>NC_081434.1:42919694-43280776 GCF_949786415.1 Peromyscus eremicus
AGGGCCATGGCCCCAACAATTGCTAGCTGAGGTACTTACCACCTCAAATTTACTATTCTTTTGTTTTGTTTTGTTTTTCGAGATGGTGTTTCTCTGTGTAGCTTTGTGCCTTTCCTGGAACTCACTCTTTAGCTCTCACTCTGTAGCCAAGGCTGGCCTCGAACTCACAGAAATCCACCTGCCTCTGCCTTCTGAGTGCTGAGATTAAAGGTGTGTGCCACCACCACCCCCCGTCTTTCAAGTTTACTATTCTTGATATTTTCTATTCTTGATAATATTTCCTGGCCAAGGCACCTAGATCACTTGGGGATAAGACTCTTGTTGCTCATTAAATAGTGGAATTCTCCTGCAGGTAGGAGAATTAGCCTCAGGCAGGAATGAGCTCCCTATTTGCATATCCAATACAATGTGTTCATCCTTGAATCCCTATAAACACAACCAACAGAAATGGACTCAGCAGGTTTTATTCATATATTTGTGCATACATGTTCTCACATGCTTAACAAGGAAGAAATTGGAAGGGAAGAATTTGGGAATGGATGAAGAGAGGACATGGAAGGGGGACATTGACTTAATACATATTAAATAAAATGTATGAAAACAAATTTCAGATAAAGAAGTGGCCTAGGGAGATAGCTTAACAGAAGTGGCACCAGGTGTTGTTACATAGGACACTGGTTCCATTTTACCTAACCATCTCCTGTAACTCTCTTCTGGCCTCTGCAAGAACTCTGCACAGATTCCTGAAGGCAAACACCCATATACATAAAATAACATAAAACTTAAAAACGAAATTCTCTGCAATGATGTCACAGCCCTGAGATAGACAGCAGGCAGGGCTAGTTAAAATGATCTCCTTTCCATTCTGCATGCTTTTAAGACATTCTATGAAATCAACTTGTTTGTGATCTAAGTTCCTGCTTTTCTTTGCTGGTTGTCTGAAGTCCCTATGACAATCAGGTAAAAAACACCTTCAATTCACCTGATGTCAATGTTAAGTCACACAACAAACACTCTCCTTGTGTATCTTTAAATATCTCTTTAGTTGTTAATATTCTGGGTACCATTCTACCTCTATGACAGGGAATCACTCCACCCCACATAATACAGTGGTTGTATAAGCTATCTAGCCACATTGTGTCCTGGAGGAAGAAGGGGAAGGGCCTATGGAGAGTAGGAAGAGAGCAGGGTCTGCTTTTTCAGCCAGGGCCAAGTGCTATTGATATGCATATTTCTGCCGATCTAGAAAAAGTCTTTGTCTGGTGGGGAAGGGAGGAACAGGAACCATTGTGCTGTGATTTTAACACATTGTAACCCTATGGGAGGTGCTCTTGTCACTCAGATCTCCCTAGCCAATCAGGTCCTCCAGGTGACCTGCCAGTCATAAGTGGTACAGGGTCCTTCCTGTTGCAACCCCCTTCAGACTTAGCTTTCAACAGGAGCTGGTGCTATTGGTTTTGTGTGCTGTGCTGTGAGTGCTGTTTCAGGGAGCTGAGCAGAGATAATGGCTGAGCTGGGAAACCATGGCATGGTGAGTGAGGGGCTGCTGTCTCTAATGGGGTAGAGCAGATGGTGAGGTGTAAGATTCGGTGTGGTGGGTCCTCCCTGGCATTGGGTGGGAATCTACCTGCAGAATCTCAGTCCTACGAGGTCCCATGTGGTACTTGAAACTCCCTGGACCCAGGGGCAAGCCTCTGAATAACTTTCCTCTGTGGGTTGAATCTGTTCTCAGAATTGGAAGTAGGAAGCTGTGCTTAAAAACAACTTTGAAGCCAGGCATTGGTGGTACATGCCTTTAATCCCAGCACGTGGGAGGCCAGCCTGGTCTACAGAGCGAGATCCAAGACAGGCACCAAAACTGCACAGAGAAACCGATTCTCAAAAAAAAAAAAAAAGTCTTTGAACTTCAACATGCTTTTTGTGCACCCATGGAAAGCAGGTTGCCAAACTTGAAGAGTACCTTCTAGTACCATATAGAGGTTGAGTATTTTGCATTTAATTTTTACACGTAAGACCATTGATAGTTAATTTTGTGGAGGTTATAAAAGGCATCTCATGCATTGGGTAGCACTCCACTACTAAGGTGTGATGTAGATGAGTAGAGTTGGTGATTTCAAGGATTTACTAATGCTCAGGAGACAGTAAGTCTCACAAAATAGAATTTAGTGGAGGGAGGACTCCCTCTAAAACAACCCAAACATAAATACGTTCTAGCCAGGCCTGTTAGAGATTAAGACAGTAGGATACACATTTGTTCATCAGGATTGTCCAGACATTTGGCTCCAAAACATCACAAAGGAGCTACTGTTGATACATAACCAGTCACTAGGCCCAAACTTTTATCAAAGAATGTGATTCTAACAACCTTCTTATTGAGGTTTTACAGGGTCAAACAACCTTAAGGCCTGGTGTGCCATGAAGGTCCACTTTTCTTCTTAAGAAAAGCATATTTCAGGAAAGGCGCAAAGCTACACAGAGAAACCCTGTCTCCAAAAAACAAAAAACAAAAAACAAAAAAAAGCATATTTCTGCCAGATGGGCAATATGACACCATGTGACAATTATTTGAAAAGAAAACACTGTTGTGTTAAGGACTAGCTGATCAAGCAAGGCTTTCATTTAGACCCTCAATCAAAGAGGGGGAATATTCTTGGGAGAGCTAGTAACAGCCTGGAGCCTAGGCCTTGGGAGTTATCCCTAAGTGCCTGATTTATTGACAATAAAACAGAGCTCCATCCCTAAAATCAGAAATATGTTTGGGTGAACTGATAGTGGTCTGGAACCAGGGCCTTTACAGTGGGGTTGCTTCAGATCCCATATGGAGCTATGGTTATCAGTCCCAAGATCACTGGTGGGCTTACTCAGTAAAGTTCTTGAGATGTCCTTTACGGCATTGTTTGATAAGCCTCCTCCTGAGTCTGTCCCATTGTATGATAGTTTCTGCTGACTTCATAGAAGTCATCCATTTCCTTCCATTTTCCCCCAGAAGTAGTATACAAATGATATTCTTCTTAAGAATCTTACATGACATGCAGCATAGCTTGTGTAAGACCTTACCAACCCAGCTCTTATCTTTACTATCTTCCACTTTTCCAATCATTCTCATCCCCGGTCAGGTTCACCCCAGCACAATGTCACTAAAGAATGACCTGCTGTCTCAGGTGTCTGGCATATTTGAGAAACAATTCTGGGAATATTTTTGCTGTCTAACTCACCCATTTGCCCAGATGGCTAGACCTGCAAGTTGCTGTTCTCTATTTAAATTGTTCAAAGTATAACCTGGGGCATGAAGTTAAAAGACACAAGGATGACAGCATATGTTGAAGGCAAAATTTGTCAGGGCTGTCTCCTCTTGAACATTTGCCAGAGATGGATGCATACTATTATTAAAGGTATTTTTCTTTATTAATATCCTAAGTGTGATTTCTCCCTGGGTGAGAATTCTAGGACAGCTGCATTTTCATTCTGTTAGAAAAATGTTTCCGAGAGAAGCTCTCTTACACTGACTCCAGTGGTCTTTTTTCTATCCTGTTGCTCTCCAGGCAATGATCTAGCTGTCCTCTATACTATACCTTCAAATTCTTAAATTAAATGGCTGTACCACCTCAGAGTTTAAAATTTCCCATTTGAGTCATGTAGTTGACTATTCAGTGCAGTCACAGGAAAGGTTTCATATGCGGAGCATTGCTTTTGACTTCAGACCAAATAGAAGGAATTGTGTACACTGCTGGGAGAAGCAGGGTAGGCAATCAGCTACTGGGGTCACCATTATGAAAAAGGACGTGACTCTCATAGGAGGTGTTATTTTGTAATTTCCAAGCATGTTTTAATTCATGTCACATGAATGATCACAGACCAGATTGTATGGGTGTCAAGTTTGGGAAGGTTATCTTGACCCACTGAATATTGAGTTTGCAATTAGGCAAGTCTCCTATTCAGATATGTTCAGTCCTGCTTGATACAGTTATGTCAGCTCAGAGGTTTGAGAAACAGGCCATTGACTGTAACTCTTTGTGTCAAGTTATAGATCTCAGCAGCCAAATGTGCTTATGGGCAACATCAATCTATCTCATATTAATGACATCCTCTACTAGGGAAGAGACTATTCTTTTTCAAACTCAGTACAGCTAATTTTTTTAGTCTCAAAAGTACATTATTTTTACCATTTTAAAGATCACTTATTGGTATCACTTTCAATACTTTTTTAATGCATTACTGCTCTTATCTCTATTTGTTTCTGTTCTCCAATGTCTCTAGGCAATCAATAGTTTCATTCCTTTTCTCTCAGGTGATGTTGATTGTTGATTTCTGTGTAGAGCAATGTCTCCTTTAGTTTAGGCTTGCCTCATTCTATGTAAGTGAGACTTGCTTAGAACACCTAATCCTGCCTCTGCTGCCCAGTGCTGGGAAAAAGTCCTGCAACTCCTTCCATTCTGGGCCTTCACTGGTCAGTGAGAAAGAAAATAAACCAGTTAATGAGTGAACTCCAATCTCTCTGGCTTTTAGTGGAGACTTATAAATGCAGAGGGACCTGTGTAAGAATTGAGTTCATTAATCAAACTTGAAGCTGGTGGAGTCACAGTGCAGAGAGGGAGAGGCAGGATAGGGGTTGACAGATTTCCTACTTCAACAGTACTTGAGATTAGCAATGTGGAATTAGATAGTCAATTTTAGATGTTCCATAAAAGTCCTGATTGGCCATTTCTTGGGGTCCACAGACAAGGGCAATCAAGAATCTGGATAAAAGACTGACCTTATCTTGAAAACAAATTTCTATAGTTACAGTAGTTCAGTAAAAATAAATGTGGGTAAAATGTTGTGGCCGTGCCTAATGGGACTGTTATTTCTCAGGTTTTAGATGTACATCCAGAGATAAAAGGTTTGAGAAATCTTTCACATACTCTAATACAAATCCTTAGACTGTGGAGTACATGGCCATAAAGTCTGTTTCAACCTTTCAAAATAATTTTTGGAGATCATAACTATATCATATCCACATTGTCTTTCCTGCCTCCTAGCCATAACATGAGCACTCATTGTTTTTTACTTCATGGCATGTTTATTTTTTGCCTGCTTTTCTTTAACAACAGTTATGCAGTAACAACAGGTCCTGTGTGAATGTAACCTTTGTTTGGCTACACAATTTCCCAGCTATGAGGCAATGTGCTGGCTGCACTGCATGTTGAGTGTATAATGGATTGTGCACACAAAGGAACCTGTGCTTTTGATGAGGAATAGGATGTGCTCTAGGACAGTAGAAGAATGTGTACAAAAATAGAAACTCTCTAGACTAGGTCCCTGTCGGCTGGGCTGGAAGGGCAGAGCTGGAAGAACTGTGCTCTTTGAGTCATTTGATCTCTGATCACCCAGGAAGTGAGCTGCTAATATTCTGAGGCCCAGCTGGTTGGCCCTAGACAATGAGGACCTTTACAAATGCCTTTGCAATCAGTAGTAAGAGTGGCAGATAGTTTGCAGATACTTTCCTTGATTATCCTCTGCTTATCCCTTAATGAGTTGTAAGGAAGACCACAAGCTATGCCATGGTGAGTAAAGGGTATTCAGAGAAGATGTGTTGTGCTGTTATTTCTGTTGCTATTTGGATGGACCATGAACCAGACTTTGGTTCTGTTCGTCCATGTGATGATCTGGGCAGTGAGTGATCCTTGTACTTTGACCCTCACTTTGAATGGATTTCATGGGTAGGGAGACTGCAGTCCTGGCATGGGAAGATATGATGCTTGTAATATCACTGTCCATTGTGCACACATGGGCACTGCTTTTGGTGTGCAGTCCGAAGACAGATTGGAAAACTGAAGGTCTAGTTTCCAGAAGTTCTGAGTATTGCTTTCCACTTTCAGGTTTGTCTTATAAATATTTCCAATAGTATAGAACATGATAGAAAGATGGTGATGTGGATTGTCTTTCAGCAATTAGTGATTAGAATGCTTTTAACTTTCTGCTACCACCAGCTGCGATGGTGTGGTTTAGTAAAGTTTAGCTCCAAGAGATAAAAGGAGTTTCTGAGCTGCAGAGGTTTCTCCAGTGTGCATGGTGTTGGCCAGGCAGATAGGGTAGAATCCATATCTTGTATCATAATTCATGTGACAGAAAGCAGATTTGAAATTATTCTTCTATGCATCAGTGAGGCTGGGTTTACCTGAAACCACAAGGAGGCAGCAAGAGATCACCTTCTTCTGCAGAGAGAGCTCTGGAGCATTGGGCTTCTGTCTTTGTAAGAAATATCAGGAGCCGGAGGATCAGAAACAATTGTTCATGGTCACTTTGAATTAATTTTTTGTTGTAGGTGTAAATTCTGTGCTTATTTAATTTCTATACACATAGAATCATAGGTAGCTGGGTAACATTGGCCGAGATCACACTTTTGTTGGATAATTTTCCTTTGGTCTTTTGATTAATAGTTGACTATATTTTCCTTCCTTTCTTCTTGGCTTTTTCTCTCTATTCTGTTTATTATTGTACAAATATTGTAACCCATTATTGATTGTTGTAATGTTGTAGTAAGTATAGAAGTTATATATCAATATGTGTACTATTTTTTTATAACTCCATTGATCATTCTGAGTGTTTCCATTGTGAATATAGCTTTGTAATCAGCTTTCCTGCTGTAAATTATTGGGCATTGTTATTGGATTGTGTTCATTTTATGCTGCAGATTTACCATAGGTAACATCTTACTTTTGATTCATCATGTTCCCAAGGATCATTTAGTTGCTTCTTTATTTATTTAGGGTTTGTTGTTCTTGTTGTTGTAAATCTGTGAAAGACTTCTGGGTATTGGATAAAAAGTCTTATGTGTCTTGGCAGGTGGCTCAGCACATATTCTTCTTGAGGGATGAGCTGAGTTCAGATACCTACACTCAAGTTGGGAGGCTCATAACTCTACTATTCCAGATCCAAGGGATCTGATACTTTCTTATTTTGTATGTTACCTATATACATTTGGAAGACATTATTTCTCATGCACAAACATGGACTAAAAGTAGTGACAACTTGTTTTCAGAAGTGCTTGTGACTTATAAGTCAAGAAGGATAAAACAAGTTGCTGTAGGTATACACTGAATATTTAAAAAACTGTTATCTTTTTTTTAAATCTCAAAACACAATTTTTTAAAAAAATTAAGAGAACTTTTAAAATCAGGCAATAGCCTTACCGGTATGTGAGTGGTAATCTCAATAGAATAGACATAATTAAATCAATAAATATATATCAGTTAATTATATTTACCTGTATGCAACATGTTTCAGTAAAATACTTTGCTATAAAACATACAATATGATAATAATTGCTATAATTAGTAAGATATAGCTAACAGAACAGGGAGGGCTAGATTATGAGTTGTGTGAACACTCTCCAGGATAAGTTAATCTTGCAATATCATAGATGTTGTAGATCTCTGTGAGAGAAGTATTTACATCTATTTAGAACATGCTTGGTTGGGTATTTCTGGTGAAAAATCTGTTATCTTGCATTTGGCTTGGAAAAGATTTCATTTCCTCACTCTGATGCAGGCTTACCACCAATCATCACTCACTAGGAAGCAAAATGTTGTCCAAGTGATTATAACAATTATCCTTTTCTTTATTATAAGAGATGAGATCATTTTAATAATCAGAACTATTCTACAAAGTTAAAACATCAGAAAGCTTCAAGCAAATTACTCCAACTTAGGTGGAACAGCTCTTATAGCCCTATCCATTTTCTATTATTGGCAAAGGACAGGACTGGAGTGCAGAGGGTGAGTACTGGCCAGTGACTTCTTGTTGCTTAATTTTGATTAGATTCTTGTTGTTCTTGTTTAAGGGATCATAATATATATTTATAGGTCTATCTTTGTGTCTTTTTTTTTATCAGTGGTAATATATATGTTGTTGATTTTATTAATTATAATCCCATTATATTGTTCATTTTCTGGAAAATGATGGAGCTTCAACAATTTTATATTTAGAACATTTCGTATGTTATGAGTTCCTTGAGTTTTGTTGGTTTGGGAAGTTTCTGTGGAGATATAGTTTTAGTTTTCTCTTCTTAATATGAGATACTTGCCTTTTCCCACTTCCAGGCATAACTGTGTTTTTCAGTTGTTGCTATATTCATGGTTTGTGTTTTTGCTGCTTAAGTGACTGACATGATTCATACATTGGCTGTGGATCTTTAAAACCTTCTTGTATATTATTATCTCTTTTTCCTAATTCGCCTTAGCCATCAGCATGACATAGCCTAGAGCCATCTGCGGGAACATCAATTGAGGGTGTGCCTAGATCAGACTATCTGATGGCTGTTCCTGAGAGAGATTGAGTTGATTATGATTGATGTCCGAAGTCTCTTCCACTGAGTTGTCAGTATCTCTAGGCATGTGGGTCTGGGCTGGATAAGAGAGTGAGCTGAGCAAGGGGACAGTGACAAAGCAAGAGAGGAAGCCAGGAAACACTGTTTCTCTGTGTTTTGCCTTTAGGTATTAGCTTGAGTTTCTATCCTAAGCTCCCACAAGGAGTGAATGTGACCTATGGGTATCAACCAGAAACTCCTGTTCATTACCTGATTTGTGTTTGGTTAGAAAATTTAATCACAGCAACAAAGAAGAAAGGTGGAACAAAAATGGTACCTTAAAAGTAATTTTCTTGCTGCAAAGAACTGGAAATTCTTAGGCCTACCCTCAGTACCCTTAATGGAATTGTTTTGTCATTTTTTTTATTTCTTAGATTTTATTTATTTATTTATTTATTTTCACTTTTCTTTATTAAAAATTTTTCTACTCACTCTACATACCACCCACAGATCCCCCCTCCTCCCACCCTCCAGCCATCTCTCCCAAGCCACCCCACATCCCCACACCTCCCAAATCAAGGTCTCCCATGGGGAGTCAGCAGAGTCTGGGACACTGAGCCTAGGCAGGTCCAGGCCCCTCCCCACTGCACCATTGCTGCGCAAGGCATCACACCATAGGCACCGGGCTCCCAAAAGCCTACCCATGCACCAGGGATGATGGATCCTGATCCCCCTGCCTTGGTGCCCCCCAAACAGTTCGAGCCAAACAACCTTCTTCAATATTCAGAGGGTCTAGTCCAGTCCCATGGGGGCTCCATGGCTACTAGTCTACAGTTCATGGGCTTCCACTAGTGTGGCCTGTCATCTCTGTGTGTCTTCCCATCATGATCTCGACATCCCCCGCCTGCAGAATCCCTTCTCTTTTCATTTTTTTTTTCGTCTAGGCCAGGGAGGCCACTGATTCATGGCAGCTTTACTCCCAGTTTCCAAGTGCTATGGTTATATGCCATTTACTCCTACAAATCATAAAAAGTTAGTGTTAGATCAGAAGAGCTAAGTTTACTGCTTCTTGTAGAGTTAGAAATGAAAGTGGTTTAGCCAATGAGAACTATATAACAGAGTTTGCAGAGACTGAGGGCATTTGTTCACATCCATTGTACCTTTCACAGAATTGAGGGTGGATGATATGTGGGATTTAAATACTCAACAAGTGTGGAGTAATGGTAATCAAGTTTGGCTGCTTGTCAGGATTGCAAGAAGAGCTTACTCCAGCTTACTCAACACAATTTGAGTTACTCTGAATCATAGTAGTTAGGAGATGAGTCCTAGAAAATGGAATTTTAAATAAAAATGCTGTAATGTGGATATATATGATTTGCAGCTCTAGAGAGTTTCACAAAAGGAGGAACTTTCAACATGGCACCATGTGAAAGCTCCACACTAGAGTGATCATTTGCTAGTGCATGTATTCTGTGTATTTTAAAGTATAAGGACTTCTCTGGGGGTTGGGGATTTAGCTCAGTGGTAGAGCACTTGCCTAGCAAGCGCAAGGCCCTGGGTTCAGTCCTCAGCTCCGGAAAAAAAAAAAAAGTATGCGGAGGACTTCCCTGTCGCCTGCCTATACTATAATGGATAGCATTATAATTTTTATGCATCTTCAATTGCCAACTTTGTCCTGTGGCAAAAGCATATAGCTAATGTTTAGTACTAGGTAAGTTTCAAACCGATGTTAGCAATTGCATAGACCATTGGATATAGTGAATTTGGGTAAGTGTAGCCACTATTGCTTTAGACAAAATTATTTTAAGCACTAAAATCTCCCCACTCATGAAGTTGACCTAAAATGGTTCAGTAGTAAGCCTGAATTAGTTCTTGTATGTTTGAAAAGCAATCACACAACACAGTATATTTGCACTGACTTTAAGTGCCAGCAATTATTTGATTTAATTTTATTACTTTTTTGCTTTATGTTTTTTCTTTATTCAGTAATTTTTTATATAAATTTTACATACCAACCTCAGATGCCCCTCTCATCCCTTCTCCTGCTACCTCTGGCCTTTTCCCTAACTGACCCTCCATTCCCTCTTCCAAAAAAGTCAGGCTTCCCATGTGGAGTCACTAAAGCTTGGTATATTCAGTTGAGGCAGTTCCTAGCCCCTCCCTGTAGCTAAAGTTTTCCTGCCTGGCCCACAGTCAGGATAAATCTCTCTCACCCACCAGTCCCACAGCCGCTCAGACCCAACCAAGTAAACACAGAGACTTATATTGGTTACAAACTGGCCATGGCAGGCTTCTTGCTAACTGTTCTTACAGCTTAAATTAATCCATTTCCATAAATCTATACCTTGCCACATGGCTCATGGCTTACCGGGATCTTCACATGCGGCTTGTCATGGTGGCAGCTGGCAGTGTCTCTGTGACCCAGCTTCCTGTTCTCTCAATTCTCCTCTCTGTTAGTCCCGCCTATACTTCCTGCCTGGTCACTGGCCAATCAGTGATTTATTTATTGACCAATCAGCAACACATTTGACATACAGACCATCCCACAGCACTTCCCCTTTTCTTTTCTTAAAAAGGAAGGTTTTAACCTTTACACATCTTCAAAGTCAGCTTGGTATATTTGGGAATTTGGGCGTAGCTTCTTTTACTACTTCCTGCTGGAGGGGGGCACTGTATCTTATGGGGACACAAAGAATATTTTAGGATTATAGAGTAGTCCATGAGGGTGTATCGTCTGAGCCAGTTGCCTTGAAACGGTTCTGGATGTTGGAACATCTGGGCCATGGTGTCATCGGAGACCTTTCAGGTGGTCTTGGCTGGTCAAACCTGATGTATCTTAATCTGGAACAAATCCATAGCCTCTGGCTTTCTGTGGAAACAAAAGCAGAGTCTCCTTTCCAAAGCAACATATCCTTACATCCAAATTTTGAAGTCAAGGTACCTTTAAAATATACATTTTTGCATAACTCAACAGTTTTTGTAATCAAATGTTTTTCTTCAGTTACGAATATCAAAGAGAACATAATCCAGATTCTCTGTGTGGTAACCATCTTTACGTGGCTTATTTTTTTTTATATTAGCTTGAGCCTATTGCTTTAAACTGCAGCCTTCTAAGCCTGAAATGGCGCTGGCGCTATGGCTGCTGGCTCCACCCACTTCAGCTTCCCAACATGGCGGTGGTTTTCTGCCAGCTCTGGGAGCCATCAACTCTCAGAAATAGTGGGTCTATGCTTCTATCAAAGCAGCGTGTAGCCCAGAAACCTCTTTTTTTTGTTTTGTACTAGCAAAGGCTAAATCCACCACACAGCTTAATGTGCCACTTGCAGAGGCCTCATTCCCGCCATACTGCAGGTCGAGCGCGCACGCTAGGAACCCGCCAGTAGTAGCTCAAACACGCAGGCTGCCACTAGCTTGAAAGAGACAACTAGGAGCTGTTTTTAGCTCTGTTTTAGAATCTTTTTACTCAGGTTTTAGGTGGAAACTCTTGCCAACACGTTGGGCGCCATTGTAGCTAAAGTTTTCCTGCCTGGCCCACAGTCAGGATAAATCTCTCTCACCCACCAGTCCCACAGCCGCTCAGACCCGACCAAGTAAACACAGAGACTTACATTGGTTATAAACTGTATGGCCGTGGCAGGCTTCTTGCTAACTGTTCTTACAGCTTAAATTAATCCATTTCCATAAATCTATACCTTGCCACATGGCTCATGGCTTACCGGGATCTTCACATGCGGCTTGTCATGGTGGCGGCTGGCAGTGTCTCTGCGACCCAGCTTCCTGTTCTCTCAATTCTCCTCTCTGTTAGTCCCGCCTATACTTCCTGTCTGGTCACTGGCCAATCAGTGATTTATTTATTGACCAATCAGCAACATATTTGACATACAGACCATCCCACAGCACCTCCCCCTTTTATCAAGTCTGTGCAAGCTCTCCCTCCACAGATAATAAGCTCCAAAACCACAGCTCATGCACCAGGGATAGAGTGTGATCCCACTGCCTGCAGCCCCTTAAACAGATAAAGCTACACAACTAGCACATTTGTACAGAGGGCCTAATCCAGTGCCATGCAGGCTCCACAACTGTTGGTCTAAAGTTTGTGTGTTCCCACTAGTTTGGTTTGGTTGTCTCTTTAGATTTCCCCATCATGATCTTGATGCCCCTAGATCATAGAATCCCTCTTCCCTCTCTTCAACTGGACCCCTGGGGCTTGGCTTAGTGCTTGTTTATGGATCTCTTCACCTGCTTCCATCAGATACTGGATGAAGGTACTGTAATGACAGTTAGGGTATTCACCAATCTGCTTAGCAGGACAGGCCAGTTTAGGCACCTTCTCCACTATTGCTGGTAGTCTAATCTGGGGTCATTCTTGTTGGTTCCTGGGAATTTTCCTAGCAAGAAGTTTCTCCCTTACCCCATAATGTCTCCCTTTATCAAGATATCTCTTTCATTTCTTTCCCACTTCATCCTTCCCCTAGCTCAACCATCCCATTTTATCATGTTCTCATCCCCCATTCTCTCCCCTCTATTTCCCCCCCATTCTCAGTTTATTTATGGAGATCTGTTTTCTCTTCCCAAGGTGATCCATATATCCCTCTTAGTAATATAGCATTATTAAAGAGAAGGCCCTTCTCAGCATTTGAAGCCTAGAAAGATACTGTAAGGGTAAGACTCCATCCATCTAAGCTTTCTGTTTATGGAAGGAATAGGTAACATGATTTCTTTCTTTTTTTTTTTCTTTTTCTTTTTTTTTTTTTTTTTTTTTTTTGCTTTTTGAGACAGGGTTTCTCTGTATAGTTTTGGTGCCTGTCCTGGATCTCACTCTGTAGACCAGGCTGTCTTCAAGCTCACAGAGATCCTCCTGGCTCTGCCTCCTAAGTGCTGGGATTAAAGACATGTGCCAGCACCGCCTAGCTGGCAACATGATCTCTAACCCCCAAAAGCAACTTCATGCAGAACCTGTTGTAACTCTTGTCCAAGCATGGTAGCATCCATCACAACATAGAAGCCAAATTTGGGGAGTTAACCCATGTTGAACTGGTTATGGAAACCAGAAAGATACAAAATTTATAGGTCATTGATTCTTCCTCTGTGGTTTCAGTTCAGAGTTGTTATACCCAAATATGTTTGGAAGATTCAGAAGCCCAGTGAAGAGAATGAGAGAGTTCATGCATGAAGCTGTGAAGATGAAACAAGTGTTGTATTTTTAAATGATAGGATGTTGCAATACCCAAGCTATGAGGTATCTGCCATAGGAAGCTGCATACAAGGAGTGAAAGTAGCAAAAGAGAGACATGTTTGAAAATTTTCAGGGATATAGATATCTCAGCCCTTTGAGAATAAAGCCCCATCTGTCAGAGACAGAGATACAGGATTCATTGTTTACCCTGCTGAGTTTTATTAGTCTTAGTTTTATTTTAAAAAATTTATTCTTCTCTCATATACTACATTCTATCTGCAATTTCCTAGAACTGCCCCAGGGGTCCAGCCTTTATAACAGCACTCAGTGCTTAAAGGGAAGTAAACAGCATCGTGAAGCTATGACTTTTTTTTGTCTGGGGATTATTAGGGAAAATAAGAACACTCACATACTCTCTTGATGGTTTCTTTTCTTTATTCTCTCATGTTGTTCTCATCATCTTGTTCTCTTTCATTGCTCTGTCCTATCATGTGTTTTTACAATTTATATATCCAAACAAACTTTTAGAAAATAAAAGTCATAAAAAGTTGCATTTATAGATAATACATGACTAGAAACAGAGACATCCTGACATCTCTCATGCAATATATCTATGTAGCCTTTCATGAGCAAGAAAGGGGCTGTGTGTAAGCTTCTGATTATTTAAGAAGACATGTAGCTTCTCAAAGCTTGGGCTTCAAGTCAGAGCAATCATTGGTTGGACACTAAAGAACTCTGATCTACCTTGCTCCAGCATATCTTGCAGGTATGACAGGTGTGGTTCTAAAGTTTTGTGTCTTGCATGGTGTCCCAGTCCCACCACTGGGCCCTTATGTGGTTACAGAAGATGGTTGGTTCAGCCTCTGTGTTCCTTATTACAAGGAGTCCTCACTGAGGTCACCCTTATAGATTCTAGGAAGTTTGCACTGTACTGTTTCCACATCCCCTGCTGAAAGCTCCAATATTCTAGTCAACTCTCCCTGTCTTTCCCCCCATCCCTTTCTTACTTACCTGACCCCTCCTGTTACAATCCCCAACTGCCTCCCCCAACTGCCTCCAGTATACCCACTAAATCTATTCTATTTTCTTCTCAGGAAGATACATGCATCTTTCCTAAAGCCATTCTTGTTACTTAGCCTCTCTGCATCTATAGATTCTTCTATAATTTACTGTGATTGTACTTTACATAATTACTAATACCCAGTTATAAGTGAGTATATACCATGATTGTCTATGTGCTTCTGGATTTCCTTACTCAGAATCATAAATAACTCAAGAAATTATACAATAACAAACCAAGCAATTCAATTATCATGATGTGAACCTCTAAACAGAATTCTCAGTAGAGTAATCAAAAGTGGCTTAGAAACACTTGAAGAAATGTTCAGTATCCTTAGCCATCAAGGAAATGCTTATCAAAACTACTTTGAGATTTCACCTTACACCTGTCACAATGGTTAAGATCATTAACACAAGTGACAGTTAATGCTCATAAGCACCTGGAACAAGGAGATTTATTGCTGTTCCAAATACAGACCTGTACAGCCACTATGGAAATCAAAATGCAATCCTGAGAAAATTGGGAATCAATCTACCTCAACACCCAGCTATACCACTCTTGGGCATATACTTAAAAGGTGCTCCTCCCTTCTACCGCAAAGACAGTTGCTCAACTATGTTCACAATGGCTTTATTTGTTATAGCCAGAAATTGTTGTGTCTGTGAGAGATTGTGTTGATTGAATACTAATATGGGAAGACTTTACCACATAGGCTGGCAATATTCTTAAGAAAAGTGTCCTGGGATAGAAAAGGAAGCTTTTTTCTGAGCACGAGACAGTGACTAGGCAAGAGAGAATGCCAGGAAACAAACTTTGCCCATGGGTTTTGCCTTCAATTGTTAGCTTGATTTTCTATCCTGAGCTCCCAAAACGATGGAGTGTGAACTGACACAATCAGCCAGATGAATCATTCATTGCCTGAGCTGTTTTGGGTTAGAGGATTTAATCACAGCAGGATAAAAAAAAGTTAGAACAAAAAATGGAACAACAAAAGTGTTTGTTTGTTTGTTTGTTTGCTAGGCAGATCCTGGGAATATTGCCTTTTAAAAGAATGTGGATGATATCAAGACTTAAGGTGCAAAACCATAGAAAGTTGTACACAGTACTCAATTGGCTGTTCTTTTAAAACGAGGAAGATGAGAATGTTACAGAAAATAGAGACGGAGATCATAGGATTTCAGTTGTAAGTAGATAGACTCCATTAAAAAAAAAAAGCTAAAGGCCATTTATATGATATTTTGGCTCCAAAAACTTTCTTATTCTGCCTATTCACTAGAAATTTAGCATGGCAGAATTAAAATATAATGGCTAATTCCTTACTTGGAATATTGAATCTGTTGGATGGTTATTACTGATGACTCATTCAGATCTAGAGTGAAAAGAAAACAAGTGGGGCAGAAAGAAATGAAAATGATAAGGTACTTTCAGATGGCAGTCAAGTGCTGAAATAGGCAGGAAATTTCAAAGAGTTTATCACCAGTATAAAGACTTTTGCTAGAGAAGGGAAGCCTAGCAAAGTGCCCTAAGGGTAAGACTCCATCCTGTTAAATCTTCAATTTGTGGAAGGAATAATCAAAGTGATTCCTGGTCCCAGGAAGCATCTCTTACAAAACCCAATGCACCTGTGGTCCAAGCATGTTAGTGTCCATCCCAATTAAGAAATCAAACTTTGCAGAATCACCCATAGTGTTCTGGTCCTGGAAACAAGAAAGAATCAAAATTTAAGGTCATGAATTCTTAGTCTGTGGTTACAGTTCAGCATTGTTGGAGGAATCTATGTTTGGCAGAGGTAGAAAACCAATAAGGAGACTGTGAGAGTTCATTGCATGAAGCTGTGAGGATTGAAGCCTGATGTTGTTAGTTTTTTTTTTAATTCTTTACTCTTTAGGAGGCGTGCCTCTTAGTTCTCAAAAACCACACACATAGAAGCTTATTCTTTCATATAAATTATCAGCCTTAACTTGCCTTGTTTCTAGACAGTTTTCTTAACTTAAATTTTCCCATCTATGTTTTGCCTGTGGGCTTTTGTCTTCCTCTATTCTATATATTGCTGTGGGATATTCTGTATGTTAAATGTGTTGCTCTGATTAGTTAATAAATAAAACACTGATTGGCCAGTAGCCAGGCAGGAAGTATAGGTGGGACAAGCAGATAAGTGGGCTGTCAGACTGCTGGGGCTTGGCGGGACCCAGAGAGAAAACTCTCTAGCTATAAATGGCACCCAATGGCTCGAATTCCACCTTTAGCCTTTGCTAGTACAAAAAAAGAGAGAGAGGTTTCTGGGCTACACGCTGCTTTGATAAAAGCATAGACCCACTGTTTCTAAGAGTTGACGGCTCCCAGAGCTGATGACAAATGTATCAATACCATGTTGGGAAGCTGAGGTGGGCAGAGCCACCAGCCACAGCAGCCATTTCGGTTTTGCAAGTGCTGCAGTTGAAAACAATAGTTACACAATAAAACAGATTCAGATGAAACAAGACTTTAAATGCTTTACAATGTGTGTAAAAATATATGTAGGCTTGAAAGAGAGAATATATATATATATATATATAGTTATAGTTATAGTTATATAGTTATATAAAGAAATACATAGTTTTTAAAAGTAAAGTCTTTAAAGAGACAATAAATAGTATAAAAAATAAGCTACGTAAGATGGATATTACACAAAAAATCTGGATTGTGTTATCTTTGGGATTTTTAACCACAAAAGAACATTTGATCATAAAAGCTATTGAATTAAACCAGTATTATATTTTAAAGTTACTTGGACTTCAAAATTTGGATGTAAGGATATGTTGCTTTGGAAAGGAGGTTCTGCTTTTGTGTCCCAAATCAAAAGAGCCCTCTGGTATGGGACATAAAAAAAAACCAATATTTTTATTTAAAACAGGTTAATTATAAATACAATCTCTTTCCAAAGAAAAAAGGAGACAGTATAGATATAATAAGATAAAAGGATAGATTAATAAACCTTCTTTTAAAGAACAACTTGTTTAAAAATGTTTTACAATGCTATAGATTTTAGTTTATTGATACAAGTTTAAACTTAATTTTGTTATACTGAATATATATTTCTACTCTTGTTTGAGGTATTATGTTTACGTAACTCATTTAGATTGTAATAGATAATTAAAAATACAGATCAATTAGTCTTCTATGATAGTCAAACTTATAGTCATGTTAAGTTTTCTAGGTGTACATAGATATAATTCAATTAGGTAGGTAATCTTCAAACATTTCAAAGACCTACAAGATATGACATTTAAAATGTTTTAAAAATTTAGACTTTCTGGACAGTGAGACATGTCTGCTCTGGGCAGCACCGATTTACTTCAAAAAGGAAGATGGACATCAAAGACACTCTGTATAGAGTTTATCTTCACCTTGACAAAAATAGCCATTTGGGCAAGAAACTGTTCTTGACTGGACTGCTTGATTGACTAGACATGCAGGACCCATAAAAAGGTGACTACTAGACTTTACTTGGCAAAATGGTCCTTCAGGTTCCTGCTTCACAGAGGAAACTGCCAGACATTTCTACAGAGAAAAATGACTGAAAAACTCTAGGCCTGTGGACTAAAGACAGATGCCCCAACTTTACAAAAGAACATTAGGTGTCAGTCTTGCCTTGGGTCCAATCTTCCCTAATTGTGTCTCCATTTCTAAGTTTTGGAATGTGAATCATACTCTGTATGCTGGAAAGATGGAACTTGTTTTTTTGATTTTACAAGATGTGACTGTCAAGATTGTCTTGAGTGTCAGAAGAGACTTTGGACATTTGAACAGTGTAGGGGCTCTTGCAGACTATGAGGATTATTGAAGTGACTAAATGCATTTTCTACATGGATGACCATGAGCCTATAATGACTTGAGTCAGAATATAGTTGATTGGATGAAAAAAATCTCCCAGATACTATGATGTATTTGAACATGTGTCTCTCCTTGGTGACTTCTTTATATTCCTTGTGAAACTTTTAGTAGAGGGAGGTTTTCTGGATGAAATTCCTCACTGAGGGTGTGATATTCATCTTTATAGTCTAAACAAACTTCCTGTTGTTTGTATTTACTGTGTGTGATTGAAACAAATCAGCCAACTTCTTTGTATTGTCATGCTTTCACTACCAATATAGACTCTATCTCTCAATCACATAATATATATTAGAAGCAATTGGTATTCAGCGCTAATGCAGTTTGGTAGCCTGCTCTTTTAATTTTTTTTTTTGAAGACAAGGTTTGTCTGTGAGCCCTGGCTGTCCTGAAAGGAGCTCTGTAAACCATGATGCCCTCTAACACAGAGATCCCCCTGACTCTGGATCCCAAGTCCTGGGATTAAATGTGGTCCAACATTCCTGGCATTTTTGTTTTTATATTATTGGATGATGGGCCTAGGATGTATGTTTTTGTACATGTCAAGCATAGGCTCTTGTGCTGAGCTTCACCCATTTTGTGAACTTTAAAATTTGGCAGAGGGTATAATTCTCTTTCTCAGGATGGCATGTATTTATGACATTAATACTGCCTGAGCCCTCTGAGTCACTGGAATGCAGGTGCATGACCTTCTTCCTGCCTGTTTTGTTTTTTTTTCTAATTTTTAAATGAATATGAATAATTTCCTATATGCATGAATACACACCACATGGGTACCTGGTTCTCACAGTGATTTAAAGATGGTCTCAGAAACCCCAAACTTGTAATAATGGATAGTTCTGACCCCCCATGTAATTACTGGCAATTGAGCCTACCTATATGCAAGACCAGCAAAAGCTCTTTACTACTGTGTCATCTCTTCTGCCCTTTGTTGATTATTTATGATCAACGTTCATATTGCTAATGTTTTCATCTGTCCATTTGTAAATATTACAACATGCAGTACCTTTTAGTAAAATCTTATTGATGTTAGAGTTTAAATTGTGGCACTTCAGGTTTCTGGAAGATGAAAACAGAACTGGAGTGAATGCATAAGTCTTTGTAGGAACTTTATTAAGAACCACTTGAGTACTTTCTATCTTTTTTTGTTTATTTGATTTTAGCATGGGAGAGAGGGACTTAATATGTTCTACTGTGCCAGATTGCATAGACTAGGGTACAATTCAGCTCAGAGGCACCTGCCTTTGCATACTGAGTGCTGAGGTTAAAGGTGTGAGCCAATACACCCAGCTTGTCCAGCCCATTTTTCCTTTTTAGCTAGTAATTATTCATACAATTTCTCTGATGTGTATTCTGTACTGTGGATCTGTTTCTTTGTTTCACTATGTTTGCTATTATTCATTTCCCTTGCAAGATGATAGCCCATTCAAAGGATACAGAAATGTCAGTGGTGACCCTCCTATTCAGTTTCCTTCTAAAGTGACATGGTGGTTACATTGTAATGTCTATGTCATGAAATAAATGCAAGGAGCATCAGAATTATATAAATATACAGTCAAAGAAGTATACATTTACAATATTGTCAAATTCATGCTTTCTGTTGTATACATATATGGAATGTTTAAGGATGCAGTGACCTATGATGATGTGCATGTTGACTTCACTTGGGAAGAATGGACTTTGCTGGATCCTTCCCAGAAGAATCTCTACAAAGATGTGATGCTGGAGACCTACAGGAACCTCACTACCATAGGTAAGACTGAGATTTCCTTCATGTTTTCAAATCAAGGGACAACTGTTCCTTGGTTATTGATGCTCTTCTCTAATTTGATTGAAAAAGAAGAATGGGTAAGTGAATCAGTCATGGTTCTAATGTTCACTGAGGATAGTGAAAGACCCTAACCCTTTAGGCTTACACCCCCCAAGCCCCAGGAGAATAAGGAACTAAAAAGAAAACTAGCTCCAAGGGCAACCTGACTCAATCATTATTCAACCACCCCTGCAACAGTGTAACAATGTAAAAAGATTTCTGTTAAGAGATGTGCTCAACTGTGACTGGGATAGTTGCAGGTGTTCCAGGAAGGACCACTAAGACCTTTGTGTAAACTCCATCCACTCCCGCCCTGATACCCCCCTTGAGGTTTCAAGAAGAATGTGCATGTGGACATGACTGTACCCACTCTGTGATCAGACCATGATCTTGTGAAACGAAATTGTATGGGAACTGTAATCTTATGGCTTTTGTGGATTTTTCCTTTAAAAGCTCTCATGTAGCTGCAGCAAGATGCGACTCTTGCTCTCAGGACAAGAATTTGCCCATTTGTACAGTCGCTTCAATAAAAACCTTGTGCTGTTATATCAAATGGACTGGAGTCTGGGTTCTTGGGGTACCCACTTGAGACCCTAGATTTTGGGGTCCAACAAACAGTAACTTAAATTTTGCAGTTTTTCAATGATATGTTATACCTTTTCTGGTACTATATTTTAGGATACAGTTGGGAAGACCATAATACTGAAGAGCATTTTCAAAGCTCTAGAAGACATGAAAGGTAATTTTTATGTGCAATTTGATTCAAATGTGCTTCTGAAGAAATTGTAATGTGTCCTAGAAGTTTTAACAGAAGCATCAATGTAACTAAGTAACACTTAAAGTGCATTGATAAGCATTAAATTCTCACAAAACCATAAACCTCAATTTTAGGTAGGTTAATTTGCGAGGCATTCTTTTAAGAAGACAAGGAAACGATGCCTCAAAAGATGTGACCATTTGAATCATAGCACCATAAGAGAGATATTGTAGAACTGCCAATCCATTTATTTCATACTACTCATATTACAAAATTACACACAGTGAAGAGGTGATATATATCTCCAAAACATTCTAGTAAGCAAAGAGTCCATATTAAAGCTAGTATTGCTCTTATACTTGTTGTGACTGTGCTGTTTAATTAGAGGGGCATTTAGAGTCCAGAATCAATGGGAATTGTTGTGGAGAAACCTTAATCCCTACACCACAAGTCTATGAGGACAAAAAGTCAAACTGAATTCAATGTGGAAATCTTTTATTTGTTATTCTTCCTTTACTGGGTATATCATACATCACTCTGGATACAAGCCATATGAGCATAGGGATATGGAAACATATAACATACCTCTCTTTCAGAGTGGTTAGACTATAACTAGCAGTACTCATATTGAATATACTTGTTAAAATTGATTCAAGTATACAAGTAATTGTTTTTCTAGCTTCATTGTTAATACATAAAAAAACTCACACTACAGAAAAGTCCTGAGTTCTAGGACTGTAAATACCACATAAACACAGTGATAAAATCTTAAAATCTGATTCCTTTTTACAGTTGGACCAAATTGTTAAATTAATTCTTACAGATGTAAAGAGTCAACACCATGTTGATTATGGTAAAGATTTTACATGTGCCAATTTTTCTTGTAGGCATGAAGGAAGTCAAACTGAAGAGAAACCTTCTGTATATACTCAATATGGTAAAGACTTTGCATATGATAGTCAGCTTCAAAGGCATAAAAAATCACATACTGGAGAGAAACACTACGAATGTAATGAGTGTGGTAAAGCCTTTGTACAACACAGTTATCTTAAAAGGCATGAAAGAACACATACTGAAGAGAAATACTATGAATGTAATCAGTGTGGTAAAGCCTTTGCACAACACAATTATCTTCAAAGGCATGAAAAAACACATACTGGAGATAAACCCTTTGAATGTAATGAATGTTGTAAAGCCTTTGTTTATCACAGTAATCTTCAAGTACATAAAAGAACACATACTGGAGAGAAACCCTATAAATGTAATCAATGTGGTAATGCCTTTTTATGTCACAGTGATTTTCAAAGGCATAAAAGAACACATACTAGAGAGAAACTCTATGAATGTAATCAGTGTGGTAAAGCCTTTGCTCAACACAGTGCTCTTAAATTGCATAAAAGAACACACACTGGAGTGAAATCCTATGAATGTAATCAATGTGGTAAAGCCTTTTTATGTTACAGTACTCTTCAAATTCATAACAGAACACATACTGGAGAGAAACCGTATGAATGCAATCAGTGTGGTAAAGCCTTTGCTTACCATAGTAATCTTCAAGCACATAAAAGAACACATACTGGAGAGAAACCCTATGAATGTAATCAGTGTGGTAAAGCCTTTGCTCATCACAATACTCTTCAATTGCATAAAAGAACACATACTGGAGAGAAACCCTATGAATGTAATCAATGTAATAAAGCCTTTGCTCATCACAATACTCTTCAATTGCATAAAAGAACACATACTGGAGAGAAACCCTATGAATGTAATCAGTGTGGTAAAGCCTTTGCTCAACACAGTGCTCTTCAATTGCATAGAAGAACCCACACTGGAGAGAAACCCTATGAATGTAATCAATGTGGTAAAGCCTTTTTATGTTACAGTACTCTTCAAATTCATAACAGAACACATACTGGAGAAAAACCCTATGAATGCAATCAGTGTGGTAAAGCCTTTGCTTATCATAGTAATCTTCAAGTACATAAAAGAACACATACTGGAAAGAAACCCTATGAGTGTAATCACTGTGGTAAAGCATTTGCTCATCACAGAACTCTTCAATTGCATAAAAGAACACATACTGGAGAGAAACCCTATGAATGTAATCAATGTAGTAAAGCCTTTGCTTATCACAATACTCTTCAATTGCATAAAAGAACACATACTGGAGAGAAACCCTATGAATGTAATCAGTGTGGTAAAGCCTTTGCTCATCACAATACTCTTCAATTGCATAAAAGAACACATACTGGAGAGAAACCCTATGAATGTAATCAGTGTGGTAAAGTCTTTGGACGACACAGTTATCTTCAAAGACATGAAAGAACACATACTGGAGAGAAACCCTATGAATGCAATCAGTGTGGTAAAGCCTATGCTGATCGTGGTACTCTTCAAATTCATAACAGAACACACACTGGAGAGAAACCTTATGAGTGTAATCAGTGTGGTAAAGCCTTTTCACAACACAGTCATCTTCAAAGGCATGAAAGAACACATACTGGGGAGAAGTCCTATTAATGCACTCAATGTGGCAAAACTCATGCTCATCACAGTATATTCTTCAAATTATTAAAAGAACACATATTAGGGAGAAATCTTATGGATGTAATCAATGTGGTAAAGCCTTTCCATGTCACAGAACTTTTAAATAATTAAAGTATATAAATAATCATTAGGAACATGATGCCTCAGTATTAAGATGTTTTTATGGACAATTTGAATTACAAATCAAATGCAATCCAAAGACAATGTCTATCAATATATAACAGAAAAACTGATTACAAGGCTACATGCAAAATGGAAACACTCAGAATGCTCAGTGGGATTATGAAAACACAGTGCAAACATTGACACAATGTGACTTCTATATATACCACAAAATATACAACAGTGAACAATGCGTACAATATTTTGAAAGAATATAAAGGAAGGAGAGAAAAAGTCAAAACCAAAAGCAGGAAAATGTAACTAAGTTTGAATCAAAGGAACAAAAGAAAATCACCCAGGGAAACTGTGATCTTGACCAATGTTATCCTTTATTCTGAAAGACCCTAACCCTTTAGGCTTACACCCCCCAAGCCCCAGGAAATAAGGAACTAAAAAGAAAACTAGTTCCAAGGGCAACCTGACTCAATCATTATTCAACCACCCCTGCAACAATGTAACAATGTAAAAAGATTTCTGTTAAGAGATGTGCTCAACTGGGACTGGGATAGTTGCAGGTGTTCCAGGAAGGACCACTGTGACCTTTGTGTAAACTCCACTCCCGCCCTGATACCCCCCCCTTGAGGTTTCAGGAAGAATGTACATGTGGATGTGACTGTACCCACTCTGTGATCAGACCATGATCTTGTGAAATGAAATTGTATGGGAATTGTAATCTTGTGGTTTTTGTGGGCTTTTCCTTTAAAAACCCCCATGTGGCTGCAGTAAGATGTGACTCTTGCTCTTAGGAGCGGAGTTTGCCCGTCTGTACAGTCGCTTCTTCAATAAAAACCTCATGCTGTTGCATCAACTGGACTGGAGTCTGGGTTCTTGGGGCACTCACTTGAGACCTTACATTTTGGGGGTCCAACATTTGGAGGTTCCACCGAGATTTTTGGGGTGCCCCCGGACCTCCACTCTGCCAGTTGGAGGTAAAAATGTGCTCAATCTATGTTTTATGTTATTGTGTCTTGTCTTTTGTCTGGTTGATTTGGCATTTGTATTCGGTACCTGCAGAAGTGTGCAGGACTTGTATTTGGGACTTGCATGGGGAGCAGATGTGCTCAGACGTCCCCGGGTCCCCATTCTGGAGGTCGTCTCCAGAGTAATCTGAAAAAAGGAGATGAGTCTCTCCTTCCGTGGGGGAGAGAAGCTGTTTGCTGCAGCCACTCCCATTTGAATTCAAATTTGTAATTTGTACTTTTAGTTTTGTGGCCAAATCAACTACCGTGCTGACTGTGTCTGTATGGTTTGTTTTATGTTCTATCTGTCTTTGTCTGTCTCTACTTCTTAATTCCCTCTCTATGGGGCAACAACTAACTACCCCTCTAAGTTTGACTTTAGATAACTGGAGAGATGTGCTCGCCCGGGCTCACAACGCCTCTCTGGAAGTCAAGAAAAAGAAATGGATCACCTTCTGTTCCTTGGAACGGCTGGCCTTTGAGGTTGGCTGGCCGGGGGATGGGACTTTTAACATTGATTGATGTCATTTCAGATGTGCCTGGGTGAAGCTGTTCCTCACTGCTTTGCCTGCCCCAGCAACACTGGGGCTCCAACCCCCACCTCTTCCTTCTCAAACTCCCCTTACTCCCCTTGTCCCTTCAGCCCCAGCTACCCTCCGACTGTCTCTCACTCACTCCCTTCCCCTAAGCAGCCACCTCGGCTCCTGCTGTGATAGGGCAGGTGAGGGAAGAGACACTGGGGTGTCACAGGTTTTTCCCCTCTGCTGGGGGGGGGCAGCCACTAACCAAACTCCCCCATTGCTTCCTTGCCCTCTCTCTGACCAGAGTGCAGGCAGCAGGTAACAGAAAGCTCTATAATGAGTCCTGCAGGCAGCAGCTGCACAGCTGCTGCTTCAGGGACCCAAGGCACCGCTGAGAGGGCTGGGCAGCCTGTAAGCATCACAGGGCCTGGATGCAGCAGGTTCAGGGGCCCCAGCTTGCTCAGAAAACTGTGGAGTAGAGGCTTGGCTTTATGGGAACTAGGCATTGCTGTGTGCTAGGGCGGGCTGTGAGCACGGTTGGCAGGTTCTGGCTGGGCTCCCATATAGACAAGGGGCAGAGCTGGCCTGGAGCCAGCTGGAGCTTTAAGGAGCTCAGAGTGTGGGGGCTGGTGGAAAACTAACTGCCCTTCCAGGATCACAACTGAAAAATGGCCTACAGGTCTGTGGACCCAGCCAGGGCATGAAGCCACTTTCAGTCTGCTGCTCTCATGTACTTAAAAATCTGAGATTAACAGCAATCTTTTGTCCCCATGGTGCATACCTTCTCATCCTCTTCATCTCCCATGCTGTTGGGTGGGACTCCCAAGACCTGACCTGGGGCTAAAACCTGATCAGGGTCTGGCTCCAAGAATGAAATGTTACTCCCTATATGAGGCTATGATGTAAAAGGTCGGTAAACTGTTCTTATACCTGCAAATACTGAATTTGAAAGTTAATTCTGGTTGTTATTCATCTTAAAAATGGCTAATGGTTCTGCAAACTGCTTATGTGTGTATACGGACAGGTATGTGACTTAAAAATGTAAGCAAGCTTTAACTGTATGTATGTATGTAACTTGGATCCAACTGTGTGTATGTATGCAAGTAATTATTGCTTTTAAAAAATATATATGTAACACCTAAATACTTACGTCTTCACCAAGTATTCAACAACAAGTTTCTAAAAAATTTAAGTAGATAACAACATATGTTTAATAAATAAGGTATTTGAGAAATATTAAAGCTCCACATCAATGCTTTTATACACAGGAATATACCTTGCTCTGGCAGCTAAACTTTGTAATTTAAGATTTACCCGTGTAAAATGATAATGATTTTAAAGACATAAAAGGATCATAGGAAACAGCTAAGGTTTGCAAATATATGGCAGGATTAAAGTTCCAAAAAGAGTCTGGTTGCAATGGTGAACCTTGGCAGTTTTAAAATTGCCAGTGTCAGGTGATGATCACAGAAAGCACCAGCCATAATAAAATAGAGCAGACAGGCTATATATGTGCTGCCAAAGGTAGGGTCAAAAAAATCATCCAAGCCTCTAAGTAAAAGAACCAAAAAGATTGTAATTGAGTCCCAGATATTAAACTTTGGGATTGTTTGTACTCTGGAGCTTGGTTTCAGATTATGAGGATGCCATGTTTTCTCCCCCTTAAAGTAAAAAAAGGTACTTTATTGTTATTACAGAAGACATTTGAGAGATCTTAATCTTTTAAGAACAGTTTTTATAGTTAAAAACCAATGACTTAAAAATGTTTCTCCTTACCCAAGGTACATTTAGGCTTAAGAATGTTGTCTAGCCTCCTTCTATTTGCTAAGTTTGTTAAACTTAAGTTATTTAGATAAGCTGATACATATATTGATATTTTGTTTTGGTTTCTTTACTGAACCTGTATTTGATGCTAAAAGAGCTTCAACTTAAAAGCATTGTTTTTAATAGTCAGTCATGAGCAATCAAGTTTCTTTTTAATTGTAGTCAGAATTGATTGATGCTGTTCTGACTGGTACCTCCAACACTATGGAGACCTGGGTAGGGATTGGTCCCTGTAATTTATGGGATTGGATGCTTCTTGGTCTGCACTCAGATATAGTTTATCCTTCTTGAATCTCTGACAGTACTGATGGCTAGGCTAGCTCTAACTTTGTCAGCATGGCAACATCAGACAACCAGATCCTTCTGCAAGGCCATAGCTAGCTTGTTAGCTCACTTTAAAAAAAATGTTCTAAGATATAAAAGTTTAAATAAGTCATAAAGGTTCAGATATGAGTCTAAAATGAGATATGTTTCAGATTACTCTCCTGTTCTATGGTTCAGAGCTTAACATTTAGGAGTCCTGATGAGCTGGTAGAGCAATGACTACTTGCTGTTCAGTCACAAGCCCACATTTTAGATTTGTTTTAGATGTCATCTAAATATGTCTAAATGCAAACCTAAAAGTGCTTCTCTCCAGGCCAAAAGTCTCTGTCCAACTTATACCTGGCTTTCTGGACAGAAAAAAAACTGCCCAAATCTTTAGTTCTTGTTGGGATTCAAAGGTATGAGTCCACTTCTGCTGTTTTACAGATAACTGTTACCTGCTTTGTCTACAATATGGATTTCAGTACAGATAGGTAATACTAATGTATCTAAAACTTTTATGTCATTTTATATGTAGGCCTCAAAGGTTCAAAAGAGTCATAAAAACCTAGTCCCACCTCACAGAGGTTGAAAGGACCCCAGATGAGTATTCCTAAAGATGTTATTTTTCCTATCTCCTGGTCTTGGGACTATTGCTTTTCCCACTACTAAGGGTATGGACCTAAGGGTTCCAAATAAATTCATAAATTTTAACTTCTGCTCCTAGTTTACATTTGTCTTAACAGATTTCTACTTGGCTGGCAGACACCTCCAAGTTTCAGTTGCTGACTCCACTGCTCCAGACGACTGTGGGCTCTGGACTTGCTAAAGGCTAATGTGGACCAGCCCAGCTAACATGGTTCTTCTCTGTCCCTAGGGGGTCAGGCAGCTACATGCTACTGACAAATGCCCCCTGCCCAGTCTTTGACCAGCCTTTCAGCCTTTTGAGGGGGGGCTGACAATGGTGCCCCAATGCCAGCTTGAAGCAGTTCCAGAAGAGAATCGTCCCATATTCCTTGTTCAGAAAGGGCTGAAATTCTGGGTGAAAAAAAAAAACCTCCCTGGCATAAAAACAAGATGGCTAATTATACATGGACTATGCATGGCCATTACAGGCCATGAGTTAATATAATGCCATAATTTTAAGATTAAAATTTGCCAAAAGAAAATGGGGGAATGAAAGACCTTAACTCTTTAGGCTTACACCCCCCAAGCCCCAGGAAATAAGGAACTAAAAAGAAAACTAGTTCCAAGGGCAACCTGACTCAATCATTATTCAACCACCCCTGCAACAATGTAACAATGTAAAAAGATTTCTGTTAAGAGATGTGCTCAACTGGGACTGGGATAGTTGCAGGTGTTCCAGGAAGGACCACTGTGACCTTTGTGTAAACTCCACTCCCGCCCTGATACCCCCCTTGAGGTTTCAGGAAGAATGTACATGTGGACGTGACTGTACCCACTCTGTGATCAGACCATGATCTTGTGAAATGAAATTGTATGGGAATTGTAATCTTGTGGTTTTTGTTGGCTTTTCCTTTAAAAACCCCCATGTGGCTGCAGTAAGATGTGACTCTTGCTCTTAGGAGCAGAGTTTGCCCGTCTGTACAATCGCTTCTTCAATAAAAACCTCATGCTGTTGCATCAACTGGACTGGAGTCTGGGTTCTTGGGGCTCCCACTTGAGACCCTAGATTTCGGGGGTCTAACAATTCTATGTGTATAAAAATGGAATAGCCAGGCAGTGGTGGTGCACGCCTTTAATCCCAGCACTCGGGAGGCAGAGCCAGGCAGATCTTTGTGAGTTCAAGGCCAGCCTGGACTACCAAGTGAGTCCCAGGAAAGGTGCAAAGCTACACAGAGAAACCCTGTCTCGAAAAACCAAAAAATTAAAAAAAATGGAATAAACACAGATTTCCCAACTCCCTCAAAATTAACTCAAAGTGATCCTTAAACTGTTAACTTTCTGACCTACCAAATATTGGTATGTCTTTCAAAGAGGCACCATGTCCTACAGCCGTCCCTGCCAATGGAGGCAGTCTCCTCCAGAGCCGGCTATGGCTCTACAGCCACTCATGCCTCCTTGTTGTTTCAGACAAACCCAGCCCCAATAATGTCCAATCACAAAACAATGTTGGAAACAATTTGATGCCTGCTTTCTCCCACATATATTATGTCACAAGCTGTGGCATCTACCCTTTATACCTGTCAATGTCATGCAAACCTGAGACACCTTTAAAACTCAGAAACTCCTTTTCTGCCCCAGAACTGAGCTTCACTGAATGGTGGCTGACAGTAGCAAAAAGTTGAAAACAGTCTAATCATGTAGTGCTGAAGGATGATGCCTATCACCTCCTTTATACTAGTTTCCAAATTATCTGTAACATTTGTTAGACACACATGAAGGTGGAGTGTAACATTCAGAACTTCTAGAAAGCATGCATTCAGTTTTTTAACATGTCTTCCTATTACACATGAAAATCAATGCCTGTATATTCACACTGGACAGAGATATCACAAGTTTCTCATGCTAGGGTGGCAGAGCCTACCCCTCCCCAATGAATCCACACTCAAAGCAAAGAGGCCAAAGGCCACTGCCCAGGTTACCACAGGGACCAACAGAAACTCAGTCTGGCTCATGGTCCATCTCAAACCAAGAAGGTCAGACTGATAGCTCAGCCAACTTGATCCTCCTGATATATGACAGTGGCCTCCATGCTCACTATGGTACAGATTGTGGTCTTCCTTACTGCTCCCTACAGCAAAACAACAAGAGAATCCTAGAAAGTATTTGTAAGCTACCTCCCACTTGTACCCCTGATTGCTAATCCTTCCCAGAGTCCCTCATTAGCTAGACCCTCCCAGCTGGGCTTCAGTTCATTGGCAGTTACCACACTGGGTGAGTAGAGATCTAATTACTCAGACAGCCCAAGCCATCCTAGGTCTTCCCTTCTACACTAAGGTGAGACAGGGCCCTCATCTGGGAAATTTGTACTCTAGTAAAATCTTCCGTTCTCCCAGAGCATTTCCTGATCCTCTTGTAAGGCACAGGATTCTATGTGTGCACATTCCATTCCACATTCAATTTCCAGGGCAGCCAACCCTTTGCTTCATAGCTGAGGGTCCTGCAGCCATACACAGGTCACATTCAAATAGTATGTGTTGTTAAACAAAAGATGCCATGGGTTACAGCACAATGAAAATTCTATGGGAGGTTTTGAAGGCAGAGAAGAGATAGTTAACATGATATAATTTTAATCCCCAAACAGTATACTAAAAATTTTAAACAGGCTTTATGGCCATGTGCTCTAGAGACAGGAGATTTGTATTAGAGCACACAAAGTGTACAAATTACTTATGCTATTTCTCTCAGAGAATACATCTTAAACATGGAAAACACATATTAGACAAGGCCAAACCATTTTATCCAGGTCTTCTATTTTTACTTGTACTAGTGAAACTACAGTAATTTGGTTTCACAAAAATTCAGTTCTTTATTCAGATTCTTGATTGAACATTATGTGAAACTAAGAAATGTCCAGTCAGGATATTTATGGAACATCTAAAATTGATTTCCTCACTACTCATTGCTAATGTCAAATACAGTCACAGCAGGAAGGCTTTCACCCACCTACTTGCCCATCCCTGTCTCTGCTGTGATGACACCTGATTTACAGTTGGTCAGTGAACTCAGTTCTTATACAGATCCCACTTCATTTGTAAATTCACAATGAAATCTAGAGAACACTGAGGATACTCATTCACTGGTCTATTTTCCTTCCCAAAGACAAGACAAGGTATAGCCTGGAAGTATTTGCAGCACTATTTCCCAGCCCCGGGCAGCAGAGGCAGGATTAGGTTTTCAAAGCAGTTCTCAATTTTATAGTGTGAGGCAAGCATGAATTACAGGAGACATTCATCAAAACCAGTGGTTCTCAACCTTCTTAATGCAATTCGTCATGATTTGGTGACCCCCCAACTAATAAATTATTATCACTGCTACTTCACAAGTATAATTTTGTTACAGATATAAATTGAAATATAAATATCTGTTTTCTGATGGTGTTAAGCCAGTCCTGTTATAGAGTCATTTGATTTCCCTAAGGGAGGTGTGACCCCCCCCAAGGTTGTGAACCACTGCTTTAAACTGGTATAAATAAATAAATAGCACTTAAGAAAAAATAAAATGAATTTCTTAAACCAGTGAACATTGAAAACTAGAAATAAATAGAGATTAGAGCAGTAATGCATTTAAAGAAAATGAAATTTTAAAAATGATACCAATAATTGACATTTAAAATGATAAAATTAATTGGAAGAACACTTAGCTATACTGATTTTCAAGTTGAGTAGGCACTTCCTTGGTAGGGAGAATGCCATTAATTAAACTGTATGACATTGTCCCATTTAAAATGTTAACTATTGAGCTCTGTAAGCTGACACAGATTTACAGACAATGACTTATGTCTCAAACCTCTCAGCTGACTTAACTGTGTCAACCATTATTGCATATATCTGTGTAGGAGAGTTCCCCAATTGGAATCTATCCTCCATAATTGTACACCCACCAATTCTGTCTATTTTCATTCACCTGGAAGGAATTAATACTTGCTGGGAAATTACCCAGAAAGCCACTCACCATGCCTCAATCCTTATTGTAATGGAGACCCCTGTAGCTCACTGCCTTAAACTTCATTCTGTGACCTAGCTATTGTCTAGTTTGTTTCCCCCTACAGTATATACAGTACACTGCTACTCTTCTGTTCTGAAGGGAGAAGCCATCACACACACACACACACACACACACACACACACACACACACCTTTTTCCCCTTACAGCAATGGATAGCTCACTGTGTAACTCAGCCTGGTAATTGGAGAACTCTTTGGTGCTGCAGACCTGTAATCTGAGAATTTATGCTGGTTACTAGGAAGGAAAGGAAGGGCAATGCCCCATGGGGCTACTGATATTGTTTAAGTCCACCTCAACCAATGATGGAGACCTCAACTCAAAACTGCTTTTCCAAAAGACTAGAGATGCCCCTGTTCTAGAATTAATACACCTTCATGGCACACCAGGACTTAATGTTGATTGTGACCCCTTAATGTTCTTTTGAGCAGCATTGAGAGGCCTGTTTTTTAATGGAGGGGTGGTCCTTACTACAGGTTGTGAATCAGGATTGTCTCCTTTGTTTTGAGAATGTAGCTTTAAACCTGGTTAATCTTTGTTAATGAACATTTCCTTTTTACCATACTATTCTCTAATAGGCATGGTTAGGATACTACTTATCTTTGGGATATTTGAGGTGCAGTCCTCCCTTACCTAAATTTTTACTTTGTGAGGTAATGTCTCCTAAGAATGAGTAAATCCTTATGTTATGGATTCTATTATTATCAGTTCTATTCTTCTACATCATAGTTTAGTAGAGTAGTACAACTCTAAAACTGAGATACCATTTACAAGCTCCACAAAATTAACTCCAGATGGATCCTAAACCTAAATGTTAAATGTTAAAACTGCAGAATTTCTAGAAGATACTTATGGTGATATTTTATTTGTATTAAAATGTTATTTGTATGTTAATAAATAAAGTTGCCCGGGGGTCAGAGCTATTAGCAAGCCATAGGAAAGCACGGCAGTGGTGGCATATGCTTGTAATCCCAGCACTTTGTAGGCAGAGCTGGGTAAGTCTCTGTGTGTTCAGGGATACAGCCATTATTGGATACACATGCCTTTAATCTCAATACCAATCATGGAAAACCTGGAGGCCTATACAGACAGGCCGTGACGAGGCGGTCATGTGGTTGGGTTTACAACCAATGAGAAGGCAGAACAGGAACTCTATATAAAGACTTTAACAGAGGGGTAGCTCTGGTTTGGAGAGGTAGGACCACTGCAGGAGGAAGGGTAAGGTTTTAGCTCTTAGCTCTGACCTCTTGGCTTTCTTCTTTGCATTGGTTCTGTATTTCTTAGTTAATAAGAAGGTTGGTTACGTCTACAGATACTAGAGAGACCAGAGTTCTCCAACTTTGGCAAATCTGCCTTCCATAGTGATAATCCAAGCACTACAGGAAATGTCATTTCACAGTGATGTCAAAAACAAGGATATTTCTAAGAACAGTCCTGCTCCCATTGCTCTGCATAGACACAGGCAGCAGGGTCAGGTTATTCAGAAGCTGCCACCCTGTCCCAGGGAAGGTGCAAGGGCCACACAGGATCAACAGGAACATGCCAAACTCTTTGTCTAGCCACTGACTCCCACCTGATCAGGGGAGTACCCACCTTACCAGCTTCCTCAGCTCAGCTGGCCCACCCACTCTTCCTAGAATGGCAACAGTGGTCCCTCACTCACCAAGGCCAGACCCACCTCCCTGACTATGGAAAGCAGGTCCTCACTCACCACAATGCAGCTGGTAAGCTGACCTGCACTCTCCCCACAATAAAGGCCAAGGCACAGCACACAAGAAAACTTCTGACTTCCTCAGGAATTGAGCTGAGTCAGAAGCATGGCTCCTGGAAGTGCCCTCCCATCTGACTGGTTTGTCTGGTGAAGCCTCAGATTGGATAGTGAGGCCTAAGAGACAAGACCAGTGAGCTGTAATCACAAAGCACAGTAGTTCTTAGCCCTGACTTTCATTCTAAGGACAGACATATCCCAGGTTGGCTAGAGGTTTGTGTCAAATTCAACAGCAAGTTACTTGGTAATGTAATGCAATGGGTTCAGTTTTAAAAGGAAGTATATAAATTCAGGAGGCAAATCAGACAATGTTGCACAAGAGGAACACAGGATGACTCAAGGACACTATAAACAAAGTCCACAGTAGCCTTGGGACTGATAACCACATCCCCATGTGTAGAAAGTGGTGGGTTCTCATGATCAGAAGCCACCCCCCTGCCCCAAAGACCTTTGCCCCAGACATTTACCAGCTCAACAAAGCATATTCCCTGTTTTAGAGAAGGAGCTCTGTTTCTTTTTCAATATATCAGGGACTTAGAGAAACCTTCCCAAACCTACACAGGTTGCCAAGCTCAAAGAGGCCCATTTTCTAGTGTTTTTTTAAAGAAGGTATGTACATTAAATTTGACATTTATATGTAAGATTCATTTGAAGTTAAATACTCATCTCATATACTGTGTAGCATTCTACTACTAAGCTGTAATATACAAGGGTGGAATTGGTGATATAAAAAATTTACCAATGATTAGGAAATAGTCTCAGAAAGAAGAATTTAGCTAAGGGTGGGATGCTTCTAAAATAACTCAAAAGTAAGCGGTATGTTAGCCAGAGCAGTTAGAAATTAGATTGCTAGAATATAAATATTCATTCACCTTTTTTATATACTGTTATTGATCACGTCTGTAATAAAAACAGGTAATGGGATGCTCATCCATGGAGAAGACCCTCTGTGTAAAGATCTCTCTATCATAAGCTAGAGCATTGTAGGTTAAAGAAGGATTTTTAGTTGTGGTGTACTAGAGGGTGTATAGATCAATTTGATGATGTTTGGTTATTTATTTGCTGTTTATTTGTGTCACCAACCTACACCCATTAAAAATCAAATGCATGGTTATAAGAGTGATGCCATGTATTATACAAAGACTGTCTTGTGTTTTCTCTAAGATTTAGTTTAACAGATTATACCTAGGAAATAGTAATTTATTTCATTATCTTATACATAGTTTTTATTCAACTGTCTATTTAATTCTTATTGCTCAGCACAACCTTAAGATAAACAATTTGACACCTTCCTCTGATCAGTTTTACCTGCTTAAAAGGGTGGCCACCACTAGGTTTGCTGACCACTGATGCTCCATCATTGAAGGAGCTGTTCTTTCCTTTTGAGTATACAGCCCCTTTCCCAACCAACTGTAAGCAATTCTGCCATAATGACACATGACCTTGTGATTTGGGGGATGAGCTAGTGTACATAGCCTGGGAAATACTAGGGAGAAGGTGGATTCTGTATTTGCACATGTGACAAGGTCATCTTCAAAGTGGTAATTTACCTTCAGTGCTTTCAGTCTTACTCCTTTGTACACTGAGAAATGGAATGGAATGCTAGAGTATATGGACAGTGGAACAATAGAGAGAAGGTGAGTAACACATGCAGCTTTGGGAGAACCATTGTATACACTGAGTGGAGACATTCCTGTGTGGCCACTTTTGGGTTACTTAGAGTTTGTATTGCTTTTTATCAACATTATGGCTACTGTAACTCTTATAAAAGAAAACATTTCATTGTGGATGGTTTACAGTTTTGGAGGGCTTAGTACATTTTCATTATGGCCAAAAGCATGGTGGTGTGTAGGCAGACATGGTGCTGGAGAAAGAGCTGAGAGTTCTACATTCAGATCAGCAGACAGTAGGTGGGAAATATGACACTCTTCCTCCAATAAGACCATATGTACTCCAACAAGGCCACACCTCCTAATATTGCCACTCCATATGGGACAACGTTGACCATTTTTGTCAAACAACTTCAGTATTTAACTCCTTTAAGTATCTCTTCAACCATGTTCAGTAAGTAAGCTCAATGAACTCATAGGTTTCCCAGGGTGATGTTGGTGAAATTGCATTTGCATTGTCATTGGGACTTATGAGTATGGGATAGACGTTGTCTAGTACCCTTCTACCAAGGAGAAAATTCTTATAGTACACCATAAATATATTTGTTACTGTTCCTATGTCTCATGGAATTAGAAAAAGGAACTGGTACATTAAAAAAACATATTAGAAAAATGTAAACATGGAAATGACTTTAGATATATGAAGATGAAGGATGGATCCAAAATAAAAAGGACTGGAAAGGTTTTGCAAGTTATGAAGGTGTGACTAAGTTGCTTAAGGTACATAAAGAATGAGATTTGGAAGTCATATATTAAAGTTGACAAAGTCAGATATCAACTATTTCAGAGACTCGCTAAAATGTTTGTCAAATAAAAAGTTGTGTTTGGCTATTGAAATAGTATACAGTAGTTAAAAGTAACAAACTGATGTAAACCTGGTCTTCTAGGTGTTTAATAATCATTCTTGGAGGCTATTCTAATGTGGTCAGAGGGACTAATAGGGAAATACCTCTCCCCTTTCCATACAAGGTCAATGAGGTGCCCGGGAACAAAAGCCATTGATCACATGTATTATTCTTAGAGGCCATGGAGCCACTACTCAATGAATGAGAAGGGCATCATGCTGCTTTTGGCTGATAAAGCTATGAGAGGTTGTGAAAGCTTATTGTGGGCTCATCACTCTGGAGACTAAGTACAGATGTCAAAATTTAATATCTAATTGATGGGTGCTATAATGTCTTGTGGACTTTGGATATTTTAGTCCTCGCCAGACACCAGTAGAGGAATTCCTTTTTCATCTATATCTGAATGTTTGGTCATTAAAAGAGGCCCTCTGGAAGAGTATCCCAATACTGCCACCTGATATCCTAAATTCACCTGGGAGAAGCCAGATCAGTCATTGTTCCAATCCAAGGACAGCAGTTAGGTTTACATCTTCAGAGGATGTGGCATAAGAACTGGAGGTAGATATTGACTATGAAGTTTAGGGTAAAAACCTCCAATGAAAAGTAAACATTTGCATTCTTGACTAAAAGCCAGAAACATCACTGAGACTCTTAGCAGGATCATCCTTAACAAAAGCCAAAGATGCCAAAAGTGTTTTGGAAGTTCTGATCTTTGATGCTATGTGATTCTAGGGGCCTTAGGAAGCACAAAGTTAAAAATGGTTATGAAGGCCTTTATAAGAAAAAGGCTCTTGGTCAAGGGAATAGAATCTCTGCCCTGGGTAGAGAACTAACATTTCAATGGGGTAACCGGTCAGTCTCCTGGCCAAGGAACCTAGTCTTTGGAGCCCAAGAAATGACCACTCAGAACATTTATTGATCGCCTATAATTGATTAATTGATTACACATTGGCAACTCAAACTGCAGAGAAAACTGGAAAATTTTAAGGCTCCTTCCTTTCCCTTCATTTCAGTACTAAGATCATAACTGCTTGTTATATGTGGACAATGAATTCCCATTTTTACACAAGCACCTCTGCAATGCCATTCCACAATAAAAAGCCTGGACTGCAATAGAACATTCATTCCCCTGTTTCTTTTGCCTTCTTCCTGAGCAGTCAGTGTGTAGCCTGGAATGCCTGACACCTTTGGGCTTAGAAGCAGGAAATAGATGGTGAAAATGATATAATGATGATCCCCAAATTTACGTTAAAAAATTAAAACAGGCTTTGTGGTATTGTACTCCAGAGACTAGAGATTTGTATTAGGGCACAACAAGGGCCAGTCACACCTTTTCTCTTAGGCTGAACAATTTAAACCTGGAAAATAACAATCTTGTTAGTCAGGATGACACCATTATATCCAGATCTTCTATTTTGGTTCAACGCGGGGCGTTTACACACCAACCCCATAGCTTCCCAGAGTTTTCTTGAGTGTGAACAGCAGGAAATATTAGATAGAAGAATTTAGATTGTGTAGATAAACAGACAGAAAATAAAGGATAGCCTCGAGAGGGCCTGGAACCTATTCCAATGGGCCTTGACTATCTCTGCCCCAGGGTATTTATAGAGATACCAAGGGGTGGAGCAAAAGACCTCCTCCCCCAGTACAGCCAAGTTCAGACCATCTCAGACACCTGCACTCAGGCCTGTGGTCCTAATCATCCTCTCTCTGCGGACCTGCTGGGTAAAGCCATGAGGAACCTGAAAACAGGCTCCCACAGGTTCCCCTTTCTTAATATATATGTGTGTGTGTGTGTGTGTGTGTATATATATATATATATATATATACACAATAAAACTCATTAATAACTTACAGCAATCCATAGCTGTTATACCTCCCAGTATGGGAGTAGAAGATGATAAAGATGGCATTTCTCTTTTGTATTAGGTCCAAGGTGACTATAGCAGTCTTAGCTGCATCCAGCCCTTTCTAAACCAAAAACTCTTAATGTAATTGCAAACTTAAAGAATCCCTTATTTCATCATTATCAGTAACAAGTTAACATAAATATTGCTATCCATAGTTACAATTCTCTCAATCTTACATCTTTAACTCTTAATAAAATCATTTGAATTTTCTTACTAACAGAACATAGGAAAAACTTCTGATGTATTCACACCAAATAAATATTTCCTTAACTCCACAAAACCAAGGTGCATTAATATCAATAGGTTAAACAATTTCTGCAAACATACATTCAACCTTAATTCACTCATAACTCCTCCTTTTCTTTATAATTCTTAAAACAATCTCAAACCTACTTAGAAGAAAACCCAAACTCATACAATTCTTACAAACTCATATTGAAAAGCAATATTTTCAATCTAACTGTTAACACTTTGAAAACTTTTAGCAAAATACCCAAAAGCAGTTTCTTAATAAAACTCTTTACACTTTAAAAGTAGTCTTAGTACACCCATTTGCATTTCTTACTAACAAAACATGACATTATTCCACTCAATTTTTAAAATTAAATAGAGTAAGGAAGATTAACTCTCCCTTTCCTTTATAATTTTTTTCATCAAAATCTCGAGCCTAGTTAGAAAACCCAAACTTTTCCTTTTAAACAGTTCCATTTGTAACAAAAACTAGTTCCAAGAGTAATTCCATTTTTACATAAACAGTATCATAAAACAAGTCATGAATCATAAGTTAATAAAGCATATATGCATACACAAAATTGCATCTTGACTCTAGGTAGAAACAATAAATTTCTTCATTTAAACAGTTCCATTTTTAACACAATTCCAGAAAATAGTTTCTAGGTCATTACTATAAGTAAACTCAAAATTGTTCCATTACAATGAAATCACTATTGTTGATTTCATTTCTTAAGTTCCAAAATTCAAATAATAAATTCTGGTATGAGCCTTCCAAATATGAAGAAATCCATAACAAAAATCTTTTTGTAGTTTTATCTCATTATTTTAAGTTCAAAAAGTTCAAAAAAGTAAATTTTGGTATCAGGCTTTCACTTCCAAATATGAAGAGATGTTTTACAACCAAAACTTTTTGCAGTTAACAATTTTAGTTCAAACAAGCATCTCTGCAAGTTTTATTCTCAAGCCAGAGACCTTTTTAGGCACAGTAGTATTCTAAACCACATCGTTATTGATGTTAGCTCAGGTTATTCTGTGTTGTGTTGATTTTCCACGGATCTCAGCTGTGGATGCCTTGTTGCGCTGGTTCTGGCATCTGCCATTCTTAGCGGCTTCTAGAGCTTTTGAAAACTGCTCAGACTGCCTGCTTTGCAGTCTGCTAGGACACTACCTTCTGCATCTCAAGTTCTTTCACCATATACATTAAGCATAGATTCATAATCAACATTTACATTTTTTCACAAACTCACATATAACATGTGCTTAAGCATAAACTCACAGTCAACATTTACACATGTTTATAAACTCACATATAACATATTAACATCTACTTATTTATACTCCTTAAGGAAACTATAGAACTACTTTAGCAAATATATTTCTTATTACTTCTTATATTCATCTTATATTTATATTCATTCTATCTTCCTATTTATTTCTTAATTAAACTTACATTTACAACTAGCATCTTTACTTCTTATAAGCTTATTACATGTCTTAAGACTACCTTGGATGCTTCTTGCAAGCTTATATTCTTAAAGAAACTCTATACATCTATTTCACAAACTTATATAGGGCTACCATTAGCATATATCTAACTTAGTAAACACCTAAATATTTCTTAACACTTTTCTAACGAGGCAGAATAATTTTCTACTTCTTACTCTTAATTATCATCACTATCTCTAATAGAAAAATTGTCTTAACTAGACAGAAAGTATGCAAATAATTTCTAAAGTTCAGAGCTTATAGATAGCTTTGATATTCTCAAAGTTCTTGATAGATTGAAACAAGCGTGTTCTTTAATGGCTCACTCTTAACTCTGGGACTTAGTGACTTCTGTTGCTATCCATTTCAGATGTTTTATAACAACTATTAAGGGCTACATCAGTTTACAGCAACCTCAAAAGAAAGAAAGGAGAAGAGAAGAAAAACCTTGTAAAGAATATACTGTTTCTGAATTGCTTGGCTGGCAACTCAGTCAATTTCCCAACAGGAGAAGATAGTTGTCTAAATTGGAATGGGGTTCTAGACCTGCAGCTTTCAACAGGTCTGGAACATTAGAAACAAAATCTCAAACTCCTCAACAGTCTGGAAGCCTCTTTATTCTCCTACAATCTCCAGACTGCAGGATGGAACCTCAATATCAAGAAAATTGATTTAGCTGTTTTTCATACTCAAACTCTGATATAATTTTCCCTCTTCTTAATTTTTTCAAAGCTGTATTTGCTATGAGTTCTTTAACAATGCTGATGTCTCTAATAGATTTTTATTAGCCCACTATTTTCACCAAAACTGCTACTATTCAAAGGAGACAAGAACATATGTTTCTTCCATGAAATGTATCCTTCATTAGCTTACTCTGAGAAAAAGCATTTTCAGGATTTAGTATTTTCACTTCATTAGCTTTAACTCCTGATATTATTAGCAGCTGTGATATTTAGCATTGATTTCTTATAAGGAATTTTCAGGTGAAGCAACTATATTTTAAGACAGATTTTTCTGAAGTTTGTTTCCCATTTATAAAGCAGTCATTTTTTTTGAATGCCTGTTTCTTTGTCTCCTTATTAGATTTGCAAAGAAATCACTCTTTGCAGGCTCTTCATTCAAGCAAAGAACTTTTTAAATTTCACATACGTTTCTTCATATCTAAGACAAAGTTCGGTGTATAAACTGCTTTCCCTTGTTTTAAGGATTTTAAAGTGGCTTGTTTGCTCTTATAGGTAGCTTTTTGTCTGATCTCAGTTCTCAAGAGGTAAGACTAAGTTTTCTAGCATTGCTTTGAGAAGAAACTTCATTCTGAGCTGAAAAGTTTTTGGACAGGATCACCATCTTTAGCTGAAAAACTACATTTCCCAGAATTCATTTCTCTTCATCAGCTCACTGTTATGAGCTAGCTTATGGATTCCATTTCCCAGAGTTCACTTTGGGTCTGAGAGTCAACTGGTTCTTTTTTTTTTTTTTTTTTTTTTTTTTTACCAGACTTGCTTACAAATTCTTGCCCGGGAGGTTTGAACCAAGTTTTTTGCTTTTGCAACAAGAGATTTGAACCAAGAGTTTTAAGTTTTTAATTATGGAACATCAGGAGATTTCTGCTCTCTGAGCTGGCTTCAACAGGTGTCTCTCCTTCATTTGACACTGTCCCCAATCAGAACTACACCTGCCTTGTTAGCATGCATTGAGGCTGGCATTCCTGATAGCAAATTTCCTTGGGGCTTGTGTTTGCCTTAGCCAGTCAGTGAAAAACAAAAACATTTACAACAGAGCTTTTCCATAGCTCCTTCAGAGAGATTTTCTCCCACTGATTTTATTCTCATTTTGCTTGTTCCTTTCCCCTCAGATGCAGAGCTTCCTGTCTGCTCTGGCTGCTCTGTTCCTCTGCTAGCTGCCTTTGGAGGTAGGGGCTTTTTCCACTCCCAATCTGCCTCAAACTCTAGCAAATTTGTCAGGTTATGCATTTTCTGGTGAGGAATCTGTCCCTTCTCTATTTCTTTGGAGAGTCTTTCTCCCTGACAGTTCCCAGTTTGGTCTCAGTTTATCCCCTCTGCCCCAGAAACATTTCCCAATGCCACAGCTTTTTTGCTTCTGAAGGTAGGGGCTTTAGTCCGTTTCTGTTTTCAGGGTCTGTGTGGTTTGCATACAGACTGAAAATCTAACAAGGGAGGTTTTTGCCATATCTAAGCTTGCATTAGGACAGGTGTTTTTCCCTCAAGAGTTTCACCTGACCCAGTCCCCCAGTGGGTTGCATTTGCTTGTGTGGGTGCTCAAGGACAGAGTTTATGCCAGAGGCAATCACCCCTTAGGGCTACACTCCCTCATCTCACCAGGAGTCAGTTGAAACAAAGCTTTTCTCAAAGAGATGCTTTCTCTGACAGAAAAGAAAGCTTTACACCCGAATAGTTCTGTTGTGTCCTGGCTGGGCTCTTTCCCCAAACAGCGTTCTTGACTTGGCAGAAGAACTGCAGATACAGTTTGGCTTTACTGCTTTTCCGGAAAGGTCCTTTCTCTGATTGATATGTTCACAACATGCCCCCATGTTTGGGCATGGTTGCATAAGCCCGGCACACCTAGACACTTCCGCCTAGACAGTTCCGGGTCAAAATAGCCAGTTCCAGGTCAAAATAGCCATTTCTGGGTCAAAACATCTCCCGTGACCAGGACCCCGTGGCTTTGCATGGTTGCGTAAAGCAGGCAGCACAACCATGTGATCTGTTGCAGTAACGCCCGCGTAACCGATACCCGTTCACCATGTCCAAGCGAGGGGCTGTGGATTAAAAAATAAGAGACAAGAGACAGAGAGTCATTCACCACAGCTGAATGCCAAATGCCAAATGCCTTTTATCAAAAGAGGGAGGAAACCTTAAATACAGGCTTACAGTACAATGGAGGATCCCCGGAGGGCAGAAGTTTGCTACCAAATGTTCTACATTCTTGCATCTAAGCTGTTTACACCAAATACAGGATACAGAAACAAAGAACCTGCAGTGATTGTTAGGTGAGAAGGAAACTGGCAGGGAATCTGCATAGGGAGGACATATGGTCAAGGTTGGCAAGCAAGGCGGCAGCCACTCACAGTGGGGGGCCAGGGCCCACGGTGATCTACACGCAAGTGTGGAGTAGCCACATGAGCCTGTGTATTCATACGTGACCCAGCCTTTATAAGCCGGTGCCATATTCCCGGCTTCCCTCTTTATGCATGTGTCTTTCCAACAGTCCTGCCACCTCTGTCTCTGTCTGTCTGTCTGTCTGTCTGTCTGTCTGTCTCTCTCTCTCTCTCTCTCTTAGCTTAATAAAACTCTTGTTAGTGGATTCTGTCCTGTTTTGTGACATTTCCTCGAAGGGTAAGAGAGCCTGCCAAAAAACTAACACTGATAGGAAAACTTTTTCTCAGATTTCTTTTTGCAGCTGTGGACCTATCAACCCAGGACTTGTAGGAAAGTAGACAACTGTGCTCTTCCCACCAGCTTTAGCTTTGTTTGTTCATTAGCAATCTTCCCCTGGGTCCTGCACCTTCCTGCCTCAGCTCTGTGCTCCAGGAAGTTTGCAACTGCAGGAACCCTAGTATCCCTGAAATGCACCCCAACTCAGAGACACTGGCCAGTCACCTCTGGGTTTTTGGTCAGAAGAGGATACAATGCTAATAGAGTTTGCATTGCTTCAGGGGATCTTTGCATTAGGGCAATTAGGAACACCTTTTCATTCTGAAATGCTCACTCAAACAAAACCCTTGATGCCTTAGCTTGGCTGTAACTGAAAAGTTTGGCTGCTTTGATTTTTCTCAGGTAAAGTTTCCTGCCCTTTAGGGCTCCCTGTAGATCTTTACCCACACTCTCCCAGGTGTTTCCCTCAGGGGACTTTGACCCACTGTCTTTTACTAGCTTGAAGAGACAGAGCTTAGAAGTGAGGCTTTTAGGAACTCCATCCCTGCCTTCTGCATTGCAGGGAGGATTTTTAAGGCTTGAAAGAACTTGGAGAGGTTTTGCTGTCTTAAGAAGTTTGTTGTTTTCCCTTAGAGCTAATCACAGGTGATCCCCATACTAATATCTTCAGGTGATTCTAATTTTTTTCCTTTTGAGAAAGTTAAAGGCTTTAGATTTTAAGTTTAAGAGAGCTTTTAGTTTGAGAAAGAAAGATTAAGGTTTTTTAGAGAGATTTTTTTCCTTCAAATTTTTCAAGAAAAGCTTTTTAGTTTAAGAGATTTTTTGCCAAAAGAGAAAGACCAACTTTTCCCAAAACTTCTGATCTTTAAACTTTTTGGCGTTTTATACCCAAATTTTTGCCTCAGGGAGAAATCACTTTTTCCTGCTGCTTGGACTTAGCATTTCAGCTGTTCCTAGGCCAAAAGCTTCCATAGGAAACTTTTTCTTCCCCATAAGCTCAAAGAAGAGCTTATTTACTACCTGTAAAGCTCAAAGAAAGATTTTTTTCCCAGTTTGCATTCATAGCCCCCAATGTTAGAAAATTGAAGAGTTTTTTGTCTGGTTGCCTTACTTATTTTTTCTATATGATCTTACACTTCTAAGTTTTTCCTACACTATATTACTACCCTATACCTTATACTTATTATTCACAGATAGAAAATGAGAAAGGGATATAAGATAGAAAATTTTGACAAAAGAGAATTTTGCGCTGCAGCATTGGACATCCTTCCAGTCCATTTTTCCTTTTCTTTCAAGGATAAAACCCCTGCCCCTTGATAATATATATATATATATATTCCATAACACTGGCATGCCACTTTCCACTGACAGGGCTGACTCACACTTTCACCAAAGACTCTGTAATAAAACTACTATTTTCCTTTTTCTTTAGTCTCTATTACTTTGTCTTTAGTCCCTATTCATTTGTCTTTAGTCCCCCCTTTTTTTGTTTTTAGTCCCTTTTTTTTCTTTTTCCTTTAGTCCCTGTTCATGGTGCCATTCTGCGGGGCATTTACCCACCAATCCCACAGCTCCCCAGAGTTTTCTTGAGTGTGAGCAGCAGGAAATATTAGATAGAATGATTTAGATTGTGGAGATAAACAGATAGAAAATAAAGGATAGCCTCGAGAGGGCCTGGAACCTATTCCAGTGAGCCCTGACTGTCTCTGCCACAGGGTATTTATAGAGATTCCAAGGAGTGGAACAAAAGACCTCCTCCCCCAGTACAGCCAAGTGCAGACCATTTCACACACCTGCACTCAGGCCCGTGTCCCTAATCATCCTCTATGCGGACCTGCTGGGTAAAGCCATGAGGAACCTGAAAATGGGTGCCCACAGTTCAACTAGAATAACTACACTAATTTGATTTCATGAAAGTTCAGATTCTTGATTGTCTGGTCTGTGGGCAGTCAGGACACTTATTGATCATCTGACATTGATGATTTCAGTACTCATTGCTAATGTCATCTACTGTAACAGCAGGAAAGCTTTCACCAACTTTCTTGCTCATCCATTTCTTTGCTTTGTCTAAATCTGATTAAAGTTGGTGTGTGAACTCAATTATTGCACAGGTCTCTCTTCACTTGTAAGATCCCAATAAATGCCAGAGAGTTTTGAGGAAACTCATTCACTGGTTTGTTTTTCTTTCTCACTGACCAGTCAAGACCCAGACCAGAAGGAGTGACAGGACTGTCTTCCCAGCCCTCAACAGCAATTTCAGGATTAAATGATCAAAGCAATTCTCAATTACATTGTGTGCAGAAAGCCTGAGCTACAGAAAAATGTGCTCTAAATAGAAAAAAATACCAACACCTGAGAAAAAAATGCAAGGAAATCCTTAATAACTGGAAAATACATAGAATAAAAGAAAGAAGAGATTAGAGCAATTATATAATTGAAGAAAATTAAATTTAAAAAGTGAAACTAAGCCAGGCAATGGTGGTGCACACCTTTAATCCCAACACTCAGGAGGAAGAAGCAGGTGGATCTCTGTTAGTTCAAGGCCAACCTGGTCTACAAAGTAGTTCCAGGGCAGGCTCCAAAGCTACACAGAGAAACCCTGTCTCAAAAAACCAAAAAAGTAAATTAATAATTGATATTTAAAAAGTATAAATATAATTGAAAAACACATAGCTGTCCTGACTTTCAAAGGAGGAGGCCATTCACTAGTAGAAGACTGGTATTAAAAACAACTATTAGACCTTGCCACTATGTGCTATGTTAGCTGCTGAGCTTTGTAATCTGAAACACACATCTACAGTCAATGACCTGTGTCTGAACTTTTTGAACTGACTTAACAGTGCAAAACAGGATTGATTATATCTGCAAAGGAGAGCCCACTAGCTGGAAATTCAGTATTCATTGGATCAAAAGAACCTTCCCAAATTGTATGTCCACTAATCAGGCCTGTCTTTGTACACATGATATAAAATAGTACTTGGTGGGAAATAAATCACTAACCCTGCCACAATCAGGTCCTATTTTATAATGGTAACTCCAGCAGCTGATTGCCTATCCTATTTCCCCCTGCAGTGTACACAAGAAATTATTCTTTCTCTTCTGTTCTGAAGGCAGAAGCCATGCTTCACATATAAATCTTTTACCAGCTACTGCAATAGACTGTGGACTACATGATTCAAATGGGTAATTTTAAAACTCACTGGAGGTACAGCCCTTAATGAATTTAGTTTGTTTAATGAAGAGGATAGTAAAGTCATTGCTCTAAGAATCAACAGACTGGGATCAAGGTCACCTGAGTCAACATAAGAGAGCTTGTCTCAGAAACATTTTCTAAATGGCTGGAGGTACAGCTGTTCTACAATTAATGTCTTCCTAGAAATAAATCAATCCATATACTCAAATTATGAATAAGCAAAAATCTATTTAGTTCAGCGTGCAACTATCTCTGGCTAATGCTACAAGAGGAGCCAGACTAGAACACATTTTCCATTCCATATATGATACCATTCTTATATGTCTTTTAGGAAGAGACCCCAAATTATACTTTGAACAATTTAAATATTGTCAGAAGAAAGCAAATGTAGCTACTTAGGCATATGAAGATTTACAGAGAAAAATCTATCTTTTAGATCATAAAGTATTATCTATGTTTAAAATATGTATCAGTACATTAAAAAGATATATCATTGTATTTAATTCTCACATATACAAAGGGGAGAGAACACAAATACAAAAAACATCAAGGAAAAGTCAACTATCAGTACAAAGAATGCTGTTTTTAGATGACGTGTCCTGCTGAGCTATTTTAACCTCAGAATAAGGCTGCTTTTTGCCTCGGAGGACACTGCCTCAAAAGAAGCACACAGTTGCTTCCATGCAGGAGAAGAAAGAATTCATTTTAACTAGTCCTGACTGCTGCTTGTCTCAGAGCTGTGACATCACTGCAGAGAATTCTTTATTTTTAAACTTTACTTTTATTTTCTGAATATGGCTATTTACCTGCAAGTATACGTGTGTTGTACCTGCAGATGCCCACAGAGGGCATCAGATTCCTTTGAACTGGTGTTACAAGAGATGGTTAGCTACCAGGTGGTTTCTGGGAATGGAACCTGTGTCCTCTGTAAAAGCACTCAGTGCTCCTAACTTCTAAGCCTGCTCTCTAGCTGCTTCTTATTTAAAAATTATTTTCATATATTTTAATTAAGATGTATTACATCACTTTCCCATTTCCTTATCCTCGCTCCATTCCTTCACAAATTCTTCCTTTTTAATTTCTTCCTTTTTAAGTATATATGATTAAGGATGTACAAATATAGGAATAAAACCTGCTGAGTCCATTTCTGTTGGTTGTGTGTATATGGTTTCAGAGCTGAACACACAGAATTGGATAAGCAATTAGAGAGCTCATCCCTACCTGAGGCTAATTCCCTCATCTGCAGGTGAATTCTACTCCTTTATGAGCATCAGTGTCTTACCCCAAAGTGACCTAGGCTGTCTTACTCAGGAAACAACCAAGAATAGAAAACCTGGGGTGACAATAACTCAACTGACACCTGCTGGAGATATTGTCCTAAAGTTTTGGAGCTTCAGGGAAAGACTATGGACACTGTTCTGAACCAGTCAAAGTCTTCCCTGGATCTGTGGGCCTCCCACCATACCCACCTGACCAATTTCACCTTGGATGACTGAAATCCTGAAATTTCTGGCTCCACTTTCTAAATACCATGAGTAAAGTCTGTACCTTTATGCCTCACTTAGGTAGCTTGAACTTCATTTAGTGAGGCATTAGAATGACAGGATGAATAAGATGAACAGTTACACTTGACCATATTAAAAACATGTATTTCTGGGAGCCTGTCTTTCATCATCTATAGAATAAGGACTAAACCCTACCCTACTCCCTTAGAGAGTTATAACAGAATCAATTATAAAGGAAAACAATATTGCTTATATTGGAAGACAGTGGACATTAAGGCAGGAGGGCTGCATTTAATGGGAGCCTTCTCCTGTCACTGTAATTAGGACCAGGAACACCCTAGCTACATTAACAAGTCAGGTTCTATCATTCATCCTTATTAAGCCATTTAAATGAACCAAGTTATCCATTTGTGATGTGCCCATCTATAAAGCAGGCACTCTGGAAGCAAGGTGGGCAGATCTGTGGTGGTATTGTGTTCCCCAAAATATTGTGTACCTTAATAAACTTATCTGGGGTCAGAGAACAGAAAAGCCACAAGATACTTAGGCTAGAAAATGTTAGCACACACCTTTAATCCTAGCATTCCAGAGAGAGAAATCCCTCTGGATCTCTGTGAGTTCAAGGCTGCATTGGAAACAGCCAGGCATGGTGACTTTAATCCCAGAAAGCAGACTTTAATCCCAGGGAGTGGTGGTAGAAAGCAGAAAGGTTTATAAGGCGTGAGGACAAGAAACTAGCAGGATTTGGCTGGTTAAGCATTTGGCTGGTTAAGCTTTCAGGCTTTGGAGCAACACAGTTCAGCTGAGAGCCATTGGGATGAGGACACGGAAGCTTCCAGTCTGAGGAAACAGGACCAGCTGAGGAACTGGCAAGGTGAGATAGCTGTGGCTTGTTCTGTCTCTCTGATCTACCAGCATTGACCCCAATAACTGGCCTCAGGTTTGATTTTATTAATAAGAACTTTTAAGATTCATGCTACATCTGGCGCCCAACGTTCATGGTACGAATTCATGAAAAAGGTGCTTGTGGGCCCCAGCTCAGGCCTGAGCTACATTTGGCCAGTTGTGGTGGTGCATGCCATTGGATTTGCTGAAGGAAGCAGAGGCAGGAGGATTCCAAGTTTGAGGCCAGCCTAGGAGGCTTGGGAGAAGCTTCGGCCCGGACTGAACCACAAACAGCAGTGGGACCATGGAGGCAGTGGCTACTGCTCCACGTTGCCAGCTCCTTCTCATCGTGTTGGTGACTACAGTGATGCTGCTACCTGGGATGAAGGGTTTTCTGCTGCTGGTTCAGAGAAGAATTACCAGGACCATCGTGTTACAAGAAAGCATCGGCAAAGGTCAGTTTGGAAAAGTTTGGCAAGACAAGTGGTGGGGAGAAATTGCTGTGAAGATTTTCTGTTCTAGGGAAGAATGTTCATGGTTTGTGAGAGACAGACATTTATCAGACTGTGTTTGCTCCAAACCACAGAGGAGGCAAAAAAAAAAAAAAAAGTCTGCAGGGAACCATGACTACGCCTAACAGCAACTTTGAAATCTTCAAAAAGAAGACAGGACTCCACAAAGATGATTCCACATGGACTATGATAAAGCCATTAAGCTGGTTAACACCAAAGAAAGATCTACGTTGAACTACAAACTGGTCAGAACAATTTCGAGATGACTAGCTGAGATGATCCAGCCTGACAGACTACTCGAACAAGAACTTGTGATAAGCCCTAAAATTTCCTATTATACAGAGACTGGACAAATGATATAGGACTTGACAATTAACTCAAAAATTTTCTTTTCAAGATTCCCTAAAGATATCTTCACCCCTAGGAAGCAAAAAGAAAAAGAGAATAAGATATGAGATAGATCATTGAATCTACTCTGAGAAAAAAGATAAAGAAATAATAGGATAAATAGGTAGATCACTGAATCTACACTGAAGAAAAAGGGGAAGATATAAAAATGACAAAAGGTAGACTATTGAATCCATTATGAAAAGAAAAAAGAGAGAATATGGTTATGATAAGATAAAAAGGGAGATTATGGAATCTACTTTTAAAAAGGAGCTACTTGTTTTAAATAAGATAAGTAATGAAAAAATTTTGGTCTGAGTTTATCAGATGTTACTGGACTGGACATTGTTAATATATATAATGGAGTTTTTATCTGAATCTGTCAAATGTTAATGGACTAGACATCATTAATGTAATTTTTGGCTGTATGTATTGTATATACTTATTGGATTGTTTTTCTTGTATTAGTTATAAGCCTTTTTTAATTTTAGACAAAAAGAGAGGAAATGTGGTGGTATTGTGTTCCCCAAAATATTGTGTACCTTAATAAACTTATCTGGGGACCCCAATAACTGGCCTCAGGTTTGATTTTATTAATAAGAACTTTTAAGATTCATGCTACACAGATCTCTCTGCTGTCCTAGAACAGCTTAATTTATAAAGTGATTCCAAGGCCAGCCACAGATTCATAGTAAGACTATTGTTTAAAATAAAAGAGAAGACCCCATGTGCTACTCTGCTGTGGACTGTCTCCAATAGGCAGTGGCCCAACCACAACAGTGAGAGGCAGACCCAGACATGAAGAATTTGCCCTTGGCTAGGCATCCATCACATTCAGACATCAGTCTACAAACCCTACTGCTGCATGTCAATCAGAAGTCCCAGCAATCAGCTTCTTGTCTTGACATTCTCCACTAGTAAACTTAAAGACTGACCTACCTGTAGTGTTTCACAGGGCCAGAACCCCATTTTACAAATGGAAGCTAGAGGGCCTACAAGATGCAAGCAATCCCAGGACAACTGTGGGAGATAGTCGAGAGCAGAGTAGCACACGTGGACTGCAGCACATGACTCGAATCATCCAAAATATTCAAAACTATTTAAATTGTGAAACCTGTTGCTAAAGAATATTTACGAACACTGGTCCATAGGCCTGTTACATATTAGCAATATTGACTGTATCTGCATTAAGGAGCCACCATGGGGCCATGCGAGTGACCTGCAGATGTGCATTTTAAACTACTATCCCAGTCACAGGTATGTGTCCATCCCCCTAATGGTGAACCAGATGAATTGGCCTCATTACCACTGTGGCCACATGCTGCAGTTTGACAAAAAGATCATGTTTCAATTTTTGTGTGTGGACAACAATGTAGACACTAAAATTGACCTATTTTATGTAAATTTTTCTATTCTTTGATTTTTAATAAACTTCAGAAACCAAAAAATAAAAATAAATGAAAGAGAAAGGAAGGAAGAAGGAAAGAAGAAAAGAATTGAAAAGAAATGAACACTGAAAACATGGTATTTATTCAGTTTTACAATTTGGAACAGTGATGAAAATATAAGGTAAGTAATCCATCCTTATTGTCCTAAGGGGTTTAGATTGAAGGCAAAAGATAAAAATAAGTAATCTAATGGAATAAATTCTTCCCATCTCTAAAAACCTCTCCTATTTTCAGTTCCTGTCTTTACTGCCATGTGGCCAGATAATGAGTAAATATTTTTTGATTAGAGACTTTCTCATCTTAAGGACTCAGTTTTTTTTCCACAATGAATTTCCCGGAGACATTAGAATTTTGTGGGGTCCATTGTTTTGCTAGGTGTTAGCCAAAGCAAGAGACATAAATGTCTCTTTAGAATACATTTATTCCTGTCAGTCAAGCATGTTACAGAGATGTCAGGGTGGGGATTGAGGAGCTTTAAGGTCCAAGTGGAGATGCAAGGTGGGGGCTGCAGGGTATTGTCACTGATAGGTACATGTAGTTGTCAAAAAAGGAAAGAGTGCATGACCTAGAGGTGACTAACTCACAACAGGTGAGTGGATAGAGAGAGCACAGTGGGAGGCACCTTGTCCTCAGGTACACCTAAAGCATTGCCCCCTGAGCATTTGATCCTTTGCTTTTAAACCCAAAGCTTCCTCCCTAACAATTCCTCCAGACTCCACATCTCTTTCTACACGCCTGAATGTTCCACCCTTAATTCACAGCTCTTTAAATCTCATGCTCTCCTGACAACCTGGATGTCATCCAGAGTCACCACAAATCAAGGCTCACAGTGGAAGCTTTTGCAGGCATCAGGAAAACAGACTATGGTCCCCTTCAGACATGTCAATCTACATGCCTGCAAGTTTCCTTTCTTTCTTTATAGGCGGCATAAACTCTAGCAGGGGTACAGCTGACATGTCTCCTTGTGGGCACCCATTGCTGTCAATTTACCACATTTAAGATAATTTCAGTCTTTGGGCTTTTGTTAAGTGGTCAGACACTTTTTAGATTCTTGTATTGTCAGTTTTACTCCTAATCATTTTTATACTCTTCCCTTATTTTGTGGAGATTTAGGCTTGAAAATTTATTAAAGCATAACATCTGAGTGAGTTAATGATGCTATTAATTTTGTGTTTCTTCTGGATTATCAGGGCTGAGGTAAAGATGAAATGAGGATCATCCATTCACACTTTGCTGTTGCAATGAAATGCTCATGTGGCTGATTGTCAAAGGATTCAATGTCTTTCTATACCTCTCTGAATAGACTCTCCATATTGCTTCATATTATTGTTGGCAATATAGTTATTCTAAAGTGAGATAGTAAAAGTTTTTGTTAAAATGAGTCATAGTCCAGTCCTATTGATAAGTTCCATAATTTGAGAATATTTTTTCTTTTTGGCATTTTTTGAAGATAGGATATCTCTACATAACCATGGCTGTCCTGGAACTCGCTATGTGGACCAAGCTGACCTCAAAGTAAGAGCCACTCTCTCTCCCAAATGCTGGCATTATTGGCATACAACACAAAGCCCAGCTGTGATTTGTCTTTCAAATTACCTACTTCTTAATAAGAGAATTAAGTGATGAAATAATATTTAAAAAGAAATTGTCAGTGTTAATGAACAACAGTATTTCTTGAAATTCTATAACAATAATTTAAGCTGGAAAATCATTTCATATGTTCTCAACAATTGGATTATTTGCTTTGTTAATTTTATCCATTTGAAAATGTTTGAACTATGTTTGTGTGTATAAGTATATACATACATATATATATATATATATATATATATATATATATATATAATTATACACACAATCTTGAGTAGCAAAGAGCTTTTACTGTTCTTGCAAAGAGGTGGGCTCAATTGCCAGTACTTACATGGGGAATTACAACTATCCATTATTCCAAGTTCAGGGTTTCTGAGATCATCTTTTGATCACTGTGATGTACCCTGGTGATGCATATCCATGCATATAGGTAAAATACTCATTTTCACTTAAAAATTCAATACAAACAGAACAAGCAGGAAGGTAATGCACCTGCAACCCAATGAGTCAGAAGGCGGAAGGCTCAATCAATATTAACATCATGCATACATGTCATTCTGAGAAACATAATGATATCCTCTGACAAATTTTAAAATTCAAGATATGGGGGTAGCTCAATACAACAACATATGCTTGACATGTACAAAAACCTATATCCCAGGCCCTTCACCTAATAATATAAAAACAAGACATGAGGGACCACCCACCCAGCTAGTAAAAAATAAAAAAGCTACACAGAATAGAGTAAGATAAAATATCAGACCCCAAAAGTAGATGGGATAAATTAAGTTGAGAAAAGCTGGCTAAAATAAGCCAAATTAAGACCAAGCACTTGGAAGAAAGAATAACCCTCAATGTGTGTAATTTATTTGAGAACTGGTAGCAGGCCCCCAAAAGAGTAAGGAGTGAAAAAAAAGCAACCAACAACAGCAAGCTTCAATCCTCAAAGCTTCCTGCAATGGACTCTTACAGTCTCCTCACTGGGTTTCTGACCCTGTCTCGAAAAACCAAAAAAAAAAAAAAGAAAAAGAAAAAGAAAAAAAAAAGAAAAGAAAGAAAGAAAAGAAAAGAAAACACCAACATATGACTGCCCTCCGGAACTACCTTTTGATTTTCATTTATTTCTTTTCCACTGTAAACCTGAATGAATCATCAGTAATAAACACTGAACAGAATCAATACTTTGTCCAAGAAATCAGCCAGTTACTTCATAATTCTGCTTTCTTCACTTTCTCAGAGAATGGAGAAATTAGGAATGATTTGAGGACAAAATATTACACAAATGACATCTAGCTAAATTTTTCATGGTATCTATTTCCCTCTGAAATCCTATGATCTCAAGCTCCACTGTCTGCATTACTTTCAACACTCTTGTATTCCTAGTCCCACAAGAGTAGCCAATTAAACAATGTGCAGCTTTCTATGTCTTTTGCCATCTAAAGTCTTAACATTTTTCACATTCCTCTAAAAGACAACATTCCCACATTCTACCTAGAAACAAAAATCACTTTTGGTGTACCACATTTTGATCCAACTTGCTTGATTCTTGTTGTAATTAAATTATCTAACCAAAACCATCTCAGGTAATGAACAGGTTTGTTTGGCTCATATTGCCAAATCACAATTAATAATTGTGGCAGTTTAGGATAGAAACTCAAGCTAGGAACTGAAGGCAAAAATCACAGGGAAATTTTATTTACCGAAAATCTCTTTTGCTTGGTCACTGTCATGTCCTAAGCTAGATCTCTCAATCATCTCAAGCCCACTTGCTTAGAGTGTTGAAACCTCAGTGGAAGAGCATTCCCACACCAATAAACACAATTTCTCACAAACATAGTAGCTAGTGATTCTGATCTGGGCAGAGCCTCGATTGATGTTTCCTCAGATGACTCTAGGCTACATCATGTTGACAGCTCAAGCTAATTAAGAGAGAGGCAATAATATTAGAAGATTTTTAAAAACATAAACTTGAGGGCTGGAGAGATGGCTCAGAGGATAAGAGCACAGGCTGCTCTTCCAGAGGTCCAGAGTTCAATTCCCAGCAACCACATGATGGCTCACAACCATCTATAATGAGATCTGGTGCCCTTTTCTGGCATGCAGGCATACATGCAAGCAAAACACTGTATATATAATAAATAAATCTTTAAAAAAAAAAAACCACAAACTTGAAATATTAATCATGTCAATCACTTAAGAGCAAGAAACCAGACATGAAGGTAGCAACAACTGGAAAACAGATTTGTCAAGAAATGAGGAGAAAGGAACCTTGAAAATAAAGAAGACAAAACTAAAACTGTCTCTCTGCAGAAACTACCCAAACAAACAAAAACATATAGCAAGTTTTCTGAAAAAATATTGGTGAAGATCCATCATTTTCTAAAGAAACAATAACTTTAGATGACAATTAATAAAATCAACAACATAGATGGCACCACTGACCAAACAAGACAAAAAGGCATATCTACAAATATATATCATAGTCCCTTAACAAGAACAGATTATAATCAAAATTAGCCCACAACAAGTCACTAGCCAGAACTCATCTTTTGCACTCCACTTCTGTCTTTGGCCATAATAGAAAATGGATAGGGTGAGGAGAGCTGTTCCACTAACATTGGAGAGATTTTCTTGAAGTCATCTGATGTTTTAACTTTGCAGAAAATAGTTTTGATTACTAAGGATCTCATTATCTTATAATAAAGAACAGGATAATTGTTAGGATCACTTAGGCACCATTTTGTTTCCTATGACTGATGATTGCCTGTAAGTCTGCATCAGAATGAGGAAATGAAAACCTTTTCAAACCAAATGCCAGATAACAGGTTTTTAAGAAAATAGTGTATGATTTGTATTATACACTTAAAGCAACTTGTTTTGCTCTAACTCCTTTACAAGTCACAAAAACTTTTGTAAACAAGTTTATCTCCACATTTGGTGTATGTTTGTATGAGAAACAATGTCTTCCATGTGTATACAGGTGACATACAAGAAAAGAGGGTGTCAGATCTGCTGGATCTGGAGTAGCAGGTGGTTATGAGCCTCCCTACATGGATATTGGCATGTGAACTCAGGTCATCCCCTAGAAGGATACATGCTCTGTCACCTTCCTAGCCCTACAGTTCATTTTATGCAATCAAATAAAAGTCTTCCACGGATTAACAATGACAAAACCTAAATAAACAAAGAAATAAATAAATGATCCATGGGAATAAGATGCATCAATATTAAGATATTTTGTATGGCAAATTTGGAGCATGAATTGAATGTAATCCAAAGAAAATTCCCAACAATTTATGATAGGATTCCTGATTCCAATGGCACATGCAAAGTTGAAACTCATAATGCTCAACAGGATTATGAAAAACTAATACACATATTGACACCATGAAACTTCTATATTTACCACAAAACTAACAATAAAAAATATTGACAGTATTTGTGAAAGAATAAAGGAGATAGAAAAAGCCAAGAACAAAAGCAGAAAAATATAGTCAACTTTTAATCAGAAGACCAAAGGAAAGTCACCCAGGAAAAGTGTGATCTTGACCCACATTACCCAACTACCTATAATTTTATGTGTACAGAAATTAACACAGTCTTCACAACTCCCACAAAATTAACTCAAAAGTGACCCTTAAATGTTATGTTTCTGATATTTCTTCCAAACAGAGAGGCCCCAATTTCTAGAGCTTTCTTGGCAAATGGAGGTAATCTTCTGCTATGGTTCTGCAAAGTCTCATATCCCCTTGTGGTTTTAGGCAAACACAGCCCCACTGATGCCCAATCACAAAACAGTGTAGAAGAATAATTTAATGTCTATTTTCTCCCACATGGATTATAGCACATGATCTGGAATCTGCTCTATCAACCTGCCTAAAAAAAGGTAAACTGCCTCCCATAGACAGGGTGGCAGAGCCTCCCCCTTTCCACAGAATCCACACTTAGGGAGTCTCAGAGAAGGACCACTCCCCAAGTTACCACATGGACCAAAAAAAAACAGTCTGTCTCATGGTCCCACCTAGTCACAGAAGCTCTGACAACTCAGCAGAAGTGCTCCTCTTGGTCTGGGTTCAGTGATTCCCACACTCCCCATGGCATGGCTTGTGTTCTCCCTCACAGATCCCTACAGCAGAGCCAGATGAGAATCCTGGAAGGAACCTGCAAGCTACCTCCCTCTTGAGCTCCTAACTGGTAAGGCCTCCCAAGGTCTCACATTAGCTAAGGCCACCCTGCTGGGATTCAATCAGTAGTAGCTCCCCTACTGGATGATCAGAAATCAAATGACATAGACCTTCCCAGCTTTGCCCTTCCACCCTAGGGGCAGACAGGGCCTTAATCTGGGAAATCTGTATTTTAGAAGAAATACTTCCAGTCTCCCCCAAGTACTTCCTGTTCCTCTTCCAAAGAACAGTCCTGTGTACAAATACACACTGACTGTCCAGCATAGCCAACTTTTTGCTTCATAGCTGGGTAGTCCTGCGGACAAACATAGGTGATATTCAAGGTTATACCCCTTAAACAAGGAAAGAGCAGTCCTGTTAGGCAGTGCCATATCATTCATCCAGATATTCTATATTGACTAAACTCATGTAACTATAGTAATTTGATTTCATGATTTATCTAGATTATTGAATGCTCTGGTTTATGGACCCAAAGAAATATCCAGTCAGAACATTTATGGATCCTCTACAATTGATTACATGACTCTACATTGCTAATCTCAAGTACTCTTGAAGCAGGAAAGCTCTCACCTTTCTTTCTGCCCTCCCTTTCTGCACTTTCATTACATAAGCTTCAAAGTTGGTGAGTGAACTCAATTCTTGCAAAGGTCCCTCTTCATTTGTATTTCACCCAAAAAAGCCAGAGAAACTGACAGACACTCATTAATTGGTCCATTTTTCCTTCTCCCTGACCAGTCAAGGCCCAGCCTGAAAGGAGTTGCAGGACTGTCTTCCCAGCACTAGACAGCAGAGGCAGAATTAGGTATTCAATGCAGTTCTCAATTACATAGCATGAGGTAAGCCTGGGCTACAGAATACATTGCTCTACACAGAAACCAATAATCAACAACACTTGAGAGAATAGGAATGAAACAATTAATGACCTAGACACGTTATAGAACAGAAACAAATAGATAAGAGCAGTAATGCCCTTTAAAAAATGTTAAATAATGCCAATAAGTGATATTTTAAAATGATAAAAAAATGTGTTTTTACAATAAAAACTGGTATATTGACTTGGAAAAAGAGTAGGACCTTGTGTAGTAGAGGGAATATCATTGATAAGGGATTGCTGCAGGCCACAGGAAAATGTAATGGAATCCAGCTACTATGACAAAAACTACAACTTGGAAAGATCAAGGATCTTTCTGAAGGTCAAGTCTTGGTGATATTTTAGCTTTTTTATATGTATTAGCCGATGCCTACAATGATTTTCTTGTATGCTATGTGTGCTTCCAAGAACTCCTAACAGTGTATTTATCAAAAATACCTATCAAGCATCCTAGGCCAAACATTCTAGTGAACTAAGGTAACACCCATATGAAAACAACACTTGACTCCTAGGTCAGGCAGATACCTTTATTTCTTGTGCAATTTAAACTGAGACCCTCCTTTCTTATACAGCCTTATGAACATTATAGACTCCTAACTTCTTACCTCACCACTTCTAGGAATGTAGACTGAGCACATAAATACACTTTGTGATATACTAACTACTCATTAGCTCTCAGTTGACCTCCTCCTTTACCACTCCCTTTTTGGCTGTAAGAGAAAGCCTGACAGTCACCACTTGAGGAAAACTCTTTTCTTTTGTTTTTTTTTTTCAAGACAGGGTTTCTCTTTGTAGCTTTGTGCCTTTCCTGGAACTTGCTTTGGAGACCAGGCTGGCCTTGAACTCAGAGATCCACCTGCCTCTGCCTCCCAGTGCTGGGATTAAAGGCGTGTGCCACCACAAAAAGACCCAGTGAGGAAAAATCTAATCTGCCTTTATGACCCTGTAAAAACTCAAGCCTAGTGACCTTGCTCAGCCAGGGGATTGCTATTGCTTGGTTTTATAACTGAATACCTGAGATAAGGGACTGGAGAGGTATAAGGAGACTTAGAGGAGGATTTGGGAGAGAACTAGAGGATGAGATGGAGAAGAGAAAGGAGAATGGAAGAACTAGATGGGTAAGAACTCGAGAGGAATGAACTAGATGGGAAAGAACAAGATTGAAGGGCTAGAATGGAGTACTAGAGGAACAAAATGGAAGATGAAGAAGAGCCAGATGGGAAAGAACAAGATGAGGAAGAACAAGATGAGAAAGAATGAGATGGGCCAGGCGGTGGTGGCACACGCCTTTAGTCCCAGCACTCGGGAGGCAGAGCCAGGCGGATCTCTGTGTGTTCGAGGCCAGCCTGGGCTACCAAGTGAGCTCCAGGAAAGGCGCAAAGCTACACAGAGAAACCCTGTCTCGAAAAAAAAAAAAAAAAAAAAAAAAAAAAAAAAAAAAAAAGAATGAGATGGGAAAGGGGCTGTAAGGATTTGGTCCTTAATTACGTCATCAGCCTGTGATGGTGTCCCAGCCTAAAAAGCAGGTGGGCCCTCTGTGTGTCCCTCTCTCTTTCCTTTCTGCTCCTTCCTTCCGTCTGTCCCCCCCCTCTCCTTCTCCCTCTCTCTCTCTCCCCTTCTCTCCCAATAAAGTTCTAAAAAGGTAACTATGGCTTGTGATTCTTCTGACCAGCACTTTCCTCCACCGGCATGGCCGCCACGGGCAGCAGCCAGCCACAAGCAGCAGCGCTGATTTAACCAACATTGGTGTCGTAACTCAGCTACACCACTGAGCACCGAGGACCTGCTGTTACCACTGCTGCTTGCCGCCTCCTCCCCCATCCAGTGAGACTGCAAGACAGTGAACATGTGCGCGTCCCTCACCTCTGCTGGACCCCTATACAGCTACCACTACTGATACTACTATGATTCTTCACCACAGTGAGTCTGCCATTCTCGAGGTTGTAGTCTAAGCTATATTCTTTGTGACGGACACCCCAGGGGTTGTCCTCGGGCTGTGCTGGCAATGGCAGACACATTTTAGCTCCTGACAAGGGAGTCAATGCTATCTAGGGTCTAACGGTGGACCAACTGCAGCGCAGCCGCAGCCCTTCCCATCCCTTGATGAAGACGGCGGTGAACTTGAGCTGATTCTTAGATCTCTCTTCACTCTTGGGGATACCCGAGATTGGAGTCTCATCCCAGTTTGTTATTTTACATTTACCACTTACATTGGCGGATAGGCGCGGGTACTGGTAAACCTGGTAGCATAACAGAGTCACAGGAACTTCTGCCAGTGACCGAGCAAATAAAAGAGTTACTTTATCCCCAAGCTTTCTGCTAAAGCTCTAAACCCTTCTCCCTTCCCATTTCTGCCTCTGCCACATGCAACCTTTGCTGCCTGACTTCCGCCATGCAAGTGGGCGGGCTCAAATGGGTGGGCTTGGGTGGTTTCTATGACTCACCCTAACTCACCTTAACTCCATCCACACATTTTCAAACTGCCTTGAGAAGCACAGACGGGTCTGGAAGTGGCTAAGATCCATACAAGTAAGTTTACAGTAGTCAGGATGGCTCTTAAGCCAAAAATCAGCTTATAGCCTCAGACAAGTCTTCCAAAAGGATCGGTTTATAGTCTGCCTCCTGGCAGATCTTCCAAAAGCTTTCCTTAAGCCACCAATCATCAGGAAAAAAAATCAGGACATGGAGTAAAATCTGTCTCTTGTTCCCCACACCTCCCTGACTAAAACTTAAGCATCTGGAGAGTAAGGCTCCTGACCCCACAGGCAAAAAAGTCATCTGTGGCATTTAAGGTGTGCCAAGGAAGAGATAAAAGCCTGAAAACAAAATTGCCAAGTGCTGGCACTCGCTGACTCCCAAAAGCTGTTGGGTCCCTGTTTTAAGTGAGGAAAAGGCCACGGGCTAGCAAATGCCCTGCCAGGCCATCAACAGCCTTGTTAAAAGTGCCGCCTAGAAAGACAGCGTGTCAGCTGACTGCCCCCAGGCACCGAGACGCATGGGTACATCAAGCTAAGACCTCCAGCAGACCTAGGCTTGGCTACAGACATGACAGGAAACCCAGAACGCAGCAGGAAAGTGATCTGCTTCTTTCCTTCTGGACACCAGAGCCACTGACTCAGTCCTGGGAGTTTTAGGATGTCACCTCTCCTTTATTGTTGCATACAGAGGACAGCCTTACCCACCTCACCAGATTTAATTGCACTTTCAGAGTTACTTAATGAAAAAAGAATTCCACCTAAAATAAGAGCTCATTGCTTCACTCCAGATCCACTGCCTGTGTTTCTCACATGCATACAGACAGGGCCCTGATCTTTGCCTTGTCCCTAATTCCAAAAAATAAATTCTCATGCACCACAAGCTTTTCTCTTCCCAGTTCCCTGTTCTAACTCACTGTTCAGCCAGTGATACAGGACCACCACAGAACCAGAGTCCAGAGACCATCAACATCTGGTCAAACAAAAGGTTCCCAGCCATAGCCAAGAGGGAAACATGTCTCCAGAGTAAACGGATGACAGACAACATTCCACAATGCCTGTCTACCTCAGAAAACACCCCTTCTCCATTCCCCCAAGAGCCAACTGATGTCCAAAAGTCAGCTGGAAGCAGTTTTTGAGAGGAACAATGCTACTATTCCCATCTACCTGCTTTTTTATAATAAGTGAAAGTCTGGGATGTAAGGATTCGGTCCTTATTTACATCATCAGCCTTTGATGGCGTCTTAGCCTAAAAAGTGGGTGGGCTCTCTGTGTGCCTCTCTCTTTCCTTTCCGCTCCTTCCTTCCATCTGTTCCCTCTCTCCCTCTCTCACTGTCCCCCCCTTTTCTCTTTCCGCTCTCTCTCCTTCCGTCTGTCCTCCCTCTCTCTCTCTGTCCTCTCTCTCTCTCTCTCTCTCTCTCTCTCTCTCTCTCTCTCTCTCTCCTAATAAAGCTCTAAAAAGATAACTATGGCTCATGACTCTCCTCCAGCACTCTCCTCTGTATGCATGGCCGCTGCGGGCAGCATCCAGCCATGAGCAGCACTGATATAACCAACAGGGGCTAAGATGGAAAAGAACTAGATGGATGAGAACCTAGTTGTGGCAGAACTAATATGAGAGAATTAAGGTAGATCTTAGAGGGGACAGCAGATAAATGTAGAGAGAAACCAGGCAAGAAAGGAGCTAGGCATGAGCGCAGAATAGAAGCTGTGTAGAGAGAGAACTAACACAGAATAATAAAGTGTATAGACTAAGGATTTTCATGTACAAAGATTTATTCTTATTTCTTATCATCAAAGATTATCAACTGGTTGTAGATTCTTCCTGAACTCTGATGGGACTCTGAGGGGCAGAACCCCCATAGTTCTTGTTAAGATGTAAATTGATTTTGCCTGTATGCAATTGTTGGCTGCTGAGATCTGAAACCTGACACACAGAGTTACAGTCAATGGCCTTTTTCTCAAACCTCTGAGTTAATATAACTGTGTCAAGCAGTATTGAGCATATCTGCATAAAAGAGTAGCCTAATAGAAAATTCAATATCCCTTGGTGCAAGTTAACCTTCCCAAATTATACACCAACCATTCTGGTCTATCTTTAATCACAAGACATCAATTAGTACATACTGGAAAATTAAAACATCACTCCTCCTGATACAATCAGGTCCTTCTTCATAATGGAGACTCCAGTAGCTGATTGTCTACCCTTTTCCCCCCAGCAGTATACACATTAATCTATTCCCTCTATTCTGGTGTGAAGGTAGAAACCATGCTCCACATGCAAATACTTTTTTTTTTACTGTAATGGATATGCAACTGTATGACTCAAATGCATAATTTTAAAACTCTGAAGTAATACAATTATTTATATTAAAACTTTTGATGTGTAATATAGAGAAGAGCAAGGTCATTGCCCTGGAGAGCAACAGACTGGGACCAAGTCCACTTATGTCAATATAAGAGAGCTTATGTCAGAAACATTTTTCTAACAGGATCAAAATTCAGAGTTCTAGTATTAATATACCTTACCAGGGAAAAATCTTTTCACATACTTAAGAAATTAATAAATAAAAATCTCATTAATGATAGCATGTATCCATCTCTGGCTAATGCTCAAAAAGTAGCCAGCCTAGAAGAGATTTTGTATTCAACATATGCTAATCATCATTGTGAATTTTAGATTCAGGCTTCAGGTTACACTTTGAACAATTTAAATAGGGACAGAAGACTTCAAGTCTACCTACCCACTTAGACAGATGGGAGACTTACACAGCAAAGATTTTCCAAAATTACCTCTTAAGTCCCCCAGTAATGTGAAACAGCAGGATCTCTTTCAGTGAGAGGGTCCTCAGGTGAAGGTCACAGGTGATGAAAAAGAGAAGAAAAGTATAAGGTAGAAAAGATAAAAGCTGGTGTGGGGGGGAGTCTTCCACAACTTATGTCTCGTGTCCACTAAGCTTCTTAAGAAGAATAGCACCTTGTATACTACTTCCAGGGGGGGGGGGAAATGGAAGGAAATGGGGAACTTCTTGGAAGTTAGCAGAAAGTATCATACAATGGGACAGACCCTGAGAGGAGGCTAATCAAACAATGCTGCACAAGGGAAAACAGGGTATCTCAAGAACATTACTGACTAAGCCCACATGTGATGGAAAGAGTTGGGTTCTCAGGATCTGAAGCAACCCCACCATAAAAGCCCTGGTTCCAGACCACTACCACCTCTCCAAAGCATATTCCTGGTTTTAGGGAAGGAGCTCTGTTTTATTGTCAATATATCAGGCCCTTAGGGAAAGCTCCCAAGGACCAGGCCCTAGGCTGTTACTAGTTCTCCCAAGAATTTCCCTCCTCCTCCCTGCCTGAGGGCCTAAATGGAGGCCTTGCTTGATCAGGCTAGTCCTTAACATAATAGTGTTTTACTTTTCTTTTTTTCTTTCTTTCTTTCTTTCTTTCTTTCTTTCTTTCTTTCTTTCTTTCTTTCTTTTTTTTTTTTTTTGAGACAGGATTTCACTGTGTAGCTTCGGAGTCTATCCTGGAACTCACTTTGTAGACCAAGCTGGCCTCAGACTCACAGAAATCAACTTGCCTCTGCCTCCTGAGTGAGTGCTATGATTATGGGCATGTACCACCATCTGCACATCTGACAGAACTATGGTTTTCTCAAGAAGAAAACTGAAACTTTATTGCATGCCAGGACTTAAGGTTGGTTGCGACCCTGTAACGCCTCAATGAGCAGCTTGTTAGAGTCCCATTCTTTGATATAGGTTTGGGGCTAGTGGCTGGTTGTAAATCAGGGGTGGCTCCTTTGTAATGGTTTGGTGCAAATGTCTGGACAATCCTGGTGAAGAAATATATATCCTACTGTCCTAATCTCTAACAGGCCTGGCTAGAATATTCTTACCTTTGGGTTTTTTTTGAGGCAGTCCTCCTTCAGTTAAATTCATATTTATGAGACATACTATCTCCTAAGAATTAGTAAATCTTTATATCACCAATTCTACTCTTCTACATCACACCTTGGTAGTGAAGTGCTCCCCAAAACATGAGATGCCTTTTACAACCTCCACAAAATTAACTATACATGGATCTTACACATAAAAGTTAAATGCTGAAACTCTAGAAGGTGCTGAAAGGTACTCTCCAAGTCTGGTAACCTACCATCCATGGAAGCACCAAAAGCATGTTGAAGTTGACTACAAAAATGTTTCTACCCACAGCTCCCTGCTCCCCATTCTGTGAGCAGATTCAGCCCAAAGGGCAAAGTTTTTCAGAGGCCTGCCCTAGGTCTAGGGAGTTTCAAAGACCACATGGGACCTTACAGGACAGGAATTCTAACTGAAGGATCCCAACTAATTCTGGGGATGACCCACCACACTGGATCCTGTACCTCATCATCTGCCCCACCCCATTTGGGGACAGCAGCCCCTCACAATGTTATGGCTTCCCAGCTTAGCCATGCTCTCTGCTCAGCTTCTTGCAATAGCACTCACAGTACAGCACACTAAACCTGCTAGTACCAGCTCTTCTTCAAAGTCAAGCCTGAAGCTGGCAGCAGGAAGGAACCTGTACCACTTCTGACTGGCAGGTCACCTGGAGGGCCTGATTAGCAAGTGAGGCCTGAGTGACAAGAGCACCTCCTACAGAGTTACACTGTGCTTAAAGATGCAGTTGAAAGGTTCCTGACTCTGTCTCCCACTCCAGACCCACACCTTTTCTAAATCAGCAGGGATTTGCATTTCAAAAGCCCTTGCCCATGGCTCCAATAGCAGATCCTGCTATCTTCTTGGACTCCATAGGCACTTCCTCTTTTTCCTCCTGGACGCAATGTTGCTGGCAAGCATGCACAGCCCACTGTACTGTGTGGAGTGGAGTGATTCCATGTCCCACAGGTGAAAGGGTGCTCAGAATATTAACAAATAAAGAGAGATTTAAACACACAAAAGGAAGCTGGGTGGTGGTGATGCATGCCTTTGATCCTAGCACTTGGGAGGCAAAGGCAGACAGATCTCTGTGAGTTTAAGGCCAACCTGGTCTACAAAGTGACTTCCAGGATAGGCTCCAAAGCTACAGAGAAAACCTGACTTGAAAAAACAAAAACAAAAACAAAAAGACTCAAAAGTAGACATTTGTTTTTTGACTTCACATTGTGGTCAGGTGAACTGAATGTACTTTTTAGCCTGCTTGTCATAGAGACTTCAGACAACCAGGAAAGAAAAGCAGGAAGTAGATCACAAACAAAACAATAGGTCTTTCTCCCATCAGAAAGCTAGGTGATGGCTCCATTGCTTTAGCAGTTTTATTCCTGAAATTCAGAGCAAACTGTTCACAAATGAAAAGTAATGAAAGTAGTTTTTATGGAAAGTTGAATATTTAAAGCATAATGGAACTAGCAAGAATGTGTTTACACGTACTATTGTTAACCAGAACATCTTCTTCCATAGGCAGATGAAAAAGAAAACAAAACACTTTTCCACATGAATAGGAATGATACAATGAATCTCACCATGGACGTAGAAAGGGATTTATTAGGATGACTCATAAGCTGTGATATAGCTAGTCCAACAATGGCTGCTACCAATGGGAATTTGAAGAGTTCAGTAGTTGTTGAGTCCATGAGGCAGGACATCTCAGCTGGTATTTAGTATACAAAACAATTCCAAAGAAGTAGGCTCTGATGTTAGTAAAGAAATAAACTTAGTAGCCAGAGCTAGGGGAAGCAGGCAAAGAGAGAAGTTCTTTCTACAATATCCTTTATATATTTTAGCTGCCACCAAGAGTTGCTATCTAGATTAAAGGTGGATCTTATTTTCTGTTTGATTGGCTTTTGGTGTTTTCAAACAGAGTTTATCTGTGTAGCCCTGGAACTCATTCTATATACCAAGCTGGCCTCAAATACAAAAAATCCAAATGCCTCTGCTTCCCGAATGCTGGAGTTAAAGGTGTGCACTGCCACCAAGCAGGTAAAGGTGAATCTTTTATTCTCAAATGATCCAGATTAAAGTTAGGTCTTTAACTTCAAAACCTTTAAGAAAAATCCCTCACAGGTGTACCCAAATCTTTGGGTTTTATTAACTACAGAGGTAGTCAGTTTGACTATTAAGAATAGCCATCACAACAGACAAGATGAAATGAGAAAGATTTCTTATCTGTAGGAGGCAAGGAGAATATGGGAATTATTTCCAAACCAATGCTTTTCCAAAACAAAGGAAGCATGTGGATTTTACCTAGGGATTCTGGACATGATCATGTAGCATTCTGCCTATTCTTAAGCATGCTCAGTTAACAAATCCACTTCTGATCATGATCACAATGTAAAAGCAGAGACATTTATGGATATTCTTACCTCAAAGTTATGCAGGAATATATATATTATAAAAATGATGGAAAGAAATGCCTCTGACATGTTCATCTTAGCTAAAAGAGCTAAGATCACAAGGTCTTAGCTTGAAAATCAAGGAAATGACCCTGTAAAAAGTAGATTGCTTTGGGGACTATGTGACCTGTCAGTCGATGTTTGTTCTAATAGATAACTGTACCAGTGCCACAATTCTCACAGATACAAAAGACAGAGAACACAAATACAGAAACCTTCAAGGAAAAGCTACCTAACAGCACTATTTACTCTGCTCCTAGATGGAAGATTATAATGATTTCTATTAACCTCAGAACAAAATTGCTTTTGCCTCTGAGCAGGCTGGCTTAGCAGAGGGTCACAGCTGTTTACATGCAAGACCAGCAGGAGTTCATTTCAACTAGCCCTGGCTTGTTTTCTGGCTCAGGGTTGTGACATCACTGTAAATAATTTCATTCTTTCCCTTTTCTAACTTTTTAAAAAAATATTTATACAATGTTTTGCCTGTATGTGTCTGTGTGTAGTGCCTACTGAGGCCAGAAGAAGGCAGGAGATGCCTGGGACTAGAGTTACAACAAATGGTTAGCTACCATGTGTGTTCTGGGAATGGAACCTGGGTTCTCTATAAAAACACCCAGTGTTCTTAATTGCTGAGCTGTCAATCTAGTCCCTTTTTTATTTAAAATTTATTTCCATAAATTGTTAAGTAAAAGATATTACATCACTTACCCCTTTTATCTCTTCATTCCATCCCTTTCCAAATCTTTCCCATTGTCTTCCTTCTTAAGTGGGGGTGAATAAGTATGCTGAAATACATTAGTATAATCTCCTGCATCCATTTTTTTGGTTTTTGTTTTTGTTTTTGGAGACAGGGTTTCTCTGTGTAGTTTTGGTGCCTGTCCTGGATCTCACTCTGTAGACCAGGCTGGCCTTGAACTCACAGAGATCCACCTGCCTCTGCCTCCCAAGTGCTAGGATTAAAGGCATGTGCTACTACTACTCAGCTGCATCCATTTTTGTTCTATATATATATATATATATATATATATATATATATATATATATGGATTATAAGCTAACCATGTTGTATTGAATAAACAGGGAGCTCATCTTTGCCTGAGGTTAATTCTCTCTGGAGAATTCCACTTTTAAATCAGCATCTGGTGTCTGACCTGGACTGGGCTGCCTTGGATGGGAAACATAATCAAGAATAGAAACTCTTTATAAAATAATTGTTGGCACTTAACATCAGTGCAAATACACTGTGCTGTGTGTGGGAGCCTGTTCTCGGGTTCCTCGTGGCTTTACCCAGCATGTCCACATAGAGGATGATTAGGACCATGGGCCTGAGTGCAGGTGTCTGAGATGGTCTGCACTTGGCTGTGCTGGGGGAGGAGGTCTTTTGCTCCACCCCTTGGCATCTCTATAAAAACCCTGGGGCAGAGACAATCGGGGCCCATTGGAAAAGGTTCCAGGCTCTCTCGAGGCTATTCTTTATTTTCTATCTGTTTATCTCCCCAAGATTCTTCACAATAAATCCTTCTATCTAATATTTCCTGCTGCTCGCACTCAAGAAAACTCTGGGGAACTGTGGGGGTGGTGGGTAAATGCCCCACAGCTGTGTGATTCCTTTTCAAACATAAAAGAACTAACTCAGGTTTACTAGTGAACCATCTTAGGTCAACTTCATGATTTGAGTGCTTAAAATTATGTTACCTGATGCAACAGTGGCTACAATTACCTAAATTCACTATATCCACTGGTTTATGAAGCTACTAACACCATTTTGAATCTTCTCTAGTCTTAAACATTCGCTAGATGTCTTTGCCACAGGACAAATTTGGCAACTTAAGATGCATACAAATTATAATACCATCCATTAGTATAGGCAGGTGATGGGGAAGTCCTCATACTTTAAAATAAACAGAATACATGTACTAGCAAATGATCCCTCTAGTGTGGAGATTTCACATGATGCCATGTTGAGAATTCCTCCTTCTGTGAAACTCTCTAGAACTGTAAATTACAAATACCTACATTAGATCATTTTTATTTAAAATTCTATTTTCTAGGATCCATCTCCTAACTGCCATGATTCAGAGAAACTCAGATGGTTTTGAGTAAGCTGGAGTAAGCTCTTCTTGCATTCCTGACAAGCACTCAAATATGGTTACCATTACTCCACACTCGTTGAGTATTTGTTATTAAATCCTCCATATCATTCCCCCATTTTGTGAATGGCACAATGGATGTGAACAAATGCCCTCAGTCTTTGTAGACACTCATATAGTTCTATTGACTGAACCACTTTCCTTTCTAACTCTGCAAGAAACATTAAACCCAGATCTTATGATCTAACACCAACCTTTTATGATTCCTAGAAATACATTTCATATAACCCCAGCACTCAGAAGCTGGGAGGAAAGATGCCATGAATAAGTAGTCTCCCTGAGCTAGAAAACAAAACAACAAAACAATTCCATTCAAGATAGTAAGGGCAGGCCTAACAATTTCAAGTCCTTTGCAGCTAGAAAATCACATTTGAGGTACCATTATTTATTCCAACTTTCTTCTCTATTTCTGTGATTAAATTCTCTAACCAAAAGCAACTCAGGTAAATAACAGGGGTTTTTCTTTTTTGGTTTATGTCCCTAGGCCACAGGCCCTCCTTGTGGGAGCTTAGGATAGAAACTGAAGCTAATAAATGAAGGCAAAATATAAGGAAGCATTGCTTCCTGGCTTTCTTGCTTTGCCAGTGTCTCATGCTACGCCAGCTCTCTCATCCAGCCCAGGCCAACTTCCTTAAAGATATTGCCAACACAGCGGAAGAGCCTTCCCACATCAAGCAAAATCAACACAATCTCTCTCAGACTTAGCAACCAGATATTCTGACCTAGGCACACCCTCAATCGATGTTCCCTCAGGTGAGTCTAGCATATGCCATGCTGACAACCGAGGCTAATTAGGAAAAAGACAATAATATATGAGGAGAGTTTAAAGATCCAAAGCCAATGTATTAATTATATCAATCACTTAAGCAGCAAAAACACAAACATGAAGATAGCAGCTACCAGAGAACACAGAAATGCCTGGAAATGGGAAGAGACAAGCCTCTAAGATCAAGAAGAAGAAAACTAAAACTTTATCTCCACAGAAAATTTACAAACCAACAAGTAAACAAGGAACCCATAACAAGAAATTTTCTGAATACAAAATTGTTGAAGGTCCATCATTTTCCAGAGAAACAACAATATAATTAGATGATAATAAAACTAACAACAGAGACTAACCACAGGAAAAAAATGAGATGTAAAGAGATACCTACAAATATACCATGGTCCCTTAAACAAGAATTAAAAGATTCTAATCAAAAATCAAACTATAAGAAATCACTGACCAGCACGCATCCTGTACACTGCATTCTCTCCATTGCCAATAATAGAAAATGGGTTGTGTGAGGAGGGTGTACTACCAAAATTGGAGAGATTCACTTCAAGTCTTCTGATGTTTTAACTTTGTAGAAAATAGTGTTGACTACTAAAAGGATCTTGTTTCTTTATGATAAAGAAAAGGATATCTGTTAGGAACACTTAGAGACCATTTTTTCCCTATCCTTGATGACTCCCTGTAAGTCTGAATCAGAGTGAAGAAATGAACACTTTTTAAAACAAAATATAACATCAGTGTACACCTAAGCAACTTGTTTTGCTCTAATTGCTTTATAAGTCATAAGCATTTTGAAAACAAGTTTATTGCAATTTTTGCATATGTTTGTGCATGACAAAGAATGTTTTCCATATGTATACAGAAGCTGGAATAGTAGATACTTATGAACATTTCCACTTGAGTGTTGGGATCAGAACTCAGGTCATTCTCAACAAGAATATGTGTTGAGCCACCTACCAAAACCAATAATATGTTTTATCCAATAAATCAAAAGTCTTTCACATATTAACAACAATAAGAAAAACAAAACCTAAATAAATAAAGAAGCAAATAAGTGATCATTGGGAACATGATGCATCAAAATGAAGATGTTGCTTATGTTAAATTTGCAACATAAAATGAACACAATCCAATAACAATGCCCAACAATTTACAACAGGATACCTGATTACAAAGCTACTTTCACAGTGAAAACTTTCAGAATGATCACTGGGATTATGAAAAAATTGTACACAGATTGACATAATATGACTTCTATACTTACCACTAAGCTACAACAATCAAGAATGAGTGTAGTATGAAAGAATAAAGAGGATAAAGAAAAAAACCAAGAACTAGGGCAGAAAAATATAGTCAACAATAAATCAGAGACCAAAGGAAACTTAATCATGAAAAGTGTGATCTTGATCACTGTTACCCAGCTACTTTGATTCTATGTGTATAGAAATTAAATAAGCACAGACTTCAAAACTATGACAAAATTAACTTAAAGTGACCCTTGAAAGATTGATTCTAACCCTTAAGCTACTGATATTTCTTCCAAAGACAGGTGCCTCATGCTCTAGAACTCTCGCTGCAAAAGGAGATGATGTCTTGCTATGGCTCTGCAGCCTCTTATGCCTCCTTGTGGTTTCACAGAAACCCAGCCCCACTGATGCCCAATCCCAAAGCAGCATAGAAGAATAACTTAAAATCTGCTTTATGTCACATGGATTATGGCACAAAATGTGAATTCTGCCCTATCTACCTGCCCAACACCACATACACCTGACAAACCTCTGCAGCTCAGAAACTGCTTTTGTCCCCTAGAACTAAACTTTGCAGAATCACACCATTGCAGCTGGTGGTAGCAGAAAGTGAGAAGCATTCTAATCATGTATTGCTGAAACACAATCCACATCACCTTCTTTCTACCAGTTTCAAAATTACTGCAAACATTTATAAGACAAGCCTGAAAATGGAATGCAATATTCAGACTTTCTAGAAACCAGACATTCAGTTTTCTAATGTGTCTTCCAAAAAAGCACACCAAAAGCTTTCCTGTGGGTGCACACTGGTCAGTGATATTGTAAGCATCATATCCTCCCATGCCAGAACTGCAGTCTCCCCCTACCAATAAAATCCATTCAAAGTGAGGCTCAAAGTACAAGGACCACTTTCCAGGTCACCACATAAACCAACAGAACCACAGTCTGGTTCATGGTCCATGCAAATACCAACAGAAATAACAACTCAACACACCTTTTCTGAATACCCTATACTCACCATGGCATAGCTTGTGGTCTTCCTTACAGCTCATTAAAGGAGAAACAGAGGATAATCCAGGGAAGAATCTGCAAGCTACCTTCCACTCTTACTACTGATTGCAAAGCATTCCATGAGTCTTTCATTGGCTAGGAACACCAAACTGAACCTCAGAATATTAGCAGCTCACTTACTGGGTGATCAGAGATCAAATGACTCAGACAGCACAGTCCTTCCAGACCTGCCCTTCCAGCCCAGAAGACAGGGAACTAGTCTAGAGAGTTTCTATTTTTTGTAGACATTCTTCTACTCTCCCAGAGCATATCCTATTCCTCATCAAAAGCACAGGTTCCTTTGTGTGCACAATTCATTATACACTCAATGTGCAGTGCAGCCACCCTATTGCCTCAGAGCTGGGAAATTGTGTACCCAAACAAAGGTCACATTCACACAGTAACTGTTGTTATTGCATAACTGTTGTTAAAGAAAAGCAGGCAAAAAATATGCCATGAATTAGATAACAATGAGTGGTCATGGTATGGCTAGGAGGCAGGAAAGAGAATGTGGATATGATATAGTTATGATCTCCAAAATTATTTTGAAAAGTTGAAACAGACTTTATGGCCATGTGCTTCACAGTCTAGGTATTTGTATTAGAGCACATGAAAGATTTCTCAAACCTTTTATCTCTGGATGTACATATAAAACCTGAAAAATAACAGTCCCATTAGGCGTGGCCACAACATTTTACCCACATCTATTTTGACTGAACTACTGTAACTATAGAAATTTGTTTTCAAGATAAGGTCAGTCTTTTATCCAGATTCTTGATTGCCCTTGTCTGTGGACCCCAAGAAATGGCCAATCAGGGCATTTGTGGAACATCTAAAATTGATTACCTAATTCCACATTGCTAATCTCAAGAACTGCTGAAGTAGGAAATCTGTCAACCCCTATCCTGCCTCTCCCTTTCTGAACTGTTACTCTACCAGCTTCAAAGTTGGTCAATGAATTCAATCCTTACACAGGTCCCTCTTCATTTATAAGTCTCCACTAAAAGCTAGAGAGATTGGAGGTCACTCATTAACTTCTCACTGGCCAGTGAAGGCTCAGAATGGAAGGAGTTGCAGGACTTTTTCCCAGCACTGGGCAGCAGAGGAAGAATTAGGTATTCAGTTCAATTCTCACTTACATAGAATGAGGTAAGCCTAAACTAAAGGAGACATTACTCTACACAGAAATCAATAATCAACATCACTTGAGAGAAAAGGAATGAAACTATTGACTAACTAGAGACATTGGAGAACAGAAAAAAGATATAAGAGCGGTAATGTACTAAAAAAGGTATTAAAATGGTACCAATAAGTGATCTTTAAAATAATAAAAAAAATATATTTTTAAGATAAAAAATTTAGCTATATTGATTTTCAAAAAGAATAGGCCTTTTCCTAGTAAAAGGAACGTCATTAATATGAGATAGATGGATGTTACCCATATGCATATGTTGGCTGCTGAGATCTATAATTTGACACATAGAGTTACAGTCAATAGTTGGTTTCTAAAACCTCTGAGCTGACACAACTGTGTCAAGCACGACTGGACATATCTGCATAGGAAAATTGCCTAATTGCAAATTCAATATTCATTGGCTCAAGGTAAACTTCCCAAACTCTACACTCATCAATCTGGTCTGTGATCACTCATGTGACATAAATTAAAACATGCTGGAAAATTACAAAACAACTCCTGCTACCATAATCAGGTTCTTTTTATAATAGTGAACCCAGCAGCTGGTTGTCTACCCTGCTTCTCCCTGCAGTGTACACAATAAAATATTTCTGCTATTTGGTCTGAAGTCAGAAGCAATGGTCACATGTGAAACCTTTTCCTGTGACTGCATTGGATAGTTAACTACATGACTCAAATGAATAATTTTAAAACTCTGAGGTGGTACAGTCATTTAAGAATTTTGAAAATGTAGTATAGAGAACAATGAGATCATTTGCCTAGAGAGCAAGAGAATAGAACAAAGACACCAGAGTTAACATAAGAGAACTTATCTCAGAAACATTTTTCTAACAGGATGGAAATGCAGCTATTCTAGAATTAATATGACTTCCCAGGGAGAAATCACACTTAGGATATTAATAAAGAAAAATACCTTAATAATAGTGTGCATTCATCTCTGGCAAATGCTCAAAGAAGAGACAGCCTTGACACATTTTCCATTCAACATATGCTGTCATCCTTGGGTCTTTTAGCTTCATACGCCAGGTTGTACTTTGAACAATTTAAATAGAGACAGGCAACTTGTAGGTCTAGCCATTTGGGCAAATGGGTGAGTTAGACAGCAAAAATATTCCTAGAATTGTTCTTAAATATACCAGATACCTGAGACAGCAGGTCATTCTTTAGTGACATTGTGCTGGGGTGAACCTGACAGGGGATGGGAATGATGGGAAAAGTGGAAGGTAGAAGAGATAAGGGCCAGGTTGTTGAGGTCTTGCACAAGCTATGTTGCATGTCATGTAAGCTTCTTAGAAGAATATCATCTTGTATACTACTTTTAGGGGGGAATGGAAGGGAATGGATGACTTCTATGAAGTCAGCAGAAACTATCATACAATGGAAAGACTCAGAAGAAGGCTAATCAAACAATGCCATAAAGGGGAACACAGGGCATCTCAAGAACATTACTGAGTAAGCCCACCCATGATCTTGACACTGATAACTATAGCCCCATGTGGGATCTGAAGCAACCCCACTATAAAGGCCCTGGCTCCAGCCCTTTATCAGTTCACCCAAACATATAAAACCTGATTTTAGAGAAGGAGCTCTGTTTTATTGTCAATAAATCAGGCACTTAGGGATAACTCCCAAGGCCTAGGCCCCAGGGTGTTACTAGCTCTCCCAAGAATGTTCCTCTTCCTTGACTGAGGGCCTAAATGAAAGCCTTGTTTAATCAGACCAGTCCTTAACACAACAGTGTTTTTCTTTTCAAATAATTGTCACCTGGTGTCATATTGAACTTCTGGTGGAAATATGCTTTTCTTAAGAAGAAAACTGGAACTTTATGGCACCCAGGCCTTAAGGTTGGTTGTGACCCTGTAATGCCTCAATGAGCAGCTTGTTCAAATCTCATTCTTTGATAAAGGTTGGGGCCTACTGGCTGGTTCTATATCAGCAGTTGCTCCTTTGTGATGCTTTGGAGTCAAATGTCTGGACAATCCTAATGAACAAATGTATATCTGACCCTTCTAAACTCTAATGGGCCTAGTTAGCATGTACTTATCATTGGGGTGTATTAGAGGTAGTCCTCTCTCAGCTAAATTCTATTTTGTGAGACTTACTATCTCCTTAGCATTAGTAAATCCTTTATATAATCAATTCTACTCTTCTATATCACACCTTACTAGTGGAGTGCTACCCAATGCATGAGACACTTTTTAAAACCTACACAAAATTAACTATCAATGGATCATACACATAGAAGTTAAATGCAAAATACTGAACCTCCACATGGTACTAGAAGGCACTCTCCAAGTTTGCAACCTGCTTTCCATGGGTGCGCAAAAAGCATGTTGAAGTTCAAAGATTGTGTGTGTGTGTGTGTGTGTGTGTGTGTGTGTGTGTGTGTGTGTAGACTATGTAGCACAGGCTGTAAAACTCACAGTGATCTTCCCGCCTCTGTGTCCAAATTGCTGGTATTAAAAGAATGCATTACCACACATAACTTGAAAAATAATTTTTATGGTCTGAGTCTCCTCTTCTTACGGTGGCTTGGGAAGCCAGGAGATGGTGTCAGAACCCCTGATACTGGAATTACACATAGTAGTGAGCTTCTATATGAACTGCCAATGGAAGCTGGATGATCTGAAAAAATGTTCAGTGCTCTTTACTGGTAAGGTATTTTCTACCCTAAGTTTTCTATTCTTGATTGTTTCCTATCCAAGGCAGCCTAGTCAGGGTCAGAAACCCGGTGCTTATTAAAAAGTAGAATTCTCCTCTTTGGAGAGAATAAGGCAGGGAAGAGCTTCCTAATTATTGTTCCAATGCAACATGGTCCTCCAATTATTCATTTATGTAAAACCAACACAAATTGATGCAGCAGGTTGTATTCATGTATTTCAGCATACTTATTCACCCACACTTAACAAGGACAAATTCAGGAGGGATTTGGCAAGTGACTGAATAAAGAGATAAAAGGGAAAAGGGATGTAATATCTTTTAATTAGCATTTTATGAAAATAAATTTTAAATAAAAAGAGTGCCTAGAGAGGTGGCTCAGCAATTAAGAGCACTGGGTGTTGTTTCACAGCACCCAGGTTCCATTTCTAGGACCCACAGTTACTGTAACTCCAGTTCTAGTCATCTCCTGCCTTCTTCTGACCTCTGTAAGTACTGTGTACTGATGCATGCATGGAAAACACCCACATAATTTAATTTATTTCAAGTTAGAAAAAAGGAAGAATGGAATTTTCTACAGTGACATCATAGCCCTGACATAGGCAGCAGCCAGGGCAAGTTAAAATGAAGTCCCTATGGTCTTGCATGGAAAAAGTCATGGCCTTCCACTGAGCCAGCTTGCTCAGAGGCAAAAGCAGCTTTATTCTGTGGTTAATATAATTCATTGTAACCATTCATCTAAGAGCAGAGTGTACATTGCTGTTAAGTGACTTTTCCTTGATGTTTTCTGTATTTTAGTTCTTTTTCTTTTCCATTTGTGAGAATGGCATTGGTACAGTTAACTTTCAGATTGAACATCAAGATTGACAGGTTGCATAGGCTCCAAAGCAATATTTTTTACTGTGTCATTCATTGATTTTCAGCTAAGACCTTGTGGTGCAAGATGAACTTGCCAGAGGCATTTCTTTTAATCTTTTTTATAATTTATATATGTTTCTGTATGACATTGCAGTAAGAATACCCCCAAATGTCTCTGCTTTTACATTGTGGTCATATTCATAATGGATTTGTTTATTCACATGCTTGGGAATAGGGAGAATTCTACATGAACATGTCTAGACTTCCTAAGTAAAATCCACATACTTCCTTTGTTTAGGAAAAGCATGCTTTCCCATTTCCTGTAGGTAAGAAATTTTTCTTACTTTTTCTTTCTTGGCTGTTGTGATAGCTATTCTTGGTAGTCAAACTGACTACTTCTGGAATTAACTAAAACACAAAGAGTTGGATATACCTGTGAGGGATTTTTTGTAATGTTTTGAAATTTAAGACCAATCTTTAATTTGATCATTTGAGGTGAAATCCACCTTCACAGCTTTGTTGGATGTGTGCACTTTAACCCAAGCACTCAGGAGGCAGAAACAGTTGGAATTACCTGGGTTTGAGGCTTGCCAGGTCTACAGTATGAGTTCCCAGGCTACATGGACAAACTCTGTCTTGAAAACACCAAAAAAAAATGAAACAAAGTTTAAGATTCACCTTTAATCTGAATTGTACCTCAGGAGACAGCCTATATATAAAGTATGTTGAAGGAGGAAGCTATCTCTTTGCCTGCTTGCACTGGCTACCAAGTTCATTCCTTTGCCAACATTAGAGCCTACTTCTTTGGTACTTTGGTGTATACTGAAGACTAGTGGCAATATCTAGCCTCATGAACTGAACAACTACTAGACTCTTCAAATTTCCATTGGTTGACAGCCATTGTTGGACTAGCTCTATCAAAGCTTGTGAGACATTCTAATAAATCAACTTTGTACATGCATGGAGAGATTCATTCTATCAGATCTGTTCATGTAGAGAACCTTGAATAATACAGTTGTGTTTTTTTTCACCTTCCCACTGAGGAAGATGTGCTGGCTAACAATGGTGCTCATAAAGACATTCTTCATTGTTGTGCCCAGATCGCAACCCCAGGAGAGACCACCGAAGACAAGCATAACAGAATGCAAAAACAAGGTTTTAATTTGGGATATCCACAATCAATACAAGCCTAGGCAGGGACTTCATCCAACATAGCCAATGCAGTGGAGGCTGGAGGAAATGTCCAGTGTAAATTGTGCACAGCTTTTAAAGGCAAAAACCACAAAATTACAATAGCAGGGGATTTTCATACATGTACATTTCTGATTGGCTCATGCCTAGGGACTTTTCAGAAATCATGATTTAATCTTACTTCTAAGGGGGTGGTTGCCCATCACCATTTCTCATTGGCTGCCCCCAAGCGGGGACATTTGGTAATTAAACAGTCACTATGGAGACTAGGGTTGGGACACTCTGTGTTCAAACAGTTACACTGGAAACTAGGGTTGGGACATGCCCTGGTCCAGCAGTCATCATCTCATGAATACCTTGTAACTCTATACTTTGCACTTTTGTGTTCCTGGAATCTGGGCTGAACAGTTTCAATAACTCAAGGTCTGTTCCAGTAACTCAAGGCCTATCCCTAAAATGCAGAAATCTTCTTCCTTATGTTTAGGGTGAAAGCACTTTGTTCTTATTTTTGGTCCCACATTCATAGCTTCATTATTCTCTAAATATTCAACTATCCATAAAGACTACTCTTTATTATTATTTAATTTGCCAACACTTTGCCCTGAATTTCAGGAATGAAACTTCTTAAGCAATGGAGCCATCATCCAGCTTTCTAATGGGAGAAAGGCCTATTATCTTGTTTGTGATCTAGTTCCTGCTTTTCTTTCCAGGTTGTCTGAAATCCCTGAGACAAATAGGTAAAAAGTCAATTCAATTCACCTGAGCTCAGTGGGAAGCCACCTAACAAACATCTCCTTTTGTGTGCTTAAATCTATCTTTAGTTGTTAATATTCTGGATACCCTTTCACCTGCATAACAGGGAATCACTCCACCTCACATAGTATAGTGGGCTGTACAAGCTAGCCACATTGTTTCCAGGAGGATGAAAGGCAAGTGCCTATGGAGAGCAGGAAGATCACATGCTCTGCTATTGGAGCCAGGGGCAAGTGCAATTAAAATGCAAATCTCTCCTGGTTCAGAAAAGGTCTAGGTCTAGGGTGGAAGACAAGATCAGGAAACATTGTGCTATATCTTTAAGAACAGTGTAACTATATGGGGGGTGCTCTTGCCAGTCAGGTCTCACTAGACAGTCAGACTCTCTAGGCTACCTGCCAGTCAAAAGTTGTGCAGGGTCCTTCCAGCCTCCAGATTCAGGATTGGCTTTGAAGAGAATCTGTCACCTATGGTTTTGTTTGCTGTGCTGCAAGTGTTCCTGCAGGAAGCTGAGCAGAAAACAAGGCCAAGCTTGAAAACCACGATATGGTGAGTGATGGGCTGCCATCCCCAGCCTGGAAGGAGTGCTAAGTTGAGTAGTGGGAGTCAGTGTGGTGGGTCCTCCCCTTGCTGGGTGGGAGCAAGTGGTCAGATGCAGAGTTTTACATGTTCCTGCCTGGTTCTGCATTGTCCAGCATGGTCCTGCTCATCCTGCATGCTCCAGTGTGGATCTTTGTGGTACTACATGGTTCTGCATAGTCTTTGCTATTCTTGGGGCTAGCTGGCAACCTCTGAGTAACTTCACTCTGCTGGCTGCATCTGTGCAGAACATTGGGAACAGGACTGCTTAGAAATGTCCTTGGTGACATCACTGTGAAATGCGGGCACCATTAGTGCATGTGTTGTCTCTATGGGTCACAGATTTCCAAACTCAAAGGGGCCTGGTCCCTCCCTTATCTTCCAGAAGTTCTACACTTTAAACATTTAACATTAAAGTTTAGTATCCAACTGGAATTAATTCTAGGAGTGTGTGAACACTATTTCCCATGTAAAGTAGCACTCCAATGCTAAACTGTAGAAAAGTGGAATTGATAGTAACAGAATTGATGGTACTAGGTCTTTATGGTTCTTAGGAGACATTAATTCACAAAGTAGAATTTAGATAAGAGAGGGCTGCATCACAAATACCCCAAAGATAAGTAGTATGCTAACCATGCCAGTTAGAAATTAGTATGATAAGATGTAAATGTTGTTCCCCAGGATTAACCAGCTACATTCATTAACATGGGAGACAACCCTGATTTACAAAGAGTAAAAAGGACCATACTTCCATTACAAAAGTGGCCTGTAATGTGCTGCTTAAGAGACCATTACAGGGTCACAACAAACATTAAGTCCTGGTATGCCATGGAGGTATATTAATTCTAGAACAAGGGTGTCTCCAGTCTTTTTGAAAAGCAGTTTTGAATCAAGGACTTCTTTGTTGAGATGGACTTGAACCCTGTCTGTAGCCCCACAGAGCTTATTCTTCTTCTAATAATGTTCTTATTATCTCCCAACTAATCACCCTAAACTTTTGGATTACACATCTGCACCACCACAGAGTTCTAAAATTACCAGTTCGAGTCACATAGTGGACTGTCCATTGCACAATAGGGAAAAGATTTGTGTGTGGAGTATGGTTTCTTCCTTTAGACCAAGAGGAGAAAGAGTGGGCTTGGCCCGAAGGCAGGGGTGGGGCTATAGACAGAGAGTGGGGCTTGCAGACAAGGAGTGGGGCCACCTGTGACCTTCCATCTTTCCCCTCTGCCTGGGAGAGCAGGGCCTGCATGCAGGGAGTGTGGCCTACAGACAGTGGACAGGGAAAACAGACAGTGGGCAGGGCCTGCAGACAGAGGGTGGGACAACCTGTGTCCTTCCTCCTCTCTCCTCTGCCTGATAGGGTGGGGCCTACAGACAGGGGGCAGGGCCTGTAGACAGGGGGCAGGGCCACTGTGTACACTGCAGGGGGCCTTAGACCTAGGCAATATCTTGATCACAGACTACAGTTGAAGGCAGTGAGCTGCAGGGGTCTCCATTACAAAGAAGGACTGATGGGGCAGGGTGAGTGACTTTCTCTGTAATTTCCCTGCATGTATTAATTCCTTCCATGTTAATAAAGACATAAACTATTGGCTGGTGTACAGTTTATGGAGGATAACTTGAACTACTAAGTATTCAATTTCTAATTAGTGAACTCTTCTATGCAAATATGTGCAATCCTGGTTGGCACAGTTAAGTCAGCTGAGAGGTTTGAGATATAAGCCATTGGCTGTAACTCCATGTGTTAGCTTACAGGACTCAGTGGCTAACATTTTACATGGGACAAAGTCATACAGTCTCTTATTAATGGTATTCATTCTACCATGGATATGCCTACTCTGATTCAAAGTCAATATAGCTACATATGCTTTCAATTATTTTTATCATTTTTTTAATTATTTATTTATTATGTATACAGTGCACATATCCCTGCAGGCCAGAAGAGGGCACCAGATCTCATTACAGATGGTTGTGAGCCACCATATGGTTGCTGGGAATTGAACTCAGGACCTTTGGAAGAGCAAGCGGTGCTCTTAACCTCTGAGCCATCTCTCCAGCCCTATTTTTATCATTTTAAAACATCAATTTTTCATGTGATTTTTAGATATTCATTTCTTTTAATGCATTACTGCTATTTATTTCTATTTTCAATATTTCCTGGTTTAAGAACTTTATTCCATTTTTTCTTGTTTGTTTATATATTTATTTATGTCAGTTTATAGCAGTGCTTCTCAAACTTGGAGGTCATGGCTCCCTTTGGGGGATCAAATGACCCTAAGAGAGGACTGGCCTAAGACCATCAAAAAGCACAGATATTTATATTATAATTTATAACAGGAACAAAAATATAGTTATGAAGTAGCTGTGAAAATAATTTTATAGTTGGGGTGTCACCACAACATGAGGAACTGTATTAAAGAGTCACAGCATTAGGAAGATTGTGAACCATTGGTTCAGGTCAACATGTCCTTTAGCTCAGGCTTGACTCACACAATATAATTGATAATTGCTTTGAACACCTAATCCTGCCTCTTCCTCCTACTACTGGAAAGACAGTCCTGCAACTCCTGCCAGGCTGGGCCTTGACATATCTGTGGGAAGGAAAAATAGACTAGTGAATGAATGTCCTCCAACTTCTCTAGATTTTATTGTGAATTTACAACTGAAGTAGAACTTGTGTAAGAATTGAGTTCACTGATGCACTCTAAAGCAGGTATAGTCACAGCAGAGAGAGGGATGAGCAAGAAGGAGGTGAAAACATTTCTGTTGTGATAGTAGTTAGCCTTAGCAATGGGTAGTGAGGTAATCAATGTTACATGGTCAATAAATGTTCTGACTGACCATTTCTTGGGTCCACAGACCAGGCAATCAAGAATCTGGAAAAAGAACTGAATTTTTATGAAACCAAATTTTAAGAGTTACACCAGATGAACCAAACTAGCAGAACTGGATAGAATGATGTGGTCCCACCTAACATGACTGTATTTTCTAGGTTTAAGATGTATCCCTTCATAAAAAATGGTGTGAGTAGTACTTGGTGTGCTCTAATACAAATCCCTAGTCTCTGGAGTACATAGCAATAAAAGCTGTTTCAACCTTCTAACATAATTATTTGGCATTATATTTACATTATTTCCACTCTTTCCTGCTACCAACCCCTCCCATAGACCCTTCATTGTGCTCTAATCCATGGCCTCATTTCATTTAACAACAGTTGCTGTTTGAATGTGACCCGTGTTTGGTTGCAGCACTCTAAAGTATGAAGCAACAGTTTGGCTGCACTGGACATTGAGTGTGTAATGAACTGTGCAACCATAGGACCCTGTGCCTTAGAAGAGGAACAGAAAGTGTTCTGGGAGATTGGAAGATTTTACTAAACAACAAATTTCCTAGATTTGGGTCCTTTTTGGCCATAGTGTGGAAGGACCCACCTGGGAGTGTTTTTTTTTTCTGAATGTGTTGATATCTGCATACCCAGTAGGGTAACTGCTAATGTCCTGAAGCCCAGCTGAGTGGTCCAGCTAATGAGGAGTTCTGGGAAGACTTAGCAATCAGGAGCACCAGCAGAAGGTAGCTTACAGGTTCTTTCCAGGATTCTCCTTTGCTTCTGCTGTAGTGAGTTGTGAGGACGTCCACAAGCTATGTCTTGGTGAGTGTTGAGTGATCAGAGCAGGTCTACTGAGCTGTCATTTATGCTGGGACTTGGATGGACCATTAGCCAGAGTGTGGTTTTGTTGCTCCATGTGGTGACCTGGGCAGTAGTCATTGTTCTTTGAGCCTCCCTGTGTATGGATTCCCTGGGTATGTGGAGACTCTGCAACCCTGGCATGGAAAGATACAATGCTTGTAATTACACTGTTCAGTGTGCACACATGGACATGCTTTTGATGTGCAGTGAGAAGACTGATTGGAAAACTGAAGGTCTGGTTTCTAGAAGTTCTGAACATTGCATTCCATTTTCAGGTTTGTCTTATAAATGTTACAAATAATTTAGAAACCAGTAGAAAGATGGGGATGTGAATTGTCTTTAAGTAATACATGATTAAAAGTCTTCTAACTTTCTGCTACCACCAGTCACAATGGTGTGATTTGGTGAAGTTTAGTTTTGAGGGACAAAGGTAGTTTCTGATCTGCAGAGATTTCTCAGGTGTGCATGGTGGTGGGTAGGTGGATAGGGCAGAATTGACATCTTGTGCCCTAATCCATGTGACAGGAAGCATTCATAGCTAATAAGAAGTCTCTGTGTCATGATTTGGGAGCTGGTTGGTGGCTCAAAAGAAAGCCTGCTACATGCCCCCAATTACTCTGCTTCAGACTGGTTGTTTATTTTTTTCTATTACTATTGCATATATGTTTATATACCTATGCACATAAATAAATATGAGCTGCTGAGTCCATTTGGTGTTTTTACTACTTATATGATTTCAGGGCAGACCACTTTTTTTGGATAACCAACTACGAGACTTTTTCTTGAGAAAAAACAATTCTCCCTCTCAATAGTCATTAGTTTCCTGTAGTACTTAGTCTAGGGAGAGAGTCTCATTAGATCCACCCAAGCCATATATGTTAGTATGTGTACTGGCCTTTTTTTCTCCTCCACCTGAGATCTCCTTGCAGGGCTCAGGGTCTGTCTACCTTGCCAACTGTAGCTTTGGCTTCCCAACTCCTGTATGATTCCAGCTCTGGAGGTCCAGTTCTCCTCTTCCAGGGCCTCATGGTAGCAATGGATGGGCTGCCATGTTGTCTTTACTGGCCTTGATCTTAGAGCAGCTCTCCATTTTAGCTGCCAATCACTCCCCATTCTACCTCTTTCCCCCAAACCGAGGTTACCAGAGGAGTCCTAGGTCCTCTGAGTTAAGCTAAAAATAATGTCTGGGAGGGCATTTCCAAGGAGGGGGAATGTCTGTGAGCATGTTCTGTGGTTGTGTCTGTGAGGCACTTGTCTGGGGTGTATTTGGAGATTACTGTGCTTGTGAGGAGAGGACTGGAGGAATTTCTGTTGAGTTTGCCTGAGGGAGAGGGTGTGTTTAGTAGGTGATTTGCAGGCTTGCCCTAGGGAGGCAGGAAGGCAGGCTGCAAAAGCTCACAGGCCCTGTGCACCAACCCAGCTCTTCTCTTGCCTGTCTCAAATACCTGTGGAGCTGGAGGAGCTGTTCCTGGAGTCACCAAGTCTTATCACTTGTAGCCCTGGAACTAGTCCCTGGAAACCCCGAGGACCTGGATCTAACTGGACAAGGAGTCCACCGAGGCTGATGAATAAACTCAGAGACTTGGAAGTCATAGTGCTGCTGCTGTAGTTGGTAGGAGAAGCATGATACTGGCAACAGTACAGGAACAGCTTCTAATGGTCATAGAAGTGAGAACCTGATGCATGGAAAGTGAGACAGGAATCCACCTACCCTTTTTAAGGACCTTCTTGCCACTAGGTTGCCTTCTGATTCTTTAGTCCTGAAGCCACTCTTTATACCCTTCTATGAGGCCAAATTCCTTCCAAATACTTCCTGCTTCACCGAGATTTCCATGGGGTCAACATTGCCTTCTGAGACTTCAGATACTGCTAGACTCTTGAATGTTCCTAAGATGGCATGGGTGATCCTCATAAATGAGCTCCTTGGTAAAGCTGGAAATGTTATAAGGCAAACAAACTCATAACTGTTGTTTTGAGGCATTTGCTAGTTTGTATTTAAAAATCTCATTATATTGGTTATTATCAGAATTATGGAGCTTGTTGAAATTGCTGTTGTTCCCATAGATTTTGGTTAGATGAGTCAGGGTTAGACAATTGTTTGGAAACTCCCTCTTGTACAGAAAACTGTCTTGTTTTGAATAATGAGCCAATGGTATAGAATGAAATATTTACTGGAATTTGTTTTATATAGTCAATGTAAATTATTTTATATTTGTTTTATATATTTTATATATTCAATATATATTATTCATTAAACTATACAGTGTGAGTTTTAGGCTATCTGGATCTTTGTAACAAGATCTTGTCTCAAACAATAGAGCAAAATTATATTCAGCTATATTTGTGAGTGTGTGTGTGTATATGTGTGTGTGTGTGTGTGTGTGTGTGTGTGTGTGTGTGTGTGTGGTGTATTATTGATAAAGGTCTTTCTCCCATATTCACTATGAAGACCAAATTTAAGGAGATCTGCCTGGCTCTGCTATCATACTTGGTATATTCATTTCTGAGAATAATTTGACATGGACAAGTGGCAGACACTAAAAATGACTGTAAGAGATATTGTCCTGAACCTGAGTACCTCTGCAAAGGTGCACTTCAGTGCATTTTGGAAAACTATTTCAGGATGAATCAATACAAATCAGATTTGGGCTGGGTGGCAGTGGTGCATACCAGACAGATCTCTGTGAGTTCAAGGCCAGCCTGGTCTACAGAGTGAGATCCAGGATAGGCACCAAAACTACACAGAGAAACCCTGTCTTGAAAAACCAACAACAACAACAAAAATTTTCCAGTTTTGTCTACATTTGGGATTACTAATATGCAATCAGTGAATCAGGTATAGGTAGTCTATAATTGTCTCAAGTGGTTGTTTCTTGGGTTCCAGAGATTCTTGAGACCAGGATTCTTGGCCTAGAGATCGACATGTTTTCATTGAAATGTGAGGTCTGTGCCAAGTCAGAGATTCTATTCTCTTAACCAAGTGTTTTTTTCTCTTAACAAGTCTTTTTTACTACATTTAACTTTCTTCCTTCTTAGCCCCTAGGATCACTTATCATCAGAGATTAGAAGTCCCAAGCATTTGAAACTGCTAAGAGTCCCAATGATACTTCTGGCTTTTAGTGAAGAAACAACTGGTTACATTTTTTTTGTTTGTTTTTATACCCTATAATGCACAGTTGAATTCTTCCTCCCATTCTTATCCACTTCCCTCTGCAGAGGTAACACCAACTGATATTATGGGATTGGAGCAATTACTGATCTGGCTTCTCCTAGCTGAATTTGGGTTACCAGGTGGCAGTACTGGGATACCCTTCCATTGGTCCTCTTTTAAAGTCCAAACTCTCAGATAAAGGCAGGAATAGAAATCCTTTATTTGTGTCTGGAAAAATTAACCTGTTCAAAGTCCATAAGACATTCTTGATGGGCTCACAATAGCCCCTATCTATTAGATGTTTACATTTCACTTCTAGGTTTTGTCTCCTGAGTGTTGAAGCCACAATCAGTTTTTACACCCTTTTACAGCTATTTCATCAGCCAAAAGTCAGCCTGACTTCTCATGTTGCTTCTATATAGGGAAAGAAAAAGTATTTAGCATCATTTGGATTCAGGAAAAGTGACTGCCAATCCTTGCCAAGACGGGGTGGAACAGTCTTTAAAGTTTGCCTGATTAACATAAAAGTCTGTCAGATATGCTAGGCCTGTAGACCAAAATTGGATGCCCCAATGTTACAGAGGAAACTTGGGTAACTGTTCAGGCAGCCAGCTGTTTCTGTCATTTCTTACATTTTTTGGAAGTTACTTGCTTGTCCTTCCTGCTTACTAAGGTATTATTATTATTTGCTTATCATGTCTTTGATGGAGTTGAAAACAAGATAGTTATAGTTTGCTAATTATGATAAAGAATAAATTAGATATAAAACTTTAGACTCATCAAGATAGAATAGACAATTGAATGTTTTCTCTGATTTTATCAAATACAAAGACTAGATATTGTAACTCTAATTCTTGCTTGATAACTATTTTGTTATTTGTAACTTTACTATGTAAAAGTGAAAACCTTCCATTTTGATTAGACAGAAAGTGGGCAATGCTATGGGATGATCCTTCTGTATGCTGTGAATATGTGTTGCTTTCATTGGTTGGTAATAAAAGCTGATATGGCCTATAGCCAGGCAGAATAAGTCTGGGTCAGAAAGCCAAACAGAGAGACAGGGAGAAGAAAGGGCAGTGTTGGTAGATACCAGACAGCTGCACATGACATTAGATGCCAGAGAACCAGTAATCCATAGTCCATGTAGTGATACATAGATGAATACAAATGGGTTAATTAAAATGTAAAAGCTAGTTAATAGTAAGCCTGAGTCATTGACCAATGATTTATAATTAATATAAGCCTCTGTATGCCATCCTTCCCCTAAGAGAAAGCAGCAAGTGGTAAGCTATAGGTAGTCTTTGCTCTTTGCTAGTGCTCTGATCTCTTGTGTTTGGCTCTGTGTTTCTTATTGAAAAAGATTGTTTAGAATTTCATCTACAATCAATACCTCCTTTAAATTAGGAAAAATTTATTATATGATTTTATTGAAAATATTTTCTGGACATTGGAGCTAACTTTTTTCTCTTTGCTCTATTCCTGTTGTTCATAGGTTTGGTATTTGCATAACTGCTGCAAGCTGCAAAAATATATGAAGTAGGGTTTCAGCTGATTATGACAAGCTAACGCCTGGAAGAACCTAAGGGCCTTCCAGAGGTCAAGCTTAGGCTCAAGCAGTCTTGGTGATATTGGCTTTTGATTATTAGCTGTTTCTTAGTATGAATTTCTCATGTGCTATTGTACCTTTTCCAATAGTCTTTGGGTACAATTTACCCTCTACTAAGGAACATTTAGATAGCCTTCTGAGCAGTAACATTGTCAAGATACCTAATTTCAGGCCTTTCTGTAATTATTGTCTTTAGCAACATCTTGCCAGGACCATCCCTAGAGGGATGAAAGTATCTTATCAGAGATATCTCCTCTAAGAACAGACTCAAGCATCTAGACTATCCATTTGAGAAGGCCTGGTGGATGTGTTAATTAAGCTTAACTTTCTCCTTTCCAAAGTCTTTTCTCTAGTTTTAGATCCACCCTTAACAATTAACTCAGAACTAAAGTGTCCCTACTTACAGATACATCTAGATGTGATGGAAGTTGCCTAGCCAAGTTGTCTAGCAACTGAGCACACTTGCCAGAAATGGCAGGAGCAGAGCTATCTTGGAAAGATAAGGGTCAAATGGATAAAAGGGCAGCTTTATTTTCAGGGAGGATGTGATGGAGAAGAAAAAAGAGAATGGAAGAATTAGATGGGTAAGAACTGGAGAGGAACAAACTGAAATGGGAAAGAACCAGATTGAAGGCTAGGAGAGAGAACTAGAGGAACAAGATGGAAGATGAGGATGAACAAGATGAGAAGGAAGGAGATGGGAGAGGAGCTAAGATGGGAAAGAACTAGATGGATGAGAACCTAGATGGGGCAGAACTAAGATGAGAGAATTCAGATAGAACTTAAGAGGACAGCAGATAAAGGTAAATAGAAATCAGACAAGAAAGAAGCTAGACATGATTGCAGAATAGAAGCATTGTAGAGAAAAAACTGACTCAGAAGAATAAAGTGTATGGACTAAGGATTTTCATGTACATAGATTCATTTCCTATTGAAGATTAAATTATCAGCTGGATGTAGATTCTTCCCGAACACTGGAAAGGGGACTACTAAAAGGCTGGACCCCCATCATCCCTGATACATAATGTTCCAGATTACCTGGTTGTTTTGCATCAGGAAATTTTTATATTGAATGTTTTCTTTGACTGATATGTCCATTTCTTCTATTGTATCCCCAGTGCCTTAGACTCTCTCTTACATCTCTCTATTTTATTGGTGAAACTTGCCTCTGTACTTTCTGTTTGTAGTCCTAAATTTTTCATTTCTGGAATTTCCTTAGTTTCTGTTTTCTTTATTGTTTCTATTTCCATTTTGAAGTCTTAAACAGTTTTATTTGTTTCCTTCAACTTTTTGAAATTTGTTTGTTTTATCTTGGCTTTATTTTAGTTGTTCATTGGTTTACTCCAATAGTTTGTCTTTTCCTAGCTTCCTTGAGCAATTTATTAATTTCCTCCAATTGTTTGTTCTTTCGTTTGTGCTTTCATGTATTTATTTAAGGGATTTCATTCATTTTCTTTTTAAGGACCTCTATCATCTGGGTTGTATTTTGAGACCACAAGATTATTTATCATCAACATTGATATTGCTGTTAACATCTGTCTATTTGTAACTGTTTAAATGCACAGTTCCTTTTAAGATTTATTAAAGTACAGTTTAAACTGGAGCAATTCAGGTTCTGGAAGATGAGTGCAGAACTGTAGTGAATGCCTAACCTTTTGTAGGAAATTCAGTAAAAAAAAAAAATCTCTGAGCTCATCTTATCTTTTTGTTTGTTTGGTTGAAGTTTGCAGTTGCAGATGGGTTCTTAATATTTACTTCTTGCTGTCTTGTGACTGACTGCATAGACTAGGGTAACTTTCAACTCAGAAGCACATATACCTGCCTTTACCTTCTAAGTTCTGGGATTAACAGCATGAGCCAATACACAGAGCTTACAAATCTTCTTTGTAGTTAGTAATTGTTCATACAATTTCTGTGATGTGTACTAAGTACTGCTGATGTGTTTGATTGTCCCTCTATGTCTGTTAAAAGGCATTTCTCTTGCAAGGTGATATCCCATTCAAATTATTCAGAAATAATAGAGGTAAACCTCCTATTCTGTTTCCTCCTAAAGTAACTTGATGATTATATTGTAATGTCTGTCTGGGTTATAGAATAAATGGGGGAAGCAACAAAATTAAATGGGTATATTGTCAAAGAAGCACACATTTACAGTGTTGTCAGTATCATGCTTTTTATTTTATACATATGTTTGTCATATTTATGTATGGCATATTTTAGGTTGCAGTGACCTATAATGCTGTGCATGTCAAATTCACTCAGGAGGAGTGGGCATTGCTTAATCCTTCACAGACGAATCTCGACAAAGATGTGATGCTGGAGACCTATATGAACTTCACTGCCATAGGTAAATTTTCCTTCATGTTTTAAATTCAGGGGACAATTGTTTCTTGATCACTGATGCTCTTCTGTAATTCTTATTGTGAATGAGAAAGAGTGAGGTGAATAAATTAGACATGGTTCTAAGAATCACTGAAGAGAGTAACTTAAAGTTTGCACAGTTTTCTGTAGTATTTCATATATTTTCTCATCCTGTAATTTAGGCTACAGTTGGGAGGATCTTGAAATTGAAGAACATTATCAAATTTCTCAAATACATAGAAGGTAATTTTCATGTGCACACTGATACAAATGTTCCTCAGAATATATTTTAGTGTATCTAGAAGTTTTAAGGAAATTCAGCAGTGTAAATAATCACATATTAAAGTGCATTGAGGATCATTAAATGCACTACCCATATACCTCAAAGGCAGGTAAGTGAGTTGTGTTTGCAAGTCATTCTTTTTAGAAGGAAATCAAGGATTAACAGATATCAGCATTTTAATCATAGCTCCATCAGAGCTATTCTTTAGAACTGCCAATCCATTTAGTTTCATACCACTCATATTACAAAAGGTGTACACAATGAGTATGTGATAAGTGTATGTCCAAAACCTTCTAATAAGCAAACGGTCCATAGAAAGCTCTTGTTACATATATAGCTGTTCTGTCTCTGCTAAGTTTAGTGAGATGGGTAGTTAGAGTCAAGAGTTAAGTTGGGCTTAGATTTGGATGCCTGTAACCCCAGCATTTGGGAGATAGTCTGCTTCCCTGATGCCTGCAAAATATTCAGTTAGAAGCCATGAATTGTGGTGATTCCAGATGACATCCAGGTTCTCAGGAGATCCTGTGACTTAAACAGCAGTCACTCTAAGGGTAGGGCACTCAGGAAATTACAAATAGCTGTGGAGTATGAAGGAATTGTAAGGGAGGAAGCTTTTGGTGTAAAAGCCGAAAGATCTAATGATCAGAGAGCAATGCTTGGGGAGTACATTAGAACAAGCTGACTCTTCCCATGCTCTCTGTATCCACTCACCTGTGCTGGATTAGCCAAGTCCAGGTCTTCTAATCTTTCCTTTTTGGCAACTCTATCTACCTGTCAGGGACAATACCCTGCAGTGCCCACATTTCATCTCCCACTTGGACCTTAAAGCTCCTCAGTTCCCAAACTGACATCCCTGTAACCTGCCTGCATGGCAGAAATAAGCATAATCTAGAGAGACATTAATATCATTTCCTTTGCTAACACCAAGCAAAACAGTGGGACCCATGATATTCTAATTTCCCTGGGAAATTTATCATCAAAAAAGACTGTTTTCAGAATGAGAATGTCTCTACTGAAGAAACATTTACTCCTTATTTGACAATATGGCAGGAGAGACAGGAGTTGAAAATGGGGGAGTGTTTTACAGATGGGAAAAAGTAATTAAATAGCTTCATTAGATTATTTAATTTTGCTTATCTTTTGCCTTCTATCTAAACATCTTAGAACTCCAAGGATAGCTTAGTTACTTTATATTTTCATCACTGTTCCAAATTAGTAAAACTGAATAAATATCATATTTTCAGTGATCATTAATAATGTGCTTTCTTTTCAAGTATTTTCTTCTTTCCTTCTTTATACCTTCTTTCTATCCATCTTCTGTTTTGTTGTTTAAGAATAGTCTTACTATGAATCCCTGTTTGACCTGGTAATCACTCTCTATATTAAGCTGTGCTAGGACATCAGATTAGTTCACTTTGCACCCAGAGTGCCTGCATTATAGGCAGGCATATCACAACTGAATAACATTTAAATGGCTTAATACGAATGAGAGGCTGGTCCTGGCTGGTTAGGGTAGCAAGGACACTGACTCTGGTGCTAACTACAGTAACAGATGAAGGCTCCCATGAAATGCAGCCCAACTGCCTTAAAGTCTATTTTCTTCCAACTATAGCAATATTGTTTTTCTTTATCATTGATTCTGTAGAAATCATCAAAGGGGAAGTATAGGGTTTTGTCCTTATTCTACAGATAATGAAACCCAGGCTCGCATACATTTTATTTTGAATATGGGTAGATGTAACTGCTCATCTTGCTCATCTTGTCTTTCTCATTAAATGAAGTTAAAGCTACCTAGGCCAGGCATGGTATCACAGATCTGTAGTCATGGTATTTAGAAATTGGCGGCAGAAATTTCAGAATTTCAAAGCCATCTAAGGTTAACATGCTCAGTTGCATCTGGGGAAAGACCTTAGAACCAAAGGAGGCTGTGACTGGTTCAGGACAGTGTCCATAGTCTTTCTTGCAGCTCCAGAACTTCAGGGCCACAGCTCCAGCAAGTGTCAGCTGAGTTATTGATACCTCAGGTTTTCTATTGTTGATAATGTTTCCTGACTAAAGCAGCCTAGGTCACTTTGGGGTCCTAGGTCTGCTCATAAAAGAGTAGAATTCACCTGCAGGTGAGAGAATTAGCATCAGGTAGGGATGAGCTCTCTTATTGCTTACTCAATGCTGTGTGTTCAGCTCTGACACCATATACACACAACTAACAGAAATGGATTCAGCAGGTTTTATTCATATATTTGTACATACTTAATCACCCATGCTTAACAAGGAAGAAATTGGATGGAAGAATTTTTGAAAGAATGGAGAGAGGACAAAGAAGAGAAAAAGTGATATAATACATTTTAATTAAAATGTATGAAAATAAATTTTAAATAAAAATGCAGCTGGAGTGATGGCTTAGAAGTAAATAAAAAGCACTGAGTGCTTTTACAGAGGACATAGGTTCCATTCCCAGAAACCACCTGGTAGCTAACCATCTCTTGTAACACCAGTTCCAAGGAATCTGATGCCCTCTTTGGCCTCTGCAGGTACTGCACACAGACACTTGCAGGCAAACAGCCATATTCATCAAATAAAAATAAAGCTTAAAATATAGAATTCTCTACAATGAGAATCTCATTGTAGAGCATGTTTACATGTAACAGCTACTGTAATAGACAGTTGACATGACTAAAATGGGACAGTTCATCTAAAAACAGCACCAAAGTACTGTATTTATGTTCTCTGACCATTGTATGTGTGGTAATTGAAGACAATGATACATCTTTTTAATGTATTGATACATATTTTAAACATAGATTATAATTTATGATCTAAAAGATGGATTTTTCTCTGTATATCTAAATCTGTCAGTCTTCTGATCCTATTTAAATTGTTCAAAATATAACTTGGGGTTTGACTCTAAAAGAGATATAAGGATGATATCACATATGGAATGCAAAATCTGGTCTAGTTTGGTTGCTCCTGTAGCATTAGCTAGAGATGGATGCATGCTGGTACTAAATAGATTTATGTTTATTAATCATTTATGTATATGGAGTGATTTATTTCTGGGAAGACATTAATTTAGAACCTCCAGCCATTAAGAACATGTTTATGAAACAAGCTCTCTTATGTCGATTAGGTGATGTTGATCCCAGTCTGTTGCTTCTCAGGGCAAAGACCTTACTGTTCTCTTGATTAAACAAACTAAATTCTTTTTTCTTTTCTTTTTTTGGGGGTTTTTGAGACAGGGTTTCTCTGTGTAGCTTTGTGCCTTTCCTGGAACTCGCTTTGTAGACCAGGCTGGCCTCGAACTCACAGAGATCTGCCTGCCTCTGCCTCCCGAGTGCTGGGATTAAAAGCATGTGCCACCACTGCCTGGCACAAACTAAATTCTTAAGTAGCTTATAACAAGTGAGTTTTTAAATTACCCATTTTAGTCATGTCAACTGTCTATTACAGTAGCTGTTAAGAGATTTACATGTGAAGCGTGGATTATGCCTTCAGAACAGAACAGGAAGAATAATTTCTTGTGTACACTGCAGGGGGAAATAGGATAGGGAATCAGCTTCTGGAGTTACTATTATGAAATGGGACCTGACTGGCAGGGTTGGTGATTTGTAATTTCCCATCATGTATTATTTCATGTCGTGTGAATAAAGGCACACTAGATTGGTGGGTATACAATTTGGGGAGGTTATCTTAAGCCAATAAATACTGAATTTCAAACTAGTGGGCTCTCCTTTACAGATATGTTCAATCCTGTTTTGCCCTGTTAAGTCAGCTCAAAGAGATCAGACACAGGTCGTTGACTGTAGATGTTTGTGTCAGGTTACAAAGCTCAGCAGCTAACATAGCACATAGTGACAATGTCTAACAGTTGTTTTTTTAATGCCAATCTTCTACCAGGGAATGACCTGCTCTTTCTCAAAGTCAAAATAGCTATGTTTTTCAATTGACGTGAGACACAATTGCTCCTGGCTGTACCAATTTGATCCTGAGAGAATGTTGGGCTTCTAAGACATTTCCATTTTTAAGTTTGTCTTCTTGGCACAAAATGGCCTACTGGGCAAAGAACTGCCCTTGCCTCGACTGCTGACAGTACGAATGCAATGCTGTCCTTTCTGGACAAGTGGGACACAAGGAAAGTGACCACTGTACTCTGCCAAGACAGGGTAAGATGGTCTTTCAGAATTCCTGCTTCTGAAAATGGTCTGTCAGATACTCTAGGCCTGTAGCCAATTTGAATGCACCAACAATGCTGAGAAACATTAGGTGACTGTCCAGGCTGCCAGCTGTCTCGGTCTACTCTTGCAAGATTCCCGAAAGTTGCTTGCATCCATCTACCATTTCTCAGGTACCATTATATTCCTTCTCAGGTCTTTGATGGGATTGAAGACTAGCAGTTATAGTTACAACTTAGTAGATAGAACATATTAAGTATTAGATTCAGGTTCTTTAGGATAGGACACCTTTTGGAATGATCTTTGTAACATGCCATTTACCTATGCTCTGTACTTCTCTGGATTTTAGTATGTGTTTCTTGCTTGATATTGTTTGCATTGGTTGTAGTTCCATCTTATCTAGGTCATTATCCCTCATTATTCCTGGACAACATTTGATAACCATTTCTTTGTATATAGTCTTATATTAGGTTAGAACCTTCTTATTTAGACAAAAAGGGGGTGATGTAGTGGGTAGCCATTCCAGCTTTGATCTGGAAGTTCCAACCACCATTGAGGCTTCGGCAACTGTCATGTGGGGCTAAGGGAGGCACCAAGAGACCTGAGATCTGGATGGGCCAGAGCACTCTCTGTTCCTGGACCCTTGACAGTGGAGGTTGATGGAGCAGAGCTCCAGAGAACACCGCTGGACTTAGATACCAATATCAATATTGGTGAAATTATTAAGGCCACTCCATGTAGTTAAAAGGAAGATTTATTTAGTGGGTAACTTACAAAATAGGGAAAGGTAGGTCGTGGGGTCTTCTCCATCAACCTCCACCGTCAAGGGTCCAGGAACAGAGAGGGCTCTGGCCCATCCAGATCTCGGGTCTCTTGGTGCCTCTCCTGGCCCTGCCTTGTAGGCGTGACAGTTGTCAAAGTCTCAATGGGGGTTGGAACTTCCAGATCCAAGCTGGAATGGCTTCCCACTACAGTCTTGGGCTGATAATCATGTCCCCATGTGTAGAAAGAGGTGTGTTCTCATGATCAGAAGCCACCCTCCATACCAAAGACCCTGGTGCCAGACATATACCAGCTCTACAAAGCATATTCCCTGTTTTAGAGAAGGAGCTCAGTTTCTTTCTCAATACATCAGGGACTTAGGGAAACCTTCCAAGGCCTATACAGGTTGCCAAGCTCAAAGAGGACAAGAAATGGGTTATAGAGCTAAACAGAGAATTCCAAACAGAGGAAGCTCAAATGGCTGAAAGACATTTTAAAAGAATTGCTCAGCATCCCTAATCATCAGGGAAATGAAAATCAAAATGACTCTGAGATAGCACCTTACACCCGTCAGAATGGCTAAGATCAAAAACACTGAACACAACTTATGCTGGAGAGGATGTGGAGCAAGGGGAACTCTCCTCCATTGTTGGTAGGAATGCAAACTTGTACAGCCACTTTGAAAATCAATATGGTGCTTTCTTAGAAAATTGGTAATCAATCTCCCCTAAGACCCAGCTATACCACTCTTGGGCGTACACTCAAGGAATGCTCAATCATACCACAAGGGCACATGCTCAGCTATGTTCATAGCAGCATTATTTGTAATAGCCAGAACCTGGAAACAACCTAGATGCCCTTCAACTGAAGAATGGATAAATAAAATGTAGTACATATACACAATGGAGTACTACTCAGCAGAGAAAAAGAATGGCATCATGGGGTTAGCAGGCAAATGGATGGATCTAGAAAAAAAATCATCTTGAGTGAGGTAACCCATATTCAGAAAGACAAACATGGTATGTACTCACTCATAGGTAGATACTAGATGTAAAACAAAGATGACTAGACTGCTACTCACAACTCCAGGGAGGCTACCTAGTAAACAGGACCCTAAGAAAGACACAGGGATTGCCCGAAGACAGAGAAATGGATGAGATCTACATGAGCAAACTGGATATGAAGGGGGGGTTATGAAGGGCAAGGTTTGGGGGAAAGAGAGCTTAGAAGAGTGGAAGATCCCAGGTGGATCAAGAACAGAGTGGGAGAACAAGGAAAGAGAGACCATGATAAATGATGATCCCACGGTAATAGGAAGAACCAGAGTGTTAGAGAGGTCCCCAGAAATCCACAAAGATACCTCCACAATAGCAATGGTCGAGAGAAAGCCTAAACTGACCTACTCTGCTGATTGGATGGCTGAATACCCTAACCATCATGATAGAACTTTCATTCAATGACTTATGGAAGCAGATGTAGAGATCCATGGCCAGGCCCCGGGTGGAACTCCGGATGTCCAATCAATGAGAAAAGGGAGAGATTGTATGAACAAGAGTTGTTGAGACCATGGTTGGAAAAATCACAGGGACAAATAGCCAAACTAGTGGAAACGCATGAACTATGAACCAATAGCTGAGGAGCCCCCATGAAACTTGATCAGGCCCTCTGGATAAGTGAGACAGTTGATTAGCTTGAACTGTTTGGAAGGCCCCCAGGCAGTGGGACCAGGACCTGTCCTTAGTGCGTGAGCAGGCTTTTTGGAGCCTGGGGCCTATTTTGGGACACTTTGCCCAGCCTGGGTGAAGGGAGGAGGGGACTGGACCTGCCTCAACTGAATCTACCAGGCTGAGCTGAATCCCCAGGGGAGTCCTTGCCCTGGAGGAGATGGTTTGGGGAGAGGGTGGGGTAGGATGGGAGGAGGGAAGACAGAGCAATCTGTGGCTAATATGTAAAATTAAATTAATTACAAATTTTAAGAAAAGATGTATACCCTGAGACAACTAGCATAAGTAATCTTTGTGTGTTCTAATACAAATCCCCTGTCTCTAGAGCACATGGCCATAAAACCTGTTTAAATTTTTTTTTTTTTTTTTAAGATTTATTTATTTATTTATTATGTATACAGTGTTCTGTCTGCACATATCCCTGCAGGCCAGAAGAGGGCACCAGATCTCATTACAGATGGCTGTGAGCCACCATGTGGTTGCTGGGAATTGAACTCAGGACCTTTGGAAGAGCAAGCAGTGCTCTTAACCTCTGAGCCATCTCTCCAGCCCTAAATGAATCTTTTTTTTTTTTTTTTTTGGTTTTTCGAGACAGGGTTTCTCTGTGCAGCTTTGCGCCTTTTCCTGGAACTCACTTGGTAGACCAGGCTGGCCTCGAACTCACAGAGATCCACCTGGCTCTGCCTCCCGAGTGCTGGGATTAAAGGCGTGCGCCACCACCGCCCGGCTAAATTTTTTAATATACTTTTTTGGGATTAAAACCCATGGCTGAAATATAAAATTAAATTAAATTATAAAAGAAAAAAGAAAAAAATTATATCATGTTAACTATCTCTTCTCTGCCTCCAAACCCTCCCATAGACTTTTCATTGTGCTCTAACCTATGGCCTCTTTTGTTTAACAACATGTACTATTTGAATGTGATCTGTGTTTGGCTGCAGGACTCTCAGCTATGAAGCAAAGGGTTGGCTGCACTGGACATTGAATGTATAATGGAATGTGCACACGTAGAATCCTGTGTCTTAGAAGAGGGACTGGAAGTGCTCTGGGAGAATGGAAGATTTTACTAGAGTACAAATTTCTCAGATGAGGGCCCTGTGTCACCTTATTGTAGAAGGGAAGACCTGGAATGGTTTGGGTTGTCTGAGTTATTTGATCTCTACTCACCCAGTAGGGTAACTGCTAATGTCCTGAAGCCCCTCCCAGCTGGGCTTCAGGGATTCATTGACCCTGAATTCATTCATAATGAAGTCCCTCATTAGCTGGGCTTCAGCTAATGAGGGACTCTAGGAAGGATTAGAAATCGGGTACAAGTAGAGGGAGCTTACAAGTACTTTCCAGGACTCTCTTCTTGTTTTGCTGTAGGGAGCTGTAAGGAAGACCACAATCTATACTATAGTGAGCTTGAGGGCCACTGTCACAGATGAGGAAGAGCAAGTTGGCTGAGCTATTACAGTCTGACCTTGTTGGATTGGGATGCACCACGAGCCAGATTGAGTTTCCGTTGGTCCCTGTGGTGACCTGAGCAGTGGCCTTTGGCCTCTGTGCTTTGTTGAGTATGGATTCACTGGGGAGGGGTAGGCTCTGCCAACCTGTATGGGAGACTTGTAATATCACTGTCCAGGCATTGATTTTCATATGTAGGGGGAAGACATGTTAGAAAACTGAATGTTCTGAATGTTACACTCGACCTTCATGTGTGTCTAACAAATGTTATAGATAATTTAGAAACTAGTAGAAAGGAGCTGATGGACATCATCCTTCAGCACTACATGACTAGAATGATTTCAACTTTCTGCTACTGTCAGCCACCATGTTCTGATTCAGTGAAGTTCAATTCTGGAGCAGAAAAGGAGTTTCTGAGTTGTAGAGGTGTCTCAAGTTTGCACAATATTGGGCAGGTAAAAAGGGTAGATGTCACAACTTGTGACATAACCTATGTGGGAGAAAGCAGACATCAAATTACTTCCAACATTGTTTTGTGATTGGGCATTACTGGGTCTGGGTTTGTCTGAAATAACAAGGGGGCATAAGGGGCTGTAGAGCCATACTAGGCTCTGGAGGAGATTGCCTCCATTGGCAGGGAGGGCTATAGGGCATGTTCCCTCTCTAGAAGACATACCAGTAGTTGGAAGGTCAGAAAGTTAACAGTAAGGATCACTTTGAGTTAATATTGAGGGAGGTGGGCAATCTGTGTTTATTTCATTTTTATACACATAGAATGAAGGGTAACATTGGTCAAGATCACAGTTTTCTGGGCTGATTTTCTTTTGTTCTTTTGATTCAAATTTAGTCATATTTTCCTGCTTTTGTTTTTGGCTTTTTCTCTCCTTCCTTTATATTCTTTCACAAATATTGCACATAATCTTCATTGTTGTATCTTTTGTGGTAAATATAGAAGTCAAATTGTGTCACTGTTTGTACTGTGTTTTCATAATCCCATTGAGCATTCTGAGTGTTTCCATTTTGCATGTAGCCTTGTAATCAGTTTTTCTGTTGTAAATTGTTGGACATTGTCTTTGGATTGTATTCAATTTGTGATTCAAATTGTCCATAAAAGCATCTTTATATTGATGCATCATGTTCCTAAAGATCATTTATATACTTTATTTATTTATATTTTGTTGTTAATCTTTGAAAGACTTTTAGATTATTAGATAAAATGTATTATGGGGCTTGGCAGGTGGCTCAACACATATATTTCTCAGAGACAACCTGAATTCACTTCTGATCCCAGCACCCAAATCAGGAGGCTCATAACTACTTGTTACTCTAGCATCAGGGGATCTAATAGCCTCTTTTCTGGTGTGTCTCCTCTACACATATGGAAAACATTCTTTCAAACATATAAATATACACATAAAAATTTAGATAAATTTGTTTTCAAGACTTATAAAGCAACTAGAGCAAAACTAGTTGCTTTTGGTGTATAATACAAATTATACATTGTTTTCTGTAAAACTCTCTTGTCTTGTATTTCGTTTGGAGAAGCTTTCCTTTCTTCACTCTGATGCAGATTTACATCTAATCATCAACCATAGGAAAGTGATCCTAACTTTGTGAGCAAGAAGGTAGATATAGTAGCATAGTTAATACAGCAAAAGTTTTATTTTATTATGCTAATGGTCGTCACTAAGGTTCTTCACTCTACATTCCCAACTATTGTCCCAAGTCTGTTCACTTGTGAAATGTATGTTAGCTGAAGTTAAAGTCTAGTAACTAACAGAAATCTCTAATTCAAGGCTCAGGATCCTGGGGGAGTTGCTCTAGACACAGTTGCTGATCAAGATGATGTCTTTTTACATGTGCAGAGCAGAGCATTGTTCCTGGTCTTAGCTTATATACTGTCCAGTGGGCATCATGGGTTTTTAGGACAGTGTCTGGTTATCTTATGTGAGTGACATAGGTGGTTTCTGGTTATCTGGTTCAGGGTTGGGTGTAGTGGGTTCATGACTAAGCTGTTTTTACATGTCTAAATGGCTTTTTCAGCACCTGAGATCATCCTGTTTTTTTTTTCTTTCAGTCTGTTTCTATGGTGGATTACATTGACAGATTTTTGCATATAGAACCATCACTGCATCTTAGGGATGAAGCCTACTTGATCATGGTGGATGAATTTTTTTCATGTGTTCTTGGATTTGGTTTGGCAGTATTTTAATGATTACTTTTGCATCAATGTTTATGAGGGAGATTGGTCTGTAATTCTCTTTCTTTGTTGAATCCTTATGTGGTTTGGGTACCAAGGTAACTGAAGCCTCATAACAGGAATGTGACAGTGTTCCTTTTGTTTCTATTGTGTGGAACAATTTGAAAAGTATTGGCATTAGATCTCCTTCGAAATTTTGGTAGAATTCTGCACTGAAACCATCTGGCCCTTGGCATTTTTGGTTGTGGGACTTTTAAGTATTGCTTCTACTTCCTTAGAGGATATCAGTCTATTTAAATTGTTTATCTGGTCTTGATTTAATTTTGGTGTGTGATACCTATCAAGAAAATTGTTCATTTTTTAGATTTTCCAAAATTATGGAGTACAGGTTTTTAAAATATGATCTAAATATTGTCTGGATATCCTTAGTGTCTGTTGTTATGTCCCAATTTTTGTTTCTGATTTTGTTAATTTTGATATTCTGACTCTGCCCTTTGGTTACTTTGGATAAGGGTTTGTCTCTGTTTTTCTATTTATTACATCTAAATATCCTACCAATCACATCAAATAAAGAGAATTTTTAAGCTTGCTCACTTTTGGTGTATAGGCAATAGTTTTTTCTTTGGGTACAGCTGCTAATGTTGGACTTCATCTATCTGTCCCCCTAGGGTCTCAATATCCCTAGTAATCTCATAATCCATTGCATGTAATTGTGGCATGTTAAAGGAAAGAACAGTAGAAATGCCATCAATAGCTTCCTAATCTTTCCTAGCAAGTCATCTTCCAGTTCATTATTATATACAGTACCTGAGTCAAAATCTTCTCTAAGTTCAAGGGTTAGGCTGGAGATCCTGGAAATGTTTCACTGCTCTGAGAAAAAAACTGTAACTTTGAATTTTTGACTTGGGTTTAAGGATGGTTTAGTTACTTATATTTTTTTTATTTTTTCTTAATTTTTGTTTTTTCTCCATAAATGAACTAACTCATAAATATTTCTTTCCTTTTTTGTCATTTTCACGTGTGTTCTTGTTGATTACTTCCATTTGCAAGCAGTTTGTTAGTCATTTTCAACCATAGTCATTTGCTAAATTATATCTCACTTTGTAATTAATTTCCACTATGTATTTGTCTTTTCCTGGAATATAAGATACCAAAACTCTATTTTTTCAAAGTCCTTTACAATAGAAATGAAACATACCATAAAACAATGTTTTTTATTCAGATTGGTTCTTAATATAGAACTGGCTGGAATGGATCTTGATATTGTAGAAAAATCTGGCCCAAACCCACAAAGACTCACCTGCTTCTCATAAAATTACTCTTTATTCTAGAACTCAATATATCTTTGAAGGTTAGTATACATTTATATGTAATGTATCCTTTTTTTGTTTTTCCCTGAGATGGCCTTATTATGTGATTACCCCACTGCCTCAGCCTGCTGATTTATGGGATTAGAGTAACAGTTCTTGGTTTCTGTATCTGTTTTTATTTTCATTGTGTTCAAAAGCAAAAAAAAATATAATCTTTAGAGTATCCTTACAATTTTCAAAAACTTAAACAAGAACTTAAGAATGGTACAAATAGCATAGGAGAGAAGTCTGTGGTGTCTTTGTAGGGATTTCATGAAACCATTGACAGAACATCAGAATACCCATTCCTATCTTCCAGGAATTAGTGTGAAAATTATATTTAGAGTTTGTGGTAGATGCCATTTTTTTATGTTGAGCAATGTCACAATTGATTATTTAGAGTTCCTGAATTTGTGGGATTTCAGTAAATTCAGTAAAATAATTCATTTCTTAAATTTGAAATTGTTTTAATAGATAAGACACATGTATGTTTTAGAGAGTAAGTATTGCTTCAAAGATTGTGAAGTTTCTAGGTATATGTTATATTGCTATTTTATTTGTACTAAAATGTGATTTGTATGTTAATAAATAAAGTTGCCTGGGGGTCAGAGATATTAGAGCCATAGCAAAAGCTGGGCAGTGGTGGTGCACACCTTTAATCCCAGCACTTGGTAGGCAAAGCTAGGTAGACTCTGTGTGTTAGAGGATACAGTCAGCATTGGAGACACATGCCTTTAATCTCAATACCAACCATAGAAGACCTGGAGGTCTATACAGACAGGCAGTGATGAGGCAGTCATGTGGTTTGGTTTACAACCAATGAGAAGGCAGAGCAGAAAGTCTATATAAAGACAAAAACACAGGAAGTAGGTCTCTCTTGGCTGAAGAGGCTAGCTGCAGCAGGCGGGTAAGGCTCTTAGCTCTGATCTCTTGGCTTTCTTCTTTGCATTGGCTCGGTGTTTCTTATTTAATAAGACGGTTGGTTACATCTACAATATGTTTTTTTTAATCCCATTTTTTCTGGAAAAGTGTTCTCATCTTCTATTATATTAAATTGGTATGTTGAGCATGCCTCATCAGAAAATCTGAAATCCTGTTAGAATATTTAAAAGCCTTATGGATGGTAGAAGTTTAGATGGTAAAGTCTAAAGACACCCCAAATATTAAAAAAGTACTGAAAACTTCCGTGTTACACACTAACATCTTGGAGAACTATTCATTACTGTTCATTGGAAGTAATTTAAGTTTTATAGATATAATTGAATAATATCTGAGTCTTTTTATGATAGTATTCAGTGGGGCCTTATGCTTATCGAGGTACATTTAAAAATGGTTTTGAACAATAGAAACCACTGACATACATTTAATGCTCATCTTGATGTTTAAAATAGCCTAAATAGTTTATTATTACAGTTTTACAAAGAAGGAAATAAAATGAAAAGTGTTGATGGGGAGGCCTCAAAATACTCTCTGTGCAGGTAAGTTCTAAACTCAGAAGTAAGAAAAACTGAACACATATTTCATAGTGTTTACTATGGAATGAGTAAGATTAAAACTTGGCTTTGATTTTTTATAATACCTTCATTAATCTTCTCTCAGTGGTTCATTTTTATCTATCTAATTTGAAATGTCAAATTTAGGACTGGGGGCATTATAGTACAGTATACATGTATAGCTCTAGGCCAAGTTGTTACATGCCTGTGGTTGGTGTATTTTGTTTGTGCTCTAATAAATAAAGCTTGCCTGAATATCAGAGATTGGATCTAGGCTCTAGTTAACCATAGAGGTCTGAAGGTCTGTATAGACAGGAGGCAGAAAATGATATAGCTGGGCAGAGAGAGAAAGTAATAAGGAAGGGCGGAGACAGGATTTTCCTCCTTTATGACTCAGGTGTTGATGAGGTAACAGGTGTCTGTAGCTTGTTCCTTTGTCTTTCTGATCTTTCAGCATTTACCTCAATATCTGTCTCTGGGTTTTTACTATTAAGACCAATTAGAATTCATGCTACATCTGGCATCCCACTTGTGGGGCATCAATTCACAAAAATGCCATTTACCTGTGGCTGTGCAGCTACCAACCCAGGCCATAGCTACATGCAACTAGAGTCACTACCCCACCAACTAGGTTTTTCTCTCTTCATATGAATCATCATCATCATTGGCAGATTTGGTGAGATAATTGGGAATTCTTAAAGGGAGCAAATAGTTAAAAGATAAAGTTTTTCCTACTTTAGAAAATGGGAAACACTATTACAATGGAGGGAGTTAGGTCTCTGCATGATAATATGCTGGGCAGTTTGAAATGGAGCAATTAAATATGAGGATAATGAATTTAGATGGAATTTACATAATGTCAATTATAAATATTATGTCTGATCACTTTGGTTTTTTCACTAAAAAAGTTGGTTAATATGAGTGCCAAGATACAAGTCTTAGAAAAACTTATTAAAACAGATCATAGAGATACTCAGACCTGGAAAGAGGAATTTTAAAGGAGAACCAATCTCAGCATTGCATTATAATGTTACAAAAGAACACCCTAAGTTTTTCAAATAGCCAACTGTAGTTTATCCAGTAACCTTACAGAAACTACCAAATGACAGATAACCCCAAGGATGTGTAAGAGCTAAATGGACTCAAAGCCCACCTTGCACCAATTAGGAACAGGTAAGGCCCCATCTCTGGATTGGGCAGACCAGGTCTCTAGCCCTCAGGACCCAGGGGCACCTCCCATGCCCCTCCCCCAGCCATTGGAGCCCCAGGGACCAGGCAGCTGCCTCTTGCCCAGCCCCCATGTCAAGATACCCATCACCTATGACACCAGTGAACACCAGACCCATAAGCCCACACTGCACCATTTCTGGACTGGGCAGACCAGTTCTCTAATCCCCAGGCCCATGGGAGCACATTCTGTGCCTGTCACCCCACCCCTAGTCAGTGTAGCCATAGAGACTGGACAGCAGATTCTCCCCCCACCCCACTCACCAAACCAATCATCCCCTATGACACCAGTGACCACAGGACCCATAAGTGCACCCTGCACTGATTGGGAATATCTGCTCCCTAAGACAGAGCCCATTAGTGCTGATTAGACTAAGAACTGCTCCCTGAGACACAGCCAATTGGGCCAAGTGCCCCAATTAGACCAAGAGCTCCCATTGGACCAAAAGTATCAATTGTTCCAAAAGAGACTTCTTCAGACACAGACACCACTTGCAAATAATATAATAGTATACATGAGTGACCCCCAAAATTATACTAGAGAACTCCTATAGCTGATAACCCCCTTTAGTAATGTGGCAGGATATAAGATTAACTCAAAAAAATCAGTAGCCCTCCTATATACAAAAGATAAAAGAGCAGAAAAAGAAATCAGAGAAACATCACACTTTACAATAGCCACAAACAGTATAAAATACCTTGGGGTAATTAACTAAGCAACTGAAAGACCTGTATGACAATAACTTTAAGTCTCTGAAGAAAGAAATCAATGAAGATATCAGAAAATGGAAAGATCTCCCATGCTCATGGATAGGTAGGATTAATATAGTAAAAATGGCAATCTTAACAAAAGTAATCTACAGATTCAGTGCAATCCCCATCAAAATCCCAACACAGTTCATCACAGACCTGGAAAGAACAATACTCAACTTCATTTGGAAAAACAAAAAACCCAGGATTGATAAAAGAATCCCGTACAATAAAGCCACCTCTGGAGGCATCATCATCCCTGACCTCAAGATATATTCTAGAGGTATAGTAATAAAATGGCTTGGTACTGGCATAAAAACTGACATGTGGACCAATAGAATCAAATTGAAGAGCCTGATATTAACCCACACACCTATGAACACCTGATTTTTGACAAAAAAAAAAGCCAAAATTGTACAATGGAAAAAAGAAAGTATCTTCAACAAATGGTTCTGGCACAACTGGATGTCAACATGGAGAAGATTGAAAATAGATCCATATACATTGCCATGCACAAAACTCATGTGCAAGTGGATCAAATATCTCAACATAAATCTAGTTACACTGTGCCTGGCCAGCAGGGCTTCAATGGGTTCTCGATCACCCTAAGGACGGAATGATAGGGACAGGAGATACAAAGGAAATATACCAAAACAATATTCTGATCAAGGTGCAACTTTATTTTTCTCCAGTAGGGTTTATATAGTTCCTGCAGGGTAGGGGGAGCAAGAAGCTGTTATCTGCATAGGGTGGGGCAAGTTAACAGGATGTTTGTATAGGATGTTTACAGGGTGAAAGGGTCAAGGGCTCTGACTTAATGTCCTGTTGCTAGACAACCTGACTGTAAGATGATCTAGTTCCCTATCTTATTGGGGGGGGGTCTGTATTTTTCCACTAATTAGAGATTCTGTCCTTGTCCCTGACATCTCCCCCTTCTTAGTAATAAATCTAAGGGCCAACATAAACCAGGTTCAAATGGTCTAAAAGGAGGGCTCTGAAAGAGGCTTTGCATGGAGGTTTACAGAGGCCCTGTCCCTTTAAAGGTAATGAAAAAAGGTCCGAGAGAGAATGTCTCTCCAGACTCAAGCACCACAGGTGTCCCTATAGTGCGGGAATCAAGGGACTGTGCAGTTTTTTGAGGGAGCGGAAATGGGTAAGCGCAAGGCTGCTACTGCACAACCACTATGCAACAGGGCATATAATCCAGGCTCTTGGGATTTGGGGGTACCATGGTCCCCAGCCTGTGCAGTCCCAGCTGCACTCCAATTGTGCCTTGAGCAAGCCTTTTTCCCCCACACAGGTGCAGCCTCCCCTGAGTGAAGGGGTCTGTGTGGGACATCTCTCGTCAGGAGAAATTTCAATCCTGGAGTCCTGCATATCAAGATAGTGGTAATGAACCTGGATCTGCCTGGCCTGCAGGTCTGTTATTTGGCTTTGGATGAACCGAGTGAGCCAGGAAAGTGCCCATGGCCCAAAGGCAAGGACCAGGAGCAGGTCTACAACAGGTCCTAGGAGGGAGGGAAGAAGGGTCATTAGCCAAGGGGAGTTGGAAAACCAATTCTTGAACCACCCAAGCTCTTGTTCTCCTTTTCTTTTTCTCTTTTTCTAGTCCTTTTCTAACCTACCATACTGTCCCTGACTACCGCGGTGTGGTCTGTAAAGAAGCAACATTCCTCTTTGAGCACAGTACAAAGGCCACCCTGTTGTAGAAAGAGGAGATCCAGGCCTCTCCTGTTCTGTAAAAGTACCTCAGCTAGGGAGGAAAGGGATGACTTGAGGGCAGAAATTCCCTGTTCAAATTGGGCAATATCCTCGTCTATGGACAGTCGAAGTTCAGAGTAATGTTGATTGGGCAGGACCAGAGAGGCAATTCCTGTGCTTGTTCCTGCTGCTCCAACCCCCAAAAGGACTGCTAAGGTGATGGTAGTAACAGGCTCCCGTCAAGGCAGTCATCTCAGTGCGGCTTCTCTTTCTAGAGATCTAGGAATTGATCTGAGGAATAATAGGTTAGTCTAGGTGGAAGGGACCTAAGTGCCCTGAGTGGCAACACAGCAACCTGACCCAGTGATCTGCAGGTGCACTACGAATGATGGGATCAGTGGGCTTCCTTTGCCATCCGTGTTACAGGATTTTCTTAAAAGAGTATCATTATAAGCAGAAGGTTAGAATCAACTGAGCAACGAAGATTTGGGTCTATGGCACATGCATGTGCCTAGTACAAGGCATCTTCTACCATTGCACCAATGAGGATGATGAGGGCTCCTGCACGGACCGTCCCTGCTCCTACTCCCACTCCAACTAATGTAACTGCCAGTCCTTCATGGGTGCCCTCTCTCTGGTGCTACCCTGTTTGCTGTGCTACCTGCCAGCCATAGGCTGTGTCAAACTGGCCCAACACAGCTATGACCACCTGTGACACCAAGGCCAGCAAGTCCAACAAGCCTTTCTGACACTTTGGATGAAAATTCAGCACTGCCCTTGGAAACATGACCCCTGCTGCCAGACTGGATTTGTGAGGGCAGCCGCCTCGGATGAGTCCCCAGAGGTCTGGCTCCGGGTAACAGGAAATGCCAGAACAGGCTGAGGCTTAGTTTTTTATTTAATAGATTTTTGAGATGGTTTTAGCGGGCTGGGAGCCACCACTTCAAGGGCAAAATCTTTAAGTTCTTTGTCAAGAGTTTTCAATTCCCTTAAAAGCTCAATATGTTCCCTGCGAGCCTAGAGGGCCTGTTTCAGTGAGCCAAGATCTGGGACAGGGGGGGCCAACTCATCAAGAATGGGCCCGCAAAAGTGGGAAGATGGAGAAACATAGGGAGGGGGCATTGGGGGGGGAACTGCCGAAGATTTTTGATATGGTATAAAAGGGCCCAAGGACTCCTGTTTTAAAGGGAGACTTTTCCAGGGGGTCCAGTCAGGATTATGGTAACAGGCCACCCCTTTCTCTAGGAAAGCCTCCTCGGTGGGGTCTAGAGGGGAGTTAGAGGTAAAATTATTAACAGAGGGATAAAAATGGGCAGGAGTGGACTCCTGGGGATTCCTAGGTTTAAAAGGCATGAGCATGCCCTCTTCCATAGAGTACAGGTCGTGATCCGAGGGACAGACCAAAGGCAGATGAGAAAGTGCTCAGGGGGTCTTAGGGCAGGTAGAGGGGGAGCAAAAGGCTCCTTTGAAGATTTTTTTCTCCTATATTAATAAGCTCTTGTATGTCAGAGGAATGTTTATAGACTCTAAGAATATCATTAATAAGCTTCCAGTAAGAAAATGTGGTGACAGGAACCTTCTCTAGTCCAAAAGTCCTGTAGTAATCATCTAAACAGTCCCCGAGGCATGCACTACTTTTTTCATCTATGGTTCCTTCTTGGGGGAACCAAGAACATGTGTCTATAATATAATCAAAAAAGGCTTTAAGATCTTTTTTCTTTACCCTAGTTCCTCGTATCTTGAGGGCCTCTTTTAGGCCAGAAAGGAAATCTTGTGACAAAGTTGCCTGTTCCATGGCTCGTCATTTTCTTACCTGTGTCATCTCTGCTCTCCTCCAGGATCGGGCAACTTCAGGGGGATCCAACAACTTCACTAAGGCCTTGGTCTTTCCTCCTGGTGACAACATTCCAAATCCTCAAGAGGTGGTTTCATCCACATTGGGCGCCAGTTGCCCCAGCCAGCAGGGCTTCAATGGGTTCTTGATCATCCTAAGGATGGAATGATAGGGACAGGAGATACAAAGGAAATATACCAAAACAATATTCTGATCAAGGTGCAACTTTATTTTTCTCCAGGAGGGTTTATATAGTTCCTGCAGGGTAGGGGGAGCAAGAAGCTGTTATCTGCATAGGGTGGGGCAAGCTAACAGGATGTTTGTATAGGATGTTTACAGGATGAAAGGGTCAAGGGCTCTGACTCAATGTCCTGTTGCTAGGCAACTTGACTGTAAGATGATCTAGTTCCCTGTCTTATTGGGGGTCTGTATTTTTCCACTAATTAGAGATTCTGTCCTTGTCCCTGACAACACTGAACTTTATAGAAGAGAAAGTAGGAAGTAGTCTTGAACGTATTGGCACAGGAGACTACTTCTTAAATATAACATCAGTAGCACAGACACTGAGAGCAACAATTAATAAATGGGACCTCCAGAAACTGAGAAGCTTGTGTAAGGCAAAGAACACAGAAAATAAGACAAATCAGCAGCCTATAGAATGGGAAAAGGTCTTCACCAACCCACATATGACAGAGGGCAGATTTCCAAAATATACAAGTAACTCAAGAAAATAGATATCAAAATACTGAACAATCTAATTAAAAATGGGCTACAGATCTGAACAGAGAATTCTCAACAGAAGAATCTCAAATGGCTGAAATGCATTTAAATAATTGCTCAACATCCTTAGTCATCAAGGAAATGCAAATCAAAATGACTCTGAGATACCATCTTTCACCTGTCATAATGGCTAAGATCTAAAACACTGAAGACAGCTTATTTTGGAGAGGATGTGGAGCAAAAGGAACACTCCTCCATTGTTGGTGGAAATGCAAACTTTTACAGCAATTTTGGAAATCTGTATGGAGGTTTCTCAGAAAATTGGGAATCAATCTTTCTCAAGACCCAGCTATACCACTCTTGGGAATATACCCAAGGAATGCTCAATCTTACCACAAGGACATATGCTCAACTATGTTCATAGCAGCATTATTCATAGTAGCCAGAACCTGGAAACAATCTAGATGCCCCTCAACTGAAGAATGGGTAAAGAAAATGTGGCACATATACACAATGGAATACTATTCAGCAATAAAAAACAATGATGTCATGAAATTTGCAGGTAAATGGATACAACTAGAAAATATCATCATGAGTGAGGTAACCAAAACTCAGAAGGAAACAAATGGTATGTTCTCACTCATAAGTGGATACTAGATGTAAAGCAATGGATAATTTGACTAAAACCCCCAGCTCCAGAGAACCTAGCTAACAAGGAGGACCCTAAGTGGGACACATAGATAGCCCAGTAGAAAGAAAGATTTACATGAGCAAACTGGGAGTGAGTGGGATAATGGAGGGTAAAGAATGGGGGATGAGAATGTAAGGAAATGGGAGGTCCAAGCTGGAACAGGAACAGCATGGGAGAGCAAGAATAGAGATACCATGATAAATGAAGACATCATGGGAATAGGAAGAAACAGGGTGCTAGGGAAGTTCCCAGGAATCCATAAGGATGACCCCACCTTAGACTAGTGGCAATGTTCGAGAGAGTGCCTGAACTTGTCTACTCTCATCACCGGATTTTTGAATACCCTAACTGTCATCATATAGCCTTCATCCAGTTACTGATGATAGCAGATGCAGAGATCTGTGGCCAGGTGCCAGGCCAAGCTCCAGGAGTCCAATCAAAGAGAGAGAGGAGGGATTCTAAGCAAAGGTCATTGAGATCATGATGGAAAAACATACAGAGATGACCAGCCACACTAGAGGAAACTCATGAACTGGACCAATAACTGTTTAGCCCCCATGGGACTGGACTAGGCCCTCTGGATAGGTGAGACAGTTGTTTAGCTTGTACCGTTTTGGGGGCCTCCAGACAGTGGGATCTGGATCCATCCCTGGTGCATGGGTGGGGTTTTTTGGAGCCCAGTGGCTAAGGTGTGACACTTTGTGCAGCTTTGATGCAGGGGGAGGGGCTTGGACCTGCCTCAATGGAATGTGCCAGGCTCTGCTGACATTCCATGGGAGACCTTGACTTTGAGGAGGTGGAAACGGGGGGTGTGTTTGGGGGTAGGCTGTGGGGCAGAGGGAATATGGGGGATCTGTGGTTGGTATATAAAGTGAACTAAAAATTTTTAATAAAAAAAGAACAGTCCATTCCCTGGTAGAGGACTGGCATTAATAAAATACTGTTTGACATTGCCCACATGTGCAATGTTAACTGCTGAGATCAGTAACCTGACAGCCAACGTCCTGTGTCTCAACTTTCTGAGATGACTTAACTATGCTGAACAGGATTGAACATATCTACAAAGGAGAACCCCATAGTTGAAAATTCATTATTTATTGGCTCAAGCTACCCCCCATGCCAAGCTGTACAGCCACCAATCTGGCCTGCCATTCACATGACATAAATTAATACATGATGGAAATATCAAAATGACCTAACCTGGCACAGTCAGGTTGCCTATGCTATTCCCCTCTGCAGTGTACACAAGAAATTATTCCCCCTATTCTGGTCTGAAGTAGAGGCCATGCTGCTGCGGTCCGCAGGAATATATCCCAAGAACTTAGCTGGTTATGGCAAAGTCACTACCTGGAGGGATCAAGGAATTCCTTGAGAGGAAGACAAATTCCAAGGAGTTTTTGGTGCTATTTGGCTTGTTATATATCAGGTGTCTTCTGTTATGAAAATCATGTGTGCCTTCATAGTTTTCCCAACTGAGCTTTTCCTAAGAAGGGCTGACAGTGTGGACTGATCACTCTCTGGACATACACATTCCAGGTATATGGAGAACAGCCTCAGAAAAGGCTTCCTCTGGAATCAGATATCTCCTTTAGCCACTTTCAAGGATTAACAATAATAACAGTCCACATGCAAGTCTCCTGATTTAAGGTAAATTCCGTAAGGAGACACCACCTAAGTCTGCACAGTTTGGCTCAGACCCTCATTTCTTACAGCCTTACTAACCATATAGACCTCCAACTCCTTTCCTAACCACTTCTAGGAATATTTAGATAACCTTCTGTGTTGACAGCGATGCTCAGCCTGAACCCCAGTTCAAGCCTCCCTGTAATTATCATCATTGGCAGCATCCAGCCAGGTCCATCCCCAGATGGAGGAAAGTACCTTATCAGAGATACCTCTGTACTCTCCAAGAACAGACTTAAGCATCCAGGCTACCTGTTTGAGAAGGCCTGGTGGCTGTGCCAATTAATCTTAACTTCCACCTTTCCCAAGTCTTACCTCTAGTTCTAGATCTCCCTGTAACTATCACCAGAGGCATCTAGCTGTACACAGGTTGCACACTTTTCCCACCCTCCAGAAAAAATGACAGATAGCTTGGACATACAGGAGCCATGGGAAAAAAGAAGGTAGTTTTTTTTCTCCCATTGACCTAGCAACTTAAAGAGTTTTAACATTTTCTACCAATCATGTTTAAGACTGTAGTAAGATCCCTCTTCTTAGATATTACCTGAATTTAGCCTTTAGTTAATTCATTTCCCCATTAGTCATTTCCCTTTTGGGTTACAAATGATAATTAACTATTACTGCCTCTCTATGTGATTCTTATCACCCCTCCATTTGACCTTGGTAGCCTGGCTTTGCACTGCCAAGGGATTACTTCCTGGAACTTCCAGGGCACAGGATGGAGAAGAGAAAAGAGAATGGAAGAACTAGATGGGTAAGAACCTGAGAGGAACAAACTGAGTTAGGGAAGAACTAGATTGAGGGGCTAGAAGAGAGTACTAGAGGAATGAGATGGAAGATGAGGAAGAGCCAGATGGGGAAGTGCTAGCTGGGTAAGAACAAGATGAAAATGACCTAGATGAGACAGAATTAAGATGAGAGAATTAAGGTAGAACTTAGAAGGAGCGGTATATAAATAGAGAGAGAAATCAGGCAAGAAAGGAGCTAGGCAAAAGAACAGAACTGAAGCTGTGTATATTTTCATTGTCAACAAAGTTCCCTTAATGTGAATAAAAAAAGATAACAAAAGTGTTGGTTAAAACCAGTCAGAGTCCATTCAGATTATATTAGGGTAAGTTCCATAATTTGAGATTACTTTTATTTTGTGGAATTTTTTGGAAACATATCTGTACAAATCCCTGGCTGTCCTGGAATTCACTATGTGGACCAAACTGACCTCAAACTCAGAGAGAGTGGCACGCTACTATCTTCTGAACACTGGAATGTTTGAGCACAACTGAGATTTGTTTTTAAAATGACCTATCTTTGAATCAGAGAATTAAATCTTAAATAAGATATAAAATGGAATCACTAATGTTTTGATGAACCATAGTATTTCTTGAAATTCTATAATAATAATTTAAACTAGAAAATCATTTCATATGTTCTCAATAATTGAGTTAACTTCTTTGCTTTTTTGATTTCAACAATTTAAAAATGTCTGTACTATGTTTGTGTGTATATCCTTTTGCCATGATGTATATGTGGCAGTGAGACCACAATTTATATGTGCCTGTTATCTACTTATCCCATGCAAGTTCTAGAGATGAAAGCCAGGGAATCATTTAGTTGTCAGTGACTTCAATGGCACTTGTTTGGGCTTTAACAGGATTTACGTATGTGCTAGTATATGAGTGCTCATATGCCACACAAGTATAGAAATCAGAGAAAAATTTGTAGGAGTGATATGAGTTTCATAGGGATTGAACTCAGGGCATCAGGATTAGCAGCAACCATCTTTACTCACAAAAACTATTCTCTAACATTCATTTGTTGTTCTGAGAAAGTGTTATGAACAAATGTTTGGTCCTCAGAATTAACTAACTCATTCCACATGCAATAAAAAACAAAAACAAAGATGATAGCAGTATATCACTTTCATTTGCAAATGGGATTTATTATTCAGTTTCTCCTGTTTTCCATTATATTTCAATGAAAACATGATTACAACCCAAAAAGACAATATTTTACTAATTTAATATTTCAACTAATCTTATTTGAGCATCAGTGACACAGTTCTGATTAGAAATGTCTGTGCTGTGCAATGCTGTAACTTCATCTGGATCACCATATGAAAATGGACAAAAGAAGACAACATAAAGTTGTCTTCTATTTTACACACTTGTGTCATGGCCTATATTACACACACACACACACACACACACCATAAAATATTATAAAGTAAATCTCACTCTTATTGTATTATGTGGTATCACTGGATAATTCCCTTAGAAGACAATATGTAAGATGAAATGCCAAATGCATAACAGATGAGGATAAGAAAATGGATGCAACTTCAAATAATGTGTACATATATCCATAGTACATCAAATTATATTGTGAAATATACAGTTGATTACTGATTAACTTAAATTATTACATCTGTTTCAGATTGATGAAAATGTTTCTTTGGATACATACATGAAGTATTTAATGTTTATTATATTCTCTATTAAGTATATTAATATTAACATAGTTAAAATGTTTTAACAAAACAATAATCATTGGGAGCACATTGTTTACCCTTAGACTTGTACTTAGGAGAATGACACACAAGGATCATGAATTCTAATGTATTCATGACTAATTACTGACATTCAAACTAGGCTAGATAACATACAACATTTCAAGGGAATTTGTGAAAAAATATGAAAAATAAAACCAGGAACAAAAATCCACCACCCTTTCACAGACACCCTTATATGGTGATATTTTATTTGTACTGAAATGTGATTTTATTTGTATGGTTGCCTGAGGGTCAGAGCCAATAGCAAGCCACAGTAGAAGTTGGGCAGTAGTGGCCTGTAGCTAGAGTTTTCCTGCCTGGCCCACGGTCAGGGCAAATCTCTCTCAGGCTGGAGAATTTCTCTCCAGCTCCCGCCACCAAGTCCCGCCAGTCCCAGAGCCCACTTATAAAATAAACACACAGACTCTTACATTATTTAAACTGCTTGGCCATTAGCTCAGGGCCTGTTATTGTCTAGCTCTTACTCTTATATTTAGCCCATTTCTATTAATCTTTACTTTGCCACATGGCTCATGGCTTACTGGTACCTTACATCTTCCTTGTCCTGATGGCGGCTGGCAGTGTCCCTCTCTCAGCCTTCCACTTCCCAGAATTCTTTTCCTTGTCCCGCCTATACTTCCTGCCTAGCCAATGGCCAATCAGTGATTTATTTACTGACCAATCAGCAACACACTTGACATACAGACCATCCCACAGCACTTCCCCTTTTCTTTTCTTAAAAAGGAAGGTTTTAACTTTAACATAGTAAAATTACATATAACAAAACAATTATCAAGCAAGAATTACAGTTACAATATTAAAGAAGAGATCCTATCTATCTTATATTTGTAAGTTTAAGGTTTTATATCTAACTTATCTTTTATTATAACTAAGGAAAATTGTAAGTATCTAGTCTTTAACCACATCAAAGACCTCAGAAGGATATACTACTACCTGAGAAATGGAGAAGGATATAAGCAACTTTTAGGAGTCTTGTAGGGTAGACAGAGACAGCTGAGCCTGGACAGTCATTCAAAGTTCTCTTGTAAAGTTGGGGCATCTGTCTTCAGCCCACAGGCCTAGAGTCTCTTATTCACTTTTTTCTGTGTCCTGTAGAATGTCTGGCAGTTTTCTCTGCAAAGCAGGAACCTGAAGGACCATTTTGTCAAGCAAAGTTCAGTGGTCACCTTTCTATGGATCCTGCATGTCCAGTTGATCAAGCAGTCCAGGCAAGAACAGTTTCTTGCCCAAATGGCTATTTTTGTCAAGGTGAAGATAAACTCCATATGGAGTGTCTTCGATGCCCATCCTCCTCTCTGAAGTAAATCGGTGCTGTCAGGAGCAGACATGTCTCACTGTCCAGAAAGTCTAAATTTTTAAAACATTTTAAATGCCATATTCTGTAGGTCTTTGAAGTGTTTGAAGACTACCTATCTATCTGAAATATAACTATGTATACCTAGAAGACTTAACTAACATGGCTACAAATATGATTATCATAGATGACTAATTATTAATCTATTTTTTAATTATCCATTATAATTTTAAATGAGTTACATAAACATAATACCTCAAACAAGAATAGAAATATATATACAGTATAACAAAATTAAGTTTAAACTTGTATCAATAAACTAAAATCTATAGCGATGTAAAACATTTTAAACAAGTTGTTACTCTTTAAAAGTAGGTTCATTAATCTACCCTTTCATCCTATCATATCTAAACTATCCCCTTTTTTTCTTTAGAAAGAGATTGTATTTATAATCAACCTGCTTTAAATAAAAATATTGGTTTTTCTCTGTCCCACACCAGAGGGCTCTTCTGATTTGGGACACAAGAATCTCTTAACCATTTTTTTTTTTTTTGAGCAATATGTCTGGGTTTAGAGGGGGAGTGAGCCAATTCCATCTCTAAAGCCAGCTTGGTATATTTGGGAATTTGGGCGTAGCTTCTCTTACTACTTCCTGCTGGAGGGGGGCGCTGTATTTTATGGGGACACAAAGAAAATTTTAGGATCATGGAGTAGTCCGTGAGGCTGTATCGTCTGAGCCAGTTGACTTGAAACCATTCTGGATGTTGAATCATCTGGGCCATGGTGTCATTGGAGACCTTTCAGGGGGTCTTGGCTGGTCAAACCTGATGTATCTTAATCTGGAACAAATCCATAGTCTCTGGCTTTCTGTGGAAACAAGAGCAGAGACTCTTTTCCAAAGCAACATATCCTTATATCCAAATTTTGAAGTCAAGGTACCTTTAAAATATACATTTTGGCATAACTCAACAGCTTTTACAATCAAATGTTTTTCTGCAGTTACGAATATCAAAGAGAACATAATCCAGATTCTCTGTGTGGTAGTCATCTTTACGTGGCTTTTTTTTTTATATTAGCTTGAGCCTATTGCTTTTAAACTGCAGCCTTCTAAGCCTGAAACAGTGCAATGGCTGCTGGCTCCGCCCACTTCAGCTTCCCAACATGGCGGTGGTCCGCTTTCCGCCAGCTCTGGGAGCCGTAACTCTCAGAAATGGGTCTACACTTTTACCAAAGTAGCGTGTAGCCCAGAAACCTCTTTTTTTGTTTTGTACTAGCAAAGGCTAAATCCACCACACAGCTTAACGTGCTACTTGCAGAGGCCTCATTCCCACCATACTGCAGGTCGAGTGCGCACGCTAGGAACCCGCCAGTAGCTCAAACCGGCAGCTGCCGCTTATTTGAGAGAGACAATTAGGAAGCTGTTTTTAGGTCCGTTTTAGAATCTTTTTTCTAAGTTTTTAGGTGGAAACTCTTGCCATCACGTTGGACGCCATTTGTAGCTAGAGTTTTCCTGCCTGGCCCATGGTCAGGGCAAATCTCTCTCAGGCTGGAGAATTTCTCTCCAGCTCCCGCCACCAAGTCCCGCCAGTCCCAGAGCCCACTTATAAAATAAACACACAGACTCTTACATTATTTAAACTGCTTGGCCATTAGCTCAGGCCTGTTATTGTCTAGCTCTTACTCTTATATTTAGCCCATTTCTATTAATCTTTACTTTGCCACATGGCTCATGGCTTACTGGTACCTTACATCTTCCTTGTCCTGATGGCGGCTGGCAGTGTCCCTCTCTCAGCCTTCCACTTCCCAGAATTCTTTTCCTTGTCCCGCCTATACTTCCTGCCTAGCCAATGGCCAATCAGTGATTTATTTACTGACCAATCAGCAACACACTTGACATACAGACCATCCCATATGAAAATGGACAAAAGAAGACAACATAAAGTTGTCTTCTATTTTACACACTTGTGTCATGGCCTATATTACACACACACACACACACACACACCATAAAATATTATAAAGTAAATCTCACTCTTATTGTATTATGTGGTATCACTGGATAATTCCCTTAGAAGACAATATGTAAGATGAAATGCCAAATGCATAACAGATGAGGATAAGAAAATGGATGCAACTTCAAATAATGTGTACATATATCCATAGTACATCAAATTATATTGTGAAATATACAGTTGATTACTGATTAACTTAAATTATTACATCTGTTTCAGATTGATGAAAATGTTTCTTTGGATACATACATGAAGTATTTAATGTTTATTATATTCTCTATTAAGTATATTAATATTAACATAGTTAAAATGTTTTAACAAAACAATAATCATTGGGAGCACATTGTTTACCCTTAGACTTGTACTTAGGAGAATGACACACAAGGATCATGAATTCTAATGTATTCATGACTAATTACTGACATTCAAACTAGGCTAGATAACATACAACATTTCAAGGGAATTTGTGAAAAAATATGAAAAATAAAACCAGGAACAAAAATCCACCACCCTTTCACAGACACCCTTATATGGTGATATTTTATTTGTACTGAAATGTGATTTTATTTGTATGGTTGCCTGAGGGTCAGAGCCAATAGCAAGCCACAGTAGAAGTTGGGCAGTAGTGGCCCACACCTTTAATCTCAGCACTTGTGAGGCAGAGCTAGGGGGATCTCTGTGTGTTCAAGGATACAGCCAGCATGGAGACACATGCCTTTAATCTCAATACCAACCTTAGAAGACCTGGAGGTCTGAATAGTGATGAGGAAGTCATGTGGTTGGGTTTACAACCAATGAGAAGACAGAACAGAAAGTCAATAAAAGGACAGACACACAGGAAGTAGGTCTCTTTGCTGAGGGGAAGGACAGCAGTGGCAGTAAAAAGGGTTTTTAGCTCTTGGCTATTGCTCTGACCTCTTGGGCTTTTAACTCTGCAATTGGCTCTGTGTTTCTTATTTAATAAGACTGTTCATCTACATTTGGCACCCACGTGGCAAGAATTCATTAAACATTGCTTGGCTTGGCTTGGCTTGGCTGACCTGGCTCCCTAGCTTGGGGCTAGCTCGGCCTAGGCCCCAGGCCTGACTGGCCATAGGTACAAGTGGTTACCTGCAACTGGTGCTATGAACAAGTCAGGCCTGCCGGAGCTACCAGTTGGCTGCATTCACGTGCAACTGCAGATAGAGTTGCTTTTGGCTGAAAGGCCAATGCACATGGTCGGAGCTTAAGGAAGCCAGAGCCCAGGCTCAACACAGCTCAAGTGGGAACATGTGGCTGGATTTAAGCTTTTAGCCAGAACTCATGGCAACACTTTCTTGTGCTCTCTCTCTCTCTCTCTCTCTCTCCCCTCTCTCTCTCTCTCTCTCTCTCTCTCTCTTTTTCTCTCAGACGCTAGGTAGCTGTTTTGAAATTCCCTTGGATTTCTACTGTTATACGCAGACTTGGTAAGTCAATTAAGATATCATATATTTTAAAGGAAAAAAACTAAAAGAGAAAATTTTTTCCATATTAAAAAAATGGGTTTTATGTGTACATTGGAAGAAAATTGGTCTTTCTTTGATAACATTTTAGGCACTCTGAAAATGGAACAACCATATGAGAAGATTAATGTTGATGGGATTATGTACATTGTTACTGTTCTTATCTGTATTTTACTATTTAAAAAGATAGGCAATTTAAGTGCCAGGATAAAAGTTTTAGAAAAACCTGTTAAACCTGTTAAAATGAATTATAGAGGAATTCAGATTCAGAGAGAAGAAATTAACAGTGAAGTTGTTTCAGGATTAGACTGTAAGGTTACAGAAAGCAAGCCTGTTTTCACACAGTCACCCTTAATTTATCCAGTAACCGTACAACAGCTACCTGGTCAAGTGAATGCACAAAATATTTGGACTCCAGTTGAAATGTTAGATTTACAAAGGTTTAAGGAGGCAATAGTATCTTATGGCATGCATTCCACATATGTAAAGAAAATGTTAAACTCCTGGTCAACTTATAATAGGATTATACCACAGGACAGGCTTAGCTGGTACATGCTGTTCTGGAACCTGGAGCACAGCTGTAGTGGCAAATGTGGTTCAAAGAAGAAGCTAAAAACATAGAAAAAAATCTTCCAGGATCAGCTTGTTGGAGATGGCCAATATGCTGCAATACAAACACAATGTATATATGATATTCAAACCTTAATTCTATGTCAAATGGCAGCCTTAAATGCATGGGACAGAGTTGAGGAACCAGGAAAGAAAACTGAGTCATTTACAAAGGATATACAAAAGAATCCTTCACAGATTTCTTACAAAGACTGTCTTCAGCAGTAAATAGAATGGTCCCAAATTCAGAAGCTAGCAAGATAATAATTGAATCTTTGGCTTTTGAGAATGCAAATGCAGCATGCAAGAGAATAATCAGGCCATTAAAGGCAAGATTTGCACCCTTGAAAGATTGGATTAGAGACACATTTAAAGTTGAAGCTCATGACCATGATAATATGTGGATAGGAGAAGCAATTTAAAGAGGTTTGTGGAATGTCAGATGTTTTGGATGTGGAAAGCAAGGACATTTGAAAAGGGACTGTAAACAGGGCATTCCTAAAAACAATGTTTCTTCAAGGAACCATGACAACAGAATGCCCCTTCCTTCTGGAGTATGCAGAAAGTGTAGTAAGGGAAAACACTGGACCAATGAATATAGATCAACAAGGGACTGGCAAGGTAATACTTTGCCTCGGTCTTCAGGAAACTCCCAGAGGGGCCCCAGGCAGGCCCCCACAGCAAATCCAGTTCAGACCTTTCCTGCAGTCATAGAGGAAACCCCCACTCAGAGCAATTAAATAACCAAATGCCTATTGGAATAAACCAGGCTACTCAAGGTGATGAAACAGCTGAGACAGAGAGAACAGAAAATGCAAGAGAAAACATAAAGAAAAATTTTTGGCAAACTTCTATAAATGAACAAAGACCAAAATTAACAATAAAAATAAATGGTGTTTTGTTGTCTGGTCTGGTAGACATGGGTGCTGACATGACCATAATTGCACCAGAATTTTGGCATCCAACTTGGCCTCTTTAGGAGGGAAACGTTCAGCTGTTAGGAATTGGAACATTATCTCAAGTGAAACAGAGTGCAAGATGGCTCGAATGTATAGGTCCAGAAGGACAGAGAGGAAAATTAAAACCATATATGGTTAACATAGCTATGAACCTGTGGGGTCAAGACCTGTTGCAACAAAGGAATACTCAGATTAACATCCCTCAGACCTCTGAAACAAATCATAAACTAGCACATGTTTCTGAGAGATATATTAGAAGATAGTGTTCTAATTAGTGGTCACCAGCCATCCATATTATACAAGAACAGGGCACAACAACTGATGATCTTCCAAAGACACCAACAGCTCTACCTTTAAAATGGTTAACAGACAATCCTGTATGGGTTCAGCAATGGCCTTTAACAACAGAGAAACTCCAGGCTTTAGAAGAGCTGGTAGAAGAACAGTTAAATGCTCAGCATATCGAAGACTCAACCAGCCCTTGGAATTCTCCTGTATTTGTTATTAAAAAGAAATCTAGTAAATGGAGAATGGGCTCTCTACAATCTGGAATTCCTTTGCCTACTCTGTTACCAAAAGGATGGCCTCTTATAGTTAATAATTTAAAAGACTGTTTCTTTTCAATACCCTTACAAGAGAAAGACAGAGAAAGATTTGCTTTCACAGTGCCTACTTATAATAATTCTCAACCAGTCAAGAGATTTCAATGGAGGATCTTTCCACAGGGAATGTTGAATAGTCCAACCCTGTGCCAATATTTTGTACAACAGCCATTGGAAGCAATACGTAAAAAATTTCCTAAATCTATAATTTATCATTATATGGATGATATTTTACTAGCTGACTCAAATGCAGATGCTTTAGAAAGAATGTTTGAAGAAGTAAAGAAAATTTTGCCTTGCTGGGAATTACAAATTGCTCCTGAAAAGATACAAAGAGGAGATTCTATTAATTATTTAGGATATAAAATAGAACTACAAAAAATTAGACCCCAAAAGGTACAAATTAGGAGAGATAGACTACAGACTCTTAATGACTTTCAAAGATTATTTGGAGATATTTCTCATCTATGAACTATTGTTGGGGTAAAAAATGATGAACTGCATAATTTGTTTAAAACCTTAGAAGGTGACAAGGACTTAAATAGTCCAGGAGAATTATCACATGAAGCTGAGAAAGAATTGGCCTTGGTAGAAAAGAAAGTACATAAAGGGCACGTGGATTGTATTGATCCAAAGCTGGATTGCATTTTGGTTATTTTACCCTCTAGGCATTCTCCTACAACAATATTAATGCAGAGGGAAGATATTATATTGGAATGGATATTTTTACCAAATAAACTGAATAAAAAATTAAAAACTTATGTGGAAAAAATCTCTGACTTGATTTGGAAAGGAAAATTAAGACTTCGTCAATTAGCAGGAATAGACCCAGCAGAAATTGTCATACCTTTAACTAAGGAGGATATTGAAAAATTATGAACAGAAAGTGAACCTTGGCAAAGAGCTTGCAATAATTTTTTTGGAGAAATTAACAGCAAATATCCCAAAAGTGATAGAATTGATCTTATAAAGAGAGCTGATTGGATCTTGCTTTGAATTGTACAGGAAAAACCCATATCTGGAGTTTGTACATTTTATACAGATGCCAACAAACAAGGAAAGACAGGTTACAAATCAGAAAATTTAAGTAAATTGGTTCAAAGTCCTTATAAATCAGTTCAAAAATCAGAATTGTATGCTATTCTGTTGGTATACTGGATTTTTCAGAACCTCTCAACATAGTTACTGACTCTCAGTATGCTGAAAGAGTGCTATTACATATTGAGACTGCAGAATTTATCCTTGATGCTTCAGAATTAACTTCACTATTTATTCAGTTACAAGATACAATCAGGAAAAGGAGTCATCCTTTATATATAACTCACATTCAATCCCATACTGGTCTGCCAGGCCCTCTAGCACAAGGCAATGATGAAATTGATAAATTATTGATAGGAAATGTGCTGGAGGCCTCAGAATTTCATAAAAAACATCATGTCAATAGTAAAGGTTTAAAAAAGGATTTTTCCATAACCTGGCAACAAGCCAAAGAAATAGTAAAGAAATGTCCTACTTGTTCTTTTACAATCAGATGCCATTACCAGCAGGATGCAACCCAAAGGGTACTCAGAGGAATGAAATCTGGCAGATGGGCATGTTTCACTTTGCAGAATTTGGAAAATTGAAATATGTACACCATACCATTGATACTTATTCAGGATTTCAATGGGCAACTGCTTTGAATTCTGAAAAAGCTGACTCTGTAATCACTCATTTGCTAGAAGTTATGGCCATCATAGGTATACCTGCACAAATTAAAACTGACAATACTCCATCATATGTCTCTGTTAAAATGAAACAGTTTTTTGCTTATTACAATATAAAGCATATTCCAGGTATACCACATAATCCTACAGGCCAAGCAGTTATAGAAAGATCAAACAGAACTCTAAAGGATATGCTAAATAAACAGAAAGGAGTAATAAAAACCCCCAGAAGTAGACTGCATAATGCTCTATTAACTTTGAATTTTCTCAGTGCTAATGAGAAAGGAACAACAGCTGCAGAGAGACATCGGATAATAGAAAAAACTACAGAATTAAATCAGCCTATATACTTTAAGGATGTGCTGACCTCAGAATGGAAACCAGGATATGTGTTATGTTTTCGACGAGGTTTTGCTTTTGTTTCTACAGGAGAACATAAGCTGTGGATATGATCAAAATTGATAAAGCTTTGATCTGAACAAGAGAGATCTCATAATTAGAGGAGGTGATAGTTCATTAACCAACATGAACATCTTATTTAAACTAACTTATATTATTAACACATGCCTTTTCATTTATTCAGATAATAACTTGCTGAAAGGGAACCTCCCCAAAATTAGTCTTGGGGAAAGGTTTTGGTTTTTTTTTTTTTGTTTTTTTTTTGTTTTTTGTTTTTTTTTTGTCTTTTAGGACAATGAGGGCTAACGAATCTGAAGAACACTGGACAAATGAGACAAATGAAGAAAAAGGACAAATCATCTGTCCCAAGATAAAGAGTAAAATAGCCTATTGGTATTATCATCTACAAAATTTCATAATTCTTCCTAAATGTTCGTTTGTGATCTTCTCTAAGGAAATTTAACACTATTGGTCTTCTTGTAGTCCCAGTTCAATTAAAATTTGAAGCTCACTTTGGAGTTGGAGAATGGCTCTCTCCTTCTTTAAACTCAAGCATGTTGTTAAAAGGAAAACGCAAACTCCCAGTATCATGGCAGAAGAAAGAGACATCTTCTGATATGGGACAGGAGAAAAACGAAATTAATTAAGGGACTATTCTATTACTACTAATCTCAATTCTTTGATTCTATTCTGATTCTTTAAACTTTTCCTAAAGTATGAATTTTATATCAAAATTTACAAGATTAATATATGTATACACATATTTTAATCGTTGTTAAGATATTAATGGTCATATAGAGTACTAACTAATTCTAGAAAAAAGGCTTTAATTAGCACCCTATACATGTCTTTGTGTTTGAGTCTCTTGTAAGTTTTCTGCAGGAAATCACGGCCAAGCCTAACATCAACTGAAGTCTCCAGAAAAAAGATGGGGCCCACAACAACAAAAATTCCACGTGGACAATAATAATATCACTAAGCTGACAAACATCATTTACAGATCAACTTTGGACTACAAAGTGCTCAGAGCAATCTTGAGAGGTCTAGCTGAGATGATCCAGTTTCAAAGACTGCTTGAATAAGGACTTGAGATAAACCCTGAACTTTGGCATTATGCACAGACTGGATAGCAAAGGATATAACGACCTTTCCTAGAATTTGACAATTAACTCAAAATTTTTCTTTTCAGAATAAAGATACCTTTGCCCGTACCCAGCAGGAAACAATATTAAGAATACAACACCCACATTGCAAAAAAGGTGGTGTAGAGCAGGTGGTTTTTTGATATTTTAATGGGTTTGGGGTCTGGGATAATTTTCATTGTTTAGGAGTATTGGTTACAAGTTGTTGTTAAGGGCTAGGAAAAGGGCTATGCAAAGGAGATTAGATTTAAGGTCCCTATTTAAAAAAAAAGAAAGAAAAAGAAAATTACTAGTTTTAAATACTTTACATTGGATTGGATTTTCTATATTATATACAAATTATATATATATATAGATAGATAGATAGATAGATAGATAGATAGATAGATAGATAGATAGATAGATTGATATTGTTAGAAAATGCCATACATATAATTGTAATCTTGTTCAAGATATTGTACTTATACTGTTCATTTAACAGTGTAATGCAATTTGCTGATACTTGAATGTTATTATTACCAACTATTAGGATAAAAAGAAATGAAAGTTAGTAGTTAGACATTATGGTCGAACTTGTAGTCATATTAAGTATGTTTTCAAGATTGAGCAGATATATTTTAGATAGACAGATCATCTTCAAACCCTTCAGAGATCTACAGAATATGGCATTTAAAATATTTTAATAACTTAGAAAATTTTTCTTTTTGTTATGACTATGAGACATATTGGCTCCTGGCAGTACCAATCTACTTTAGAGAAAATATGGGCATTGAAGAAACTGCATATGGAGTTAACTTTCATTGCAGCAAAAGTTAGCAACTGAACAACAAAAGATCCTTGAATCAACTGCTGACAAACAGGACAAAATGGACAGACAGGACATGAAACAAAGGACTATCGATTCTTGTGAAGACAAGTGTGGTTGTGGCTTTATCAAAAGGCATCTTCTGAGGCCAGAACAATATGGCACCATCCCTAAAGTGGCCTTTGCAATCTGGAAAAGGTACAGTGCCCTTTTCTTCAAAGGCAGCTGAACAGACAGTGGGCCGATGGCTTCTGATGTGCAGTGGAATAGCAGCTGAAACAGTTATTCTTGAAGAGTAACTAAGCTCACACCTCTCAAGAGTAGAATGGCATTTAATTGAGGGATATGGAGAAGAATGGGATGCTGAGATGAAGCCACACATACACACAGCCAAGAAGAATGGACAGCTGAATTTAAAAAAATCAACAATTTCCAGAATTCAAAATCCTGAATCATGACATGACACTAGTGGAATTCAGGTGTTTCTAGTACATGGACTGCTCTCACCAAATGGGAGGTCGAGTTCTTGACCTTGTGTACATCCTAGTTGACAAATGAGTCTGTCAGATACGCTAAGCCTATAGGCTGAAGACGATGCCCCAACACTGGGGAGAAACCTCAGGTGTCTGTTCAGGCAGCTGGCTGTTTTTGTCAACTCACATTTGTTTGGAAGCTGCTTGCATGCACTTCCTGTTTTTATTTTTTTTATTAGGTGATATTATTTCCTTCTTGGGTCTCTGAGGGAGTTGAAAATTAGTTAGTTATAGTTATAGTTTTCCTTGTTAAGAATCTAAGAAAAGAAACTCACTAAAGAGGTGTAAATGTATAAATTTGAAAAACGTTATAAGATAGTTCTGTTAGTAATATAAGTTAGGATAGAAAGTGAATCAGATGCATTTTGGACTTACCAAAATAGAATAGATAAAGGAATTATTTTCTCTGAATTTGTCAAATGCAAATGGACTAGACATTGTTTAGGTATTTATTGCTTGTATATATGGTATATAGTTATTGTACTTTTGTATATAGTTTTTCTTATATTAGTTATAACTTTTTTCCTTTTTTCTTTTTATTAAAATAGAAAAGGGGAAATGTGGTGATATTTTATTTGTACTGAAATGTGATTTTATTTGTATGTTAATAAATAAAGTTGCCTGAGCGTCAGAGCTAATAACAAGCCATAGCAGAAACTGGGTGGTGGTGGTGCATGCCTTTAATCTCAGTACTTGGGAGGCAGAGCTAGGGGGATCTCTGTGTGTTCAAGGATACAGCCAGCATGGAGACACACACCTTTAATCTCAATACCAACCTTAGAAAACGTGGAGGTTTGTATAGACAGGCAGTGATGAGGAGGTTATGTAGTTGTGTTTACAACCAATGAGAAGACAGAAGAGAAAGTCAATAAAAGGATAGACACACAGGAAGTGGGCCTCTTTGCTGAGGGGAAGGACAGCAGTGGCATTGAGGGGAAAAGAGGGTTTTTAGCTCTTAGCTATTGCTCTGACCTCTTGGGCTTTTAACTCTGCAATTAGCTCTGTGTTTCTTACTTAACAAGACTGTTCACATACACTCTTACTTGAAAATTATGATCACATACTGCATGAGAGTTGAACAAAAATGGACCACTTAGATGATAGCCATCCCATTCTATACATTGAGGCAGATAAATAATTCTCACTAAATGAAAGCACAAAAGAAGATGATCAAAAGCCACAGAAGGAATATAAGGACCACAAAATAAACTTCACAAATTGGATTTGCCACACATATCCCACACTTCAATATCTACATCAAATGTTGCAAAATAGAAGCCACAATGTGGTCTTCACATCATTCTTTAGTGAACTTGGTTAATAATTTACTTACTTCAAGGGTACAATGAAAAAGACTTGAAATAAGTTTTTTCCCCTTGAAACTGAAAACAACTGTGATGTCTAAAGTCTTAATCAAATTGTATACATGAATACAATTTTTTTGTATGAGTTCCATCCTATTTCATAATATGAAGATGATATAAAAAAGGTTTAAATATTGACAGGGATAGAGACATGGCCAAGCCTTTAATATAAGTTCATTCCCTGGACCAAGGTCTGGTTTTTGATGATTTCCAGTAATTCCTGCTACAAGAAGCTCCAAGAGTTGAACCTTCTTGGAAACCAGAATACACATACACATACCACACAAAGACACACAGACATCGCATAATTAAAATGAAAACAAATTTTTAAACTCATTTCAATCATGAAAATTTTTCTATGTAATTCCTGTAACAAGGGTGCTCAGGCAAATAAAAAGTAACAGAGATTTTCTCCACCATGAATTGCTTCATGTAACAGAAAGCAAGTAAGTAGGCTTGAAGTCAGAGAAATCAATCATTTTCAGTCTGTGATATCATTTGGGAAGATTTAGGAAATGCTGCCCTGCTGGATGAAATATGTCACTGGGAGTTGGCCTGAGAATTTACATCTACACACCATTTCCAATTTATACTTTCTGCTTATGCTTCATTTAAAGGATGAGAATTCTTAGCCTTCTGCTTTAGATGTCATGTCTGATACTTGTTTCCATGCCACTATCACAGGGTTCATATATTGCTCTAGAACCAAATGCCAAATTAAACCCTTTCTTAATTTCACTTAGACATGATGTTTTATCAAAGCAAGAGAAAAGGCAATAATACACATCTATGAACTTTTATACTTGGATTCATTACCACATGTGATTGAAGAGAAGTACGAAATCTAAGTGGGTTACTTTATCATTAAATTCATAAGGCTTTTGTCCATAAAAGTTTCCAGGTGTAAACAAATTAAAGGACATCATAATTTTTGACCAGATTATTGACATGTGTCAATTTTTTTCTCCAGAATAAATAACCTTTGTAGACAAATTTCCAAATGTCTTATTAATAAAAACAAACCCAGAGCCAGGTATTGGGATGAATGCTGAAAGATCATAGAAACAGAACAAGCGCCATCCAACCTCACCTTGCCAACTTCTCAGCTAATCTTATTTCCTCAAACTGGAAGCCTCTGAGTTCTTACCTGATTGGATCTCAGCTGAACTGTTACTCAAAAGCCTAAAAGTTTAAATAGACTCTAGTTCCTGGTCTGCATGCCTTATATACTTTTCTGCTTCCTGAGATTGAAGGCATGTGTCTTTCCCAAGCAAGACATGAGATCTCAAGTGCTGGGAATAAAGTTGTATGCCACTACTGTCTGGCCTCTATGTCTAATGTAGTGGCTGTTCTGTTCTCTGACCCACATAAGTTTTATTAATGTACACAGATGAAATATCACCACATTCCCTCTTTTTTGTCTAATATAAAAAAGTTATAACTAATATGACCAACTATACAATAAGTACAATAAGGATATACAATATACACAGGCAAGAATTACATTAATAATCTCTAGTCTATAAAATTAGACAAATTCAAACAAATAACTCCATTATATACATTAACGAGGTCCACTCTATTAACATTTGATAAATTTGGACAAAAATTTTCATTACTTATCCTATTTCAATTATGAAGTTCCTTTTTAAAAGTACATTCAATAACATACCCTTTTATCTTATCATATTCATATTCTCTTTTTTCTTTGCTGACTAGATTAAAAGATATACCTTTTATCTTATCATTTCTATATCTTTCTTTTTTCAGAGAAGATCAACAATCTACCCTTTTCTATATCCTCTCTTTTTCTTTTCCTTTTTTAAAAAACAAGAACCCTTTACCTAATCTATGTTTAACTTCTTTTACCATTAACAGATTAATAACTTGTAACCAACCATCATAAACATGACAATATCTATAACTCTTTAAACTACAAAAAAACACCCACCCCACCTCTTGGGCATGTGAGTGTTCTGTTCTTAAAATTACTTCCTGCTGTCTAGAGATGAAGATATCTTTATGGATTTCTGAATAGAAAAATTTGGGATTAATTGCCAAGTCCTGTATCTTTTGCCCAGTCTCTGCATGATGGGAAAGTGCAGGGCTTATCTCAAATACTTGTTCCAGTAGTTTGTAAACCTGAACCATCTCAGCTAGCCATCTCAAAATTGTCCTGAGCAGTTTATAGTGCCCTGGCCAGCGGAGTGTTAACAGGGGCGACCCACCTGTGGGAGGGAATGAGAGGGATGGGAGACACGAGAGAAGACAGCAAGACAGTGTGTTCTGATCAAGCTGCAAATTTTATTCTCCTCAGCAAGGCTTATATAGCATGGGAGGGGGAGGGAAGGAGGGAAGGGGTACATGACGTGCCATACGTGCAGGTGAAGGGGACGTGCAGGTGAAGGGCTACGTGCAAGTCGTGAGGCTGCTAGGTGGTAAGGTCACTGGTCAGGGCCCATTGTTCTGTTGCTATGCTACCTGACCTGCCTGACCTGTTCTTTATCTTTGGGGGCATCTGGTTTGGGGCAGGGGCTTGTTCTCTGGCCTAACTAGTACTTTTCCATGGTCCATGTTTGGTCTCTGACATTATAGTCCAAAACAGATCTTTCGATGGTGTTAATCAGCTTAATAGCTTCATCATAACCCATGTAGAATCACCATTGTGGGATCCTGTCTTCCTTTGGAGGATTTCAAAGTTGCTGTTAGGCATGGTCATGGTTCCTTGAAGAATTTTTTTTGCCTCCTCTGTGATTTAGAGCAATCACAGTCTGATAAATGTCTGTCTCTTGGAAAAATGAATTTTCTTCCATAGAAAAGAATATCCTCAAGGCAATTTCTCCCCATGACTAGCTTCATTAAATTTCTCCAAAATGAACTTTGCCAATGCTTTCTTATAACACAATGGTCCTGGCAATTGTTCTCTGAACAAGCAGCAGTAAACACTTTGTCTCCAGTAGCAGTGTCACCATCACTGCCAACATGATGAGAAGCAGCTGGAAACTTGGAGCAGCAGCCACCACCTCCATGGTCCCGTAAGCACCATTTGTAGCCTGGCCCAGCAGCAGCTTCTCTCAGGAAGCCTCCTGAGCTGGCCTCAAACTTGGGATCTTCCTGCTTCCACATCCTTCAGCAAATTCTACCAGCATGCACCACCACAACCAGCTGAATGCAGCTCAGGCCTGAGCTGGGGCCTGCAAGGCCACAGGCAAGTAGCTTTTATGTGAATTCATACCCAATTAGTTGATCACCAGATGTAGACAAATTTCTAAAGGTCTTCTTAATAAAAACAAACATAGAGCCAGGTATGGGGTGAACACTGAAAGATCAGAGACACAGAACAAGACATATCTAGTCTCAAACCTTATGTTGCCTAAAGATCATACCAATTCATATATATTCATATTCTTTTTGGTATGAGATTTCCTGATTCTCAAAGTCTACTGTTATATTCAAAGGTTCTAAAAGACCAATTACACCCTAGAAATTTTATAGTTATAAGGTTACTCTGTGTTGTGACTAGACTTTACCACAGTGATTACATTCATAGTACTTCTTTCCCTTGTGTGTTCTTTACCACATTGTTTACATTCACAGAGTTTTTCTCCAGTATGTTTTCTTTTATGCATTTGAAGACTTCTGTGACATGGAAAGGCTTTACCACATTGATTACATTCATAGGATTTCTCTACAGTATGTACTTTTTCATGCCTTTGAAGATGGTTGTGTTGTGCACAGGTTTTACCACAGATTATATTCATAGGGTTTCTCTCCAGTATGTATTCTTTTATGTATTTGAAGATGACTGTGATAGGCAAAGGTTTGATAACAATGACTACACTCACAGTGTTTCTTTTCAGTATGCATTACTTTATGCACATAAATATTACTTTGACAGGCAAAGGCTTTATCACAGATTACATTCATAGGATCTTTCTAGAGTATGCATTCTTTTATGTACATGAAGATTCCTATGACATGCAAAGGCTTTACCACACTGATTAGTCATAGGGATTCTCTCAAGTATGTGTTCTTTTATGCCTTTGAAGATGACTATGATATACAAATGTTTTGCCACACTAATTACATTCATAGGGTTTCTGTCCAGTATGTGTTCTTTCATTCCTTTGAAGATCATTGTGACATTAAAAGGCTTTACCACATTGATTACACTTATAGGGATCCTCTCCAGTATGTGTTCTTTTATGTACTTTATGATAACTATGATCAGCAAAGAATTTACCACATTCATTACATTCATAGGGATTCTCTCCAGTATGTGTTCTTTTATGTACTTTAAGAAAACTGTGATCAGCAAAGGCTTTACTACATTCATTACATTCATATGGTTTCTCTCCAGTTTGTGTTCTTTTATGTACTAGAAGATTACTGTGTTCAGGAAAGGCTTTACCACATTCGGTACAATGATAGATTTTCCTCTCCAGCATGTTTTCTTTTATGTACTTGAAGACTACTGAGGTAAGAAAAGGCTTTACCACATTCAGTACATTCATAGGGTCTTTTTTCCAGTATGTGTTCTTTTATGACTTTGAAAATGATTGTGTTGTGCAAAGGCTTTACCACATTGATTACATTCATAGAGTTTCTCTCCAGTATGTGTTCTTTTATGCCTTTGAAGTTGACTGTGTTGTGTAAAGGCTTTACCACACTGATTACATTCATAGGGTTTCTCTCCAGTATGTGTTCTTTTATGATCTTGAAGATGACTGTGTTGTACAAAGGCTTTACCACACTGATTACATTCATAGGGTTTTTCTTCAGTATGTGTTCTTTCATGCCTTTGAAGATTACTGTGGTCTGTAAAGGCTTTACCACACTGATTACATTCATAGGGTTTCTCCCCAGTATGTGCTCTTTTATGCACTTGAAGAGTATTGTGATGAGTAAAGGCTTTACCACACTGATTGCATTCATAGGGTTTCTCTACAGTATGTGTTCTTTTATGCCTTTGAAGACCAGTTTGACACGCAAAGGCTTTACCACACTGATTACATTCATAGGGTTTCTCCCCAGTATGTGTTCTTTTATGCCTTTGAAGACTACTTTGACATGCAAAGGCTTTACCACATTGATTACATTCATAGGGTTTCTCTCCAGTATGTGTTCTTTTATGTAGTTGAAGACTACAGAGATAAGGAAATGCTTTACCACAGTGATTACACTCATAGGGTTTCTTTCCAGTATGCCTTCTTTTATGTACTTGAAGACTACTGAGATAAGAAATTGCTTTACCACACTGATTACATTCATAGGGTTTCTCTCCAGTATGCCTTCTTTTATGTAACTGAAGAGCACTGTGGTAAACAAAGGTTTTACCACATTCATTACATTCATGGGATTTCTCTCCAGTATGTGTTCGTTCACAGCTTTGAAGATGACTGTGATGTGCAAAAGCTTTACCACAGATTACATTCATAGGGTTTCTCTCCAGTATGTGTTCTTTTATGCATTTCAAGATCACTATAATTTGCAATGGCTTTACCACATTGATTACATTCATAGGGTTTCTCTTCAGTATGTATTCTTTTATGTACTTGAAGATGACTGTGATAAGTAAAGGCTTTTTCACATTGATTACATTCATAGGATTTCTCTCCAATATGTGTTCTTTTATGAATTTGAAGATTATTGTGATGAGCATAGGCTTTACCATATTGATTACTTTCATAGGGTTTCTCTACAGTATGTGTTCTTTTATGCCTTTGAAGTTGATAATTGTATGCAAAGTCTTTACCACATTGAATATGTACAGAAGGTTGCTCTACAGTTTGGCTTCTTTCATGCCTACAAGGATAATTGGCACATGTAAAATATTTACATCTGTAAGAATTAATTTTACAATTTGTTCCAACTGTAAAGAGGAATCAGATCTTAAGGTTTTTATCACTATGTTTACACTCATATGGTATTTACACAGTCCTAGATCTCAGGACGTTTCTATAGTGTCAGTCTTTTGGTGTATTAACAATGAAGCTAGAAAAAAACAATTTCTTGTATACTTGAATCAATTTTAACAATTATATTCAATGTGGAACTGCTACTTATCTTGTAACTGCTCTGAGAGAGAGGTATTTTATGTGTTTCCATATCCCTATGCTCATATGACTTGTATCCAGAGTGACATATGATATAAATAGTAAAGGAAGAATAACAAATAAAAGATTTCCACATTGAATTCAGTTTGACTTTCTGTCATCATAGACTTGTGGTATAGGGATTAAGGTTTCTCCATGACAATTCCCATTGACTCTTAACTCTAACTGCCACTCTAACTAAACAGCACAGTCACAACAAATATAAGAGCAATACCAGCTTTAGTATGGACTCTTTGCTTACTTGAATGTTTTGGAAGTATCCTTATCACTTCTTCACTGTGTATAATTGTAATATAAGTAGGATGAAATAAATGGATTGGCAGTTCTATAGCATCTCTCTTGTGGTGCTATAATTCAAATGGTCACATCTCTTGAGGCATTGTTCCCTTGTCTTCCCTCTTAAAGAATGCCTTCCAAATGCAATTCACCTCCCTAAAATTGAGGTTTATGGTTTTGTGGGAATTTAATGATCATCAATGCACTTTAACTGGTTCTTAGTTACAGTGATGCTTTTGTTTAAAACTTCCAGGACACATTACAATTTCTTGAGAGGCACATTTATATCAGATTGCACATAAAAATTACCTTTCATGTCTTCTAGAACTTTCACAATGTTCTTCAATATCATGGTACTCCCAACTGTATCCTAAAATAGAGTACCAGAAAGGGTATAACATATTGTTGAAAACTGTAAAATTTAAGTCACTATCTGTAGATGTAACCAACCTTCTTATTAAATAAGAAACACAAAACCAATGCAAAGAAGAAAGCCAAGAGGTCAGAGCTAAGAGCTAAAACCTTACCCTTCCTCTTGCAGTGGTCCTACCTCTCCAAACTCACTACCCCTGTGTTAATGTCTTTATATAGTGTTCCTGTTCTGCCTTCTCATTGGTTGTAAACCCAACCACATGACTGCCTCATCACGGCCTGTCTGTATAGGCCTCCAGGTTTTCCTTGCTTGGTATTGAGATTAAAGGCATGTGTGTCCAATAATGGCTGTATCCCTGAACACACAGAGACTTACCCAGCTCTGCATACCAAGTGCTGGGATTACAAGAGTACGCCACCACTTTCCTATGGCTTGATAATAGCTCTGACCCCCGGGCAACTTTATTTATTAACATACAAATAACATTTTAATACAAATAAAATATCACCATAACTATCTTCAGTGAACATTAGAATCATGATACAGTTACTCACCTCATTCTTCTTTTTCAGTTAAATTAGAGACGAACATCAATAACTAAGGAACACTTGTCCCTTTATTTGAAAACATGAAGGAAATTTCCATCTTACCTATAATAGTGAGGTTCCTGTAGGTCTCCAGCATCACATCTTTGTAGACATTCTTCTGGGAAGGATCCAGCAAAGACCACTCTTCCGAAGTGAAGCCAACATGCACATCATCATAGGTCACTGCATTCTAAAATATCCCATACATGTGCAAAAAACAAAGTATGACACTGACAACATTGTAAATATATACCTCTTTGATGGTATATTTATATAATTTTGGTACTCCCCACACTTATTTCATGACATAGACATGATAATGTAATCACAATGTCACTTTAGAAGAAAACTGATTAGGAGCGTCACCTCTGTCATTTCTGTACCCTTTGAATAGGCTATTATCATGCAAGAGAAATGCATACTAACAAACATAGTGAAACAGGAAACAAATCAACAGTACAGAAAACACATGAGAGAAGTTGTATGAACTAGCTAAAACAGAAAAATAAATGGACAAGTTGGGTGTATTGGCTCACACCTTTAACCTCAGGACTCAGTATGCAAAGGCAGGTGCCTCTGAGTTGAATGCCAGGCCAGTCTATGCAATCTGGTCCAGGAGAACATATTAAGACCCTGCCTCCCATGTTAAAAATCAAACAAACAAAAAAGATAGAAAGAACTCAGAGGTTTTTATTGAAGTTCCTACAGAGAGTTATGTATTCACTCCAGTTCTGTATTCTTCTTCCAGAAACCTGAAGTGGTACAATTCAAATTGTAACATCAATAAGATTTTACTAAAAGGTACTGCATATTGTAATAGTTACAAATGAACAGATGAAAACATTAGCTATGTGAATGTTGATCGTCAATAATCAACACAGGGAAGAAGAGATGACAAAGTAGTAAAGAGCTTTTGCTGATCTTGCACATAGGTGGGCTCAATTGCCAGTACTTCCATGGGCGTCAGAACTATCCATTATCCCAAGTTCAGGGTTTCTGAGACCATCTTTTAATTACTGTGAGGACCAGATACATGTGGTGCATATCTGTGCATATCAAAAATTATTCATATTCATTTAAAAATTCAAAAATACAAAACAGGCAGAAAGCAGGTCATGCACCTGCAATCCAATAACTCATAAGGCTCAGGTAGTATTAATGTCATGAATAAATGCCATCCTGAGAAAGAGAATGATACCTTCTGCCAAAATTTAAAGTTCACAATATGGGTGAAGTTCAATACAACAGGCTATGCTTGACATGTACAAAAATGTACATCCCAGGCTAATCCAATAGTATTAAAACAAAAATGCCAGGAATACTGGGCCACCCTTGCGATTCAGAATCAGGGGGATCTCTGCATTAGAAGTCAGCATGGTGTACAGAGTTCCTTTCAGGACAGCCAGGGCTACACAGACAAACCTTGTCTTAAAAAAAAAACCAAAAAACATTAACAGAGCCAGCTACCAAACTGCATTAGCACTGAATACAAATTATTTCTATAGTATCTTATTTAATTTAGAGATAAAGCCTATAATGGTAGTGAAAGCATGACAATACAAGGAAGCTGGTTGATTTGTTTCAATCACAACACAGTAGACACAAACAATAGGAAGTTTGCTGAGACTATAGAGATGAATACCACATGTCCAGTGAGGAATTTCATCCAGAAAACCTCCCCTTAGTAAAGATTTCCCACACAATAGAAAGTCACCAAGAAGAGACACATGTCCAAATACATCATAGTATCTGGGAGATTTTTCATTCAATCAACTATATTCTAACCCAAGTCATTATAGGCTCAGGATCATCCATGTAGAAAATGCATTTAGTCACTTCAATAATACTCATAGTCTACAAGAGCTCCTACACTGGTCAAATGTCCAAAGTCCCTTCTGACACTCAAGACAATCTCGTGACAGTCACATCTTGTAAAATCAAAAAACCAAGTTCCATCTTTCTAGCATACAATGGCACAGAGTACCATTCACATTCTAAAACATAGAAATGGAGACACAATTAGGGAAGATTGAACTCAATCTTCCCTAAGGCAAGACTGAAGCATAGCAGGACAAACATCAAATCATGTAGCACTGTCTGAGGTGCATGGTGCTTCACTTTCAAAGGACTTAGATGTCCCTGTCCCTGCAAATTCTCACATATCTCTTTGTTAACTTCAACTCCCTATATGCAATGAAGTCTCCATAGAAGATGTCTCATAGCTTAGGTATCTCACCAAAGGAAACCCAGAATGTTGTGGAATATTATTTCAAGGTGTATTATATTTGTTTATGCTGTGGAGCATTTGTTTTAATGATGCAAAGTTTTGTTGTATTCTCTTATGTTGCATTTATTTAACTCTGTGAAGCTATGATACTTATATAGCCTGTCTAAAGCACTTCATTAGTCTAATAAAGAGCTGAATGGCCAATAGCTTAGCAGGAAAGGATAGGCAGGGCCAGCAGGCTGAGAGAATAAATAAGGAGGAGAAATCTGGGTGGGAAAAAGGAAGAAGGAGAAAGAAAAGTAAAGGACACCAGGGGCCAGCCACCCCACTAGGCAGCAAGCCACAAAATAACAAATAAAGAGAGATCTAAAATAGAGGAAGAAAAAAGCCTACAGACAAAAGTTAGATGAGATCATTTAAGTTAAGAAAACTGTCTATAAAAGGGCCGAGCTAAACCTGATCATTTAGAAGAAAGAATAAGATTCCATGTGTGTGATTTTTTGAGAACTTGGTGGCAGGCCCCATAAAGAGTAAAGAATTTTTAAAAAGAAATAACCAACATCACAGCTTCATGCAATGAACTCTTACAGTCTCCTTACTGAGTTTCTACTTCTGCCAAACATAAATGCCTGCAACAATGCTGAACTATAAACACAGACTATGAAATCATGACCTTAAATTTTAATTCTTTCTTGTTTGCAGGACCAGCACACTATGGGGGATCTGGCAAAGTTTGATTTCTTAATTGGGATGGACACTAACATGCTTGGGCCACGGGTGCATCAGGTTTTATATGGAGATGCGGTGATAATATGTTCCCCAATATATTGTGCATCCTAATAAACTTGTCTCGGGTCAGAGAAGAAAACAGCCACTAGACAGACATAGAGACCAGAAAATGGTGGCACTCACACCTTTAATCCTAGCATTCCAGAGGCAAAAAGTCCATCTGGATCTCTCTGAGTTCAAGGCCACACTTTAAACAGCTAGGAATGGTGACTCACAGCTTTAATACCAAGAAGTGAGCCTTTAATACCAGGAAATGATGGCAGAAAGCAGAAAGGTATTTAAGGCATGAGGACCAGGAACTAGAGTTGGTTAAGCATTTAGGCTTTTGAGCAGCACAGTTCAGCAGAGACCCATCTGGATGAGGACTGAGAGGCTTCCAGTCTGAGGAAACAGGATCAGCTGAGGAATTGGCAAGGTGAGGTAGCTATGGCTTGTTCTGCTTCTCTGATCTTCTAGTATTCACCCCAATACCTGGCTTCAGATTTGTTTTTACTAATAAGAACTTTTAAGATTCATGCTATGTGGAGATGCTTCCTGGGACTAGGAATCACTTTGCTTATTCCTTCATAAATTGAAGGTTTAACAGGATGGAGTCTTACCCTTAGGGCACTTTGCTAGGCTTCCATTCTATAGCAAAAATCCCTATAATGGCAATAAACTCTTTGAAATGTCCTGCCTGTTTCAGCACTTGACTGCCATTTGAAGCTACCTTTTCATTTACATTTATTTCTGCCCCATATGTTTTCTTTTCATTATATACCTGAATGAGTCATCAGTAATAAATATTCAAAAGATTCACATTCCATGCAAGGAATTAGCAATTACATTTTAATTCTGCCTTGCTAAATTTCCAGGGCATAGGCAGAATAAGAAAAATTTTGGAGCCAAAATATATAAATGACCTTTAGCTTATTTTTTTAATGGAGTCTATCTACTTATAACTGAAATTCTATGACCTGAATCTCCATTTTCTGCCATTAATCTTAACATTCCCATTGTCCTGGTCCTAAAAGACCAGCCAATTGAGTACTGTGTACAACTTTCTATGGTTTTGCCACCTAAAGTCTTGATATCATCCACATTATTTCAAAAGGCAATATTCCTGTGATCTGCCTAGCAACAAAATCACTTTTGTTGTTCCCTTTTTTGTTCTAATGTTCCTTTATCCTGCTAAGATTAAATCCTCTAACCAAAAGCATCTCAGGCAATGAATGTGTTTATCTGGCTGATTGTGTCAGTTCACACTCCCATCATTTTGGGGCCTCAGGATAGAAACTCAAGCTAACAATTAAAGGTAAAACTCATGGGCAAAGATTGTTTCCCAGTTTTCGCTCTTGCCTAGTCACTGTCTCATGCTCACATAGCTCCCTTTTCTAGCCCAGGACACTTTGCTTAGGGATATTGCCATCCTACATGGTGGTGTCTTCCCATATCAGTCAACAATCAACACAATCTCTCACAGACATAACAATTTCTGGCTAGAACAAATAAAGCCACTGTTAACATAGTTGAGCAAGTGTCTTTGTGGTAGAAGGGAGGAGCACTTTTTAAGTATATGCCCAAGAGTGGTATAGCTGGGTGTTGAGGTAGATTGCTTCCCAATTTTCTCAGGATTGCATTTTGATTTCCACAGTGGCTATACAGGTTTGCACTTGGAACAGCAATGAATCCCCTTGTTCCAGGTGCTTGCCAGCATTAACTGTCACTTGTGTTAATGATCTTAACCATTCTAACAGGTGTAAGGTGAAATCTCAAAGTAGTTTTGATAAGTATTTCCTTGATGGCTATAGATGCTGAACATTTCTTCAAGTGTTTCTCAGCCACTTTACATTCCTCTACTGAGAATTCTGTTTAGAGGTTCACCCTATGATAATTGGATTGCTTGGTTTGTTATTGTCTAATTTTTTGACTTCTTTATTATTCTGAGTAAGGAAACCCAGAATCACATAGACAAACATGGTATATACTCACTTACAAGTGGGTATTAGTAATTAAGTAAAGTACAGTCACAGTAAATTACAGTAGAATTCATAGATGCAAACAGGCTAAGTAAGAAGAACAGCTCTTGGAAAAATGCATGGGTCTTCCTGAGAAGAGGAAATAGAATAGATTTAGTGGGTGCACTGGAGGCAGGTGGGGATGGTAACAAGAGGGATCAGGTGAGTAAGGAAGGGATGGGGGGAAAGACAGGGAGAGTTGACTGGAATAGGGGAGCTTTCAGCAGGGGATATGGAAACAGTACACTTCAAACTTCCTAGAACCTATAAAGGTGACCTCAGTGAGGATTCCTTGTAATAAAGAATACAGAGGCTGAACCAACCATCTTCTGTAACCACATAAGGCTCCCAGTGGTGGGACTTGAACAACAAGCAAGACACAAAACTTTAGAACCACACTTGTTGTGCCTGCAAGATATGGGGTACAAGGTGGATCAGAGTTCTTTAGTATCCAACCAATGATTGCTCTGACTTTAAACCCTATCTTTGAGAAGCTACAGGTCTTCTTGGATAATGAGAAGCTTGCACATAACCCCTTTCTTGCTCATAAAAGGCTACTTAGATATATTACATGAGAGATGTCAGGATGTCTCTGTTTTCAGTCATGTTTTATCTATGAATGCAACTTTTTTATGACTTTTAGTGCCTGAAAGAGTTTGTTTGAATATGTAAATTGTAAAAAGACATGATAGGACAGATAAATAAGAGAGAACAACATGAGAGAGAAAAGCATCATGAGAACAACATGAAAGACTAAAGAAAAGAAACCATCAAGAGGGGATGTGAGTGTTCTTATTTTCCCTAATAACCCTCAGACAGAAAAGTCATAGCTTCACAATGCTGTTTGTTTCCCTTTGAGTATTGAGTGCTGTTATAAAGGCTGGACCTATGGGGCAGTTTCAGGAAACTGTAGCTGGGATGTATTTTATGAGAGAAGAATAATTTTTTTTAAAAATAAGAGAGTCGGGCGGTGGTAGCACATGCCTTTAATCCCAGTACTTGGGAGGCAGAGCCAGGCGGATCTCTGTGAGTTTGAGGCCAGCCTGGGCTACCAAGTGAGTCCCAGGAAAGACACAAAGCTACACAGAGAAACCCTGTCTCGAAAAACCAAAAAAAAAAAAAAGGAAGAAGAAGAAGAAGAAGAAGAAGAAGAAGAAGAAGAAGAAGAAGAAGAAGAAGAAGGAATGTGATGTGGGCACAGTGAGGGAAGGTTGGACTAAAACTAAGACTACTAAAACTCAGCAGGAAAAAAGCAAATCCTGTATGTCTATCTCTGACAGATGGGGCTTCATTCTCAAAGGGCTTAGATATCTATATCCCTGAAAATTTTCAAACATGTCTCTCTTTTGCTACTTTCACTCCCTGTATGCAGCTCCCCAAGGCAGATACCTCATAGCTTGGGTATTGCAACATCCTATCATTTAAAAATACAACACTTGTTTCATCTTCATAGCTTCATGCATGAACTCTCTCATTCTCTTCACTGGGTTTCTGAATCTGCCAAACATATTTGGGTACAACATTGATGAACTGAAACAACAGAGGAAGAATCTATGACCTATAAATATTGTATCTTTCTGGTTTCCAGAACCAGATCAACATGGGTTAACTCCCCAAAGTTGGCTTCTATGTTGTGATGGATGCTACAATGCTGGGATAACAGTTACAACAGGTTCTGTATGAAGTTGCTTTTGGGGGTTAGAAATCATGTTGCCTATTCTTTCCATAAATAGAAAACTTAGATGGATGGAGTCTTACCCTTACAGTACCTTTTTAACCTTCAAATGCTGAGAAGGGCCTTTTCTTTAATAATGCTATATTACTAAGAGGGATATATGGATCACCTTGGGAACATAAAACAGAGGAGAGCTACATGAATAAACTGAGAATGGGGGAAATAGAGGGGATGGAATGGTGGATAAGAACATGAGAAAATGGATGGTTGAGCTAGTGTAAGGCCAAAGTGGGAAAGCAATAAAAGAGATATCTTGATAAAGGGAGACATTATGGGATAAGTGAGAATCCTCTTGCTAGAGATATTCCCAGGAGCCCAAAAGGATGACCCCAGATTAGAGTACTAACAATAGTGGAGAAGGTACCTGAACTGGCCTACCCTAGTAAGCGGATTGGTGAATACCCTAACTGTCATCATAGAACCTTCATCCAGTATCTGATGGAAGTACATGGAGAGATCCACAACCAAGTACCAGGCAAAGCCCCAGAAGTCCAGTTGAAGAGAGAGAAGAGGGATTCTATGATTTAGGGCCATCAAGATCATGATGGAGAAATCTACAAAGACAACCGAAGAAAACTAGTGGGAACTCATAAACTTTAGACCAACAGCTGTGGAGCCTACATGGCACTGGATTAGGCCCACTGCATAAGTGTGACAGTTGGGTAGCTTTATCTGTTTAAGGGGCTGCAGTCAGTGGGATCATGAACTATCCCTGGTGCATGAAGTGCATTTTTGGAGCTTACTATCTATGGAGGGACAGCTTGCACAGACTTGATAAAAGGGAGAGTGGCCTGGAACTGCCTCAACTGAATATACCAAGCTGTAGTGACTCCTCATGAGAGGCCTTACTTTTTTGGAGGGAATGAAGGGTCAGTTGGGGAAAAGGCAAGACGTGGCAGGAGGAGGGATGAGAGGGGCATCTGAGGTTGGTATGTAAAATTTACAAAAAAAAATTACTAAATAAAGAAAAAAACACAAAGCAAAAAGTAACAAAATTAAATCAAATAATTGCTGGCACCTAAAGTCAGTGCAAATATACTGTGTTGTGTGATTGCTTTTCAAACATACAAGAACTAACTCAGGTTTACTACTGAACCTCTTAGGTCAACTTCATGAGTGGGGAGATAGAATTTAGCACTTAAAATAAATTTGTCTAAAACAGTAGTGGTTACGATTACCCAAATACACTATATCCACCGGTCGATGCAGCTGCTAACACCCGTTTGAAACTTACCAAGTACTAAACATTAGCTAGATGCCTTTGCCACAGGACAAAGTTGGCAATTGAAAATGCATAAAAATTTTAATACCATCCATTAGTATAGGCAGGTGACAGGGAAGTCCTTATACTTTAAAATACACAGAATATGTGCACTAGCAAATGATCACTCTAGTGTGGAGATTTCCCATGGTGCCATGTTGAGAGTTCCTCCTTTTGTGAAACTCTCTAGAGCTGCAAATTATAAATATCTACATTACATCATTTTTATTTAAAATTCCATTTTCTAGGATTCATCTCCTAACTGCTATGATTCAGAGTAACTCAGATGGTGTTGAGTAAGCTGGAATAAGCTCTTCTTGCAATCCTGACAAGCAGCCAATCTTGATTACCATTACTCCACACTTGTTGAGTATTTAAATCCCACATGTCGTCCACCCTCAATTCTGTGAAAGGTACAATGGATGTGAACAAATGCCCTCAGTCTCTGCAGACTCTGTTATATAGTTCTCATTGGCTAAACCACTTTCATTTCTAAGTCTACAAGAAGCAGTAAACCTAGCTCTTCTGACCTAACACTAACGTTTTATGATTTGTAGGAGTAAATGGCATATAACCACAGCACTTGGAAACTGGGAGTAAAGCTGACATGAGTCAGTGGCCTCCTAAGGCTAGATTAAAAAAAAAATGACAAAACAATTTCATTCAGGGTAGTGAGGGTTGGCCTAAGAAGTTCAAATCCTTTGCAGCAAGAAAATTACATTTAAGGTACCATTTTTGTTCCACCTTTCTTCTCTGTTGCTGTGATTAAATTCTCTAACCAAACACAACTCAGGTAATGAACAGGAGTTTCTGGTTGATACCCATAGGTCACATTCACTCCTTGTGGGAGCTTAGGATAGAAACTCAAGCTAATACCTAAAGGGAAAGCACAGAGAAACAGTGTTTCCTGGCTTTCTCTCTTGCTTTGTCACTGTCCCCTGCTCAGCTCACTCTCTTATCCAGCCCAGGCCCACATGCTTAGAGATACTGACAACTCAGTGGAAGAGACTTCAGACATCAATCATAATCAACTCAATCTCTCTCAGAAACAGTCTGATCTAGGCACATCCTCAATTGATGTTCCCTCAGATGGCTCTAGGCTATGTCATGCTGATGGCTGAGGCTAATTAGGAAAAAGAGATAATAATATACAAGAAGGTTTTAAAGATCCACAGCCAATGTATGAATCATGTCAGTCACTTAAGCAGCAAAAACACAAACCATGAATACAGCAACAACTGAAAAACACAGATATGCCTGGAAATGGGAAAAGGCAAGTATCTCATATTAAGAAGAGAAAACTAAAACTATATCTCCTCAGAAACTTCCCAAACCAACAAAACTCAAGGAACTCATAACATATGAAGTGGACTAAATATAAAATTGGTGAAGCTCCAGAAAATAAACAATATAATTGGATTATAATTAATAAAATCAATAACATAGATGGCACCACTGACAAAACAAGACACAAAGACAGACCTACAAATATATAGTATGGTCCCTTAAACAAGGACGACAAGATTCTAATCAAAATTAAACCACAAGAACTCACTGGCCAGCATTCACCCTCTGCACTCCAGTTCTGTCCTTTGCCAATAATAGAAAATGAATAGGGCTTTAAGAGCTGTTCCACCAAAGTTGGAGCAATTTGCTTGAAGCTTTCTGATGTTTTAACTTTGTAGAAAATAGTTCTGATTATTAAAAGGATCTTATTCTCTTATAATAAAAAAAGGATAATTGTTATAATCAGTTGGACAATATTTTGTTTCCTATGATTGGTGGTAAGCCTGCACCAGATTGAGGAAACAAAATCTTTTCCAAGCCAAATGCAAGATTGTCAAAGATTCAGTGTATACCTACAGCAACTTGTTTTATCCTTCTTGCCTTATAAGTCACAAGTACTTCTGAAAACAAGTTGTCACTATTTCTTGTCCATGTTTGTGCATGAGAGATAATGTCTTCCAAATGTATATAGGTGACATACAAAATAAGAAAGTATCAGATCTCCTGGATCTGGAATAGTAGTTATGAGCCTCCCAACTTGAGCGTAGGTATCTGAACTCAGGTCATCCCCCAAGAAGAATACGTGCTGAGCTACCTGCCAAGACACATAAGACTTTTTATCCAATACCCAGAAGTCTTTCACAGATTTACAACAAGAACAACAAACCCTAAATAAATAAAGAAGCAACTAAATGATCCTTGGGAACATGATGAATCAAAATTAAGATGTTACCTATGGTAAATCTGCAGCATAAAATGAACACAATCCAATAACAATGCCCAATAATTTATAGCAGGAAAGCTGATTACAAAGCTATATTCACAATGGAAAACTCAGAATGATCAATGAAGTTATGAAAAATAGTACACACACTGATATATGACTTCTATACTTACTACAACACTACAACAATCAATAATGGGTTACAATATGTACAATAATAAACAGGATAGAGAGAAAAAGCCAAGAAGAAAGGAAGGAAATATAGTCAACTGTTAATCAAAAGTCCAAAGAAAACTTTTCAAACAAAAGTGTGATCTTGGCCAATGTTACCCAGCTACCCATGATTCTATGTGTATAGAAATTAAATAAGCACAGACTTTAGAACTACAACAAAAAATTAACTCAAAGTAACCTTTGAACAGTTGTTTCTGACCCTCAAGCTACTGATATTTCTTACAAAGACAGAAGCCCAATGCTCTAGAACTCTCACTGAAGAAGGAGGTGATCTCTTGCTGCCTCCTTGTGGTTTCAGGTAAACCCAGCCCCACTGATGCTCAATTCCAAAAAAAAAAACCCTATAAGAATAATTTGAAATCTGCTTTCTGTCACATGAATTATGACACAAGATGTGGATTCTACCCTATCTACCTGGCCAACACCATGCACACTGGAGAAACTTCTGCAGCTCAGAAACTCCCTTTATCCCTTCAAACTAAACTTTACTAAATTCACTATTGCAGCTGGTGGTAGCAGAAAGTTAGAAGCATTCTAATCACTTATTGCTGAAAGACAATTCAAATCACCATCTTTCTATCATTTTCTAAACTATTGGAAATATTTATAAGACAAACCTGAAAGTAGAATGCAATATTCAGAACTTCTAGAAACCAGACCTTCAGTTTTCCAATCTGTCTTCCAACTGCACACCAAAAGCAGTGTCCATGTGTGCACACTGGGCAGTGTTATTACAAGCATCATATCCTCCCTGTCAGGACTGTAGTCCCCCCTACCCATAAAATTCATTCACTTTGAGGCTTTAAGTACAAGGACCACTGCCCAGGTCATCACATGTACCAACAGAACCACAGTCTGGCTCATAGTCCATCCAAATACCATCAGAAATAAAAGCTCAACACAACTTCTATGAATATCCTATACTCACCATGACATAGCTTGTGGTGGTCTTCCTTACAACTCATTACAGGAAAAGAAGAGGATAATCCAGGAAAGAATCTGCAAGCTACCTTCCACTCTTACTACTGATTGCAAAGCATTCTTAGAGGTCCTCACTGTCTAGGGCCACCCAGCTGGACTTCAGAATATTAGCAGCTGACTTACTGGGTGATCAGAGATGAAATGACTCAGAGAGCACAGTCCTTCCAGATCTGCCCTTCTAGTCCAGCAGACAGGGACCTAGTCTAGAGAGTTTCTATCTTTTGTAGACATTCTTCTACTCTCCTAGAATATATCCTGTTCCTCACCTAAAGCACAGGTTTTTTTGTGTGCACAATCCATTATACACTCAATGTGCAGTGCAACCACCCCATTGCCTCATAGCTGAGAAATCATGTAGCCAAACAAAGGTCACATTCACATAGTAACTGTTGTTATTGCATAACTGTTTTTTAAAAACAAGGCAAAAACATGCCATGAATTAGAAAACAATGAGTGGTCATGGTATGGCTTGGAGGCCGGAAAGAGAATGAGGATATGATGCAGTTATGATCTCTAAATTATTTTTGAAAAGTTGAAACAGATTTTTTGGCCATGTGCTCCACAGCCTAGGTATTTGTGTTAGAGCACATGAAAGATTTCTCAAGCCTTTTATCTCTGGGTGTACATATAAAACCTGAGAAAAAATAGTCCCATTAGGCATGGCCACAACATTTTACCCACATCTATTTTGACTGAACTATTATAACTATACCAATTTGGTTTAATGATAAGGTGAGTCCTTTATCCAGATTCTTGATTGCCCTTGTCTGTGGATCCCAAGAAATGGTCAATCAGGACTTTTATGGAACATCTAAAATTGATTACCTAATTCCACACTGCTAATCTCAAGTACTGTTGAAGTAGGAAATCTGTCAATCCCCATACTGCCTCTCCCTTTCTGCACTGTGACTCCACCAGCTTCAAAGTTGGTCAATGAACTCAATTCTTACACAGGTCCTCTTCATTTATAAGTCTCCACTAAAAGCCAGAGAGATTGGAGTTCACTTATTAACTGGTATATTATTCCTTCTCACTGAAGTCAAGGCCCAGAATGGAAGGAGTTGCAGGACTTTTTTCTGAGCACTGGGCAGCAGATGCAGGATTAGGTATTCAACGCAATTCTCACTTACATAGAATGAGGTAAACATAAACTAAAAGAAATAATGCTCTACACAGAAATCAATAGTCAACATCACTTGAGCAAAAAGGAATGAAACTTTTGATTACCTAGAGACATTGGAGAACAGAAACAAATAGAGATAAGAGCAGTAATGCACTAAAAAAAGTATTAACAATGATACCAATAAGTAATTTTTAAATTGATAAAAATAATGTATTTTTAAGATAAAAAATTTTTGCTATATTGATTTTGAAAAACAATAGGCCCTTCCCAGTAGAGGGGATGTCATTAATATGCAATAGATTGATGTTGCCCATATGCATATGTTGGCTGCTGAGATCTATAACTTGACACAAAGAGTTACAGTCAATGGCCTGTTTCTCAAACCTCTGAGCTGACATAACTATGTTCAGCAGGACTGAACATATCTGAATAGGAGACTTGCCTAATTGCAAATTCAATATTCAGTGGGTCAAGATAACCTTCCCAAACTCTACACCCATACAATCTGGTCTGTGATCATTCATGTGACATGAATTAAAACGTTCTTGGAAATTACAAAATAACTCCTGCTACCACAGTCATGTCCTTTTTCATTATGGTGACCCCAGTAGCTGATTGCCTACCCTGCTTCTCCCAGCAGTGTACACAATTCCTTCTATTTGGTCTGAAATCAAAAGCACTGCTCTGTTGGGGACCGATTCCGGACAGCGGTGTCCTTACTTTATCAAACCTTACAAAGGCAGGAAGTTCGTGGCCTAACCTCGGGCTGTACAACTTCCTGGAGTACCTGCTAATCAGCCAGCTGCAGGGGCCTGGGACCAAAGTGACCTCACCCTCCCTTAGGAATTTTCCATTCTTCTCTCGTGCTTCCCCTGTTCCCCCTCCCTGCCTGAAGCCCTGTTTATAAGCCTCAACACCCAGTCAATAACGCAACTCAGACTGACTCTGTCTTCCTTTACGCGCCTGGTCTCCTTTCTCTCTTGCCCCCATTGATCTTTCAGGAGGTGCCTCCTCGGGTCTCATCAAATAACCTGGCCTGCGGGGCCGGGCACTGCTCTGCATATGAAACCTTTCCCTGTGACTGCACTGAATAGTCAACTACATGACTCAAATGGATGATTATAAACTCTGAAGTGGTACAGTCATTTAACTTAGAAATTTGAAGGTATAGTATAGACGCCAGCTAGTTCTTGCCTGGAGAGCAACAGAATAGAAGCAGGGTCACCAGAGTCAGTGTAAGAGAGCCTGTCTCAGAAACATTTTTCTAACAGGATGGAAATGCAGCTGTCCTAGAATTCTTTCCCAGGAAATCACACTTTGGATATTAATAAAGAAAAATACCTTTAATAATAGTATCTCTGGCAAATGCTCAAAGACAAGACAGTCCTGACACATTTTGTATTCAACATATGTTGTCATCCTTGTATCTTTTAGCTTCATGCTCCAGGTTGTACTTTGAACAATTTAAATAGAGACAGGCAATTTGCAAGTCTAGCCATTTGGGCAAATGGGTGAGTTAGACAGCAAAAACATTCCCAAAATTGTTTCTTCAATATACCAGATACCTGAGACAGCAGGTCATTCTTTAGTGACATTGTGCTGGGGTGAACCTGACAGGGAATGAGATAGATGGGAAAAGTGGAAGGTAGAAAAGATAAGGGCTAGGTTGAGGAGGTATTGAATGAGCTATGTTGCATGTCATGTAAGCTTCTTAGAAGAATATCATCTTGTATACATACAACTTCTAGGGGGAGAATGTAAGGGAATGGATGACTTCTATGAAGTCAGCAGAAACTATCATACAATGGGATAGACTCAGGAAGAGGCTAATCAAAGAATGCCATGAAAGGGAACACAGGGAATCTCAAGAACATTGCTGAGTAAGCCCACAAATGCTCTTGGGACTGATAACCATAGTTCCCTGTGGGATCTGAAGCAACCCCACCATAAAAGCCCTGGTTCACCCTACCATATTCCTGATTTTAGGGATGAAGTTCTGTTTTATTGTCAATAAATCAGGCACTTAGGGAAAGCTCCCAAGGCCTAGGCCCCATGTTGTAACTAGCTCTCCCAAGAATATTCCTCCTCCTTGAGTGAGGGCCTAAATGAAAGCCCTGCTTGATCAGGCCAGTCCTTAACACAACAGTGTTTTTCTTTTCAAATAATTGTCACCTGGTGTCATATTGCCTATCTGGCAGAACTATGCTTTTCTCTAGAAGAAAAGTGGAACTTCATGGCACACCAAGCCTTAAAGTTGTTTGTGACACTATAATGCCTCAATAAGCAGCTTCCTATAATCTCATTCTTTGATAAAGGTTTGGGCATAGTGACTGGTTATGTATCAGCGGTAGCCCCTTTGTGATGTTTTGGAGCCAAATGTCTGGATAATCCTGATGAACAAATGTGTATCCTACCGTCCTGCTCTCTAACAGGCCTACCTAGTATATATTTATCTTCGGGGTGTTTTAGAGGGAGTCTTCCCTCCAATAAATTCTATTTTGTGAGACTTACTGTCTCCTGAGCATTAGTAAATCCTTTAAATCACCAAGTCTACTCATGTACATCACACCTTAGTAGTGGAGTGCTACCCAATGCATGAGATGCCTTTTATAACCTCCACAAAATTAACTATCAATGGCCTTATGTGTAAAAATTAAATGCAAAATACTGAACCTCTATATGGTACTAGAAGGTACTCTTCAAGTTTGGAAACCTGCTTTCCTTGAGTGCACAAAAAGCATGTTGAAGTTCATAGATTTTTATTTATTTGTTTATTTGGTTTTAGGTTTTTGTTTTTGTTGTTGTTGTTGTTGTTGTTTGAGACAGGATTTCTCTGTGCAGTTTTGGTGCCTGTCCTGGATCTCACTCTGTAGACCAGGCTGGCCTCCCAAGTGCTGGGATTAAAGGCATGCACCACCACTGCCTGGCTTCAAAGATGTTTTTAAGCACAATTCCCTACTTTCAATTCTGTGAGCAGATTCAGTCCATAGAGCAAAGTTATTCAGAGGCCTGCCCCTGGGTCCAGGGAGTTTCAAGGGAGTATCACATGGGACCTCATAGGACCCAGATTCTGCAGGCAGGTTCCCACCCAGATCCAGAGAGGACCCACCACACTGGATCCTACACCTCACTATCTGCTCCACCTCACTGGAGACCACAGCCCATCACTCACCATGTTAGGGTTTCCCAGCTCTGCCATGATCTCTGTTCAGCTCCCTGAAGCAGCACTCACAGCACAGCATACAAAATCAATAGTTGAAAGCCAAGTTTGAAGGGGGTTGCAACAGGAAGGGCCCTGTACTCCTTATGACTGGCAGGTCACCTGGAGGACCTGATTGGCTAGTGAGACTTGAGTGACAAGAGCACCTCCCATAGAGTTACAATGTGTTAAAATCACAGCACAATGGTTCCTGTTCCTCCCTTCCACCCCAGACAAAGACTTTTTCTAGATTGGCAGAAATATGCATATCAATAGCACTTGCCCCTGGCTGCAAAAGCAGACCCTGCTCTCTTCCTACTCTCCATAGGCCCTTCCCCTTCTTCCTCCAGGACACAATGTGGCTAGATAGCTTATACAACCACTGTATTATGTAGGGTGGAGTGATTCTGTGTCACAGAGGTAGAAGGGTGCCCAGAATATTAACAACTAAAGAGATATTTAAAGATACACAAGGAGAGTGTTTGTTGTGTGACTTAACACTGACATCAGGTGAACTGAAGGTGTTTTTTATCCAGTTGTCACAGGGACTTCAGACAACCGGCAAAGAAAAGCAGGAACTAGATCACAAACAAGATAATAGGCCTTTCTCCCATCAGAGAGCTGGATGATGGCTCCATTGCTTAAGGTGTTTTATTCCTGAAATTCAGAGCATACTGTTGGCAAATTAAATAATAAAAGAGTAGTCTTCATGGAAAGTTGAATACTTAGAGAATAATGGAGCTAGGAAGAATGCATTTATGAGCACCACTGTTAGCCAGCACATCTTCCTCTTTAAGCATGGAAAAACAAAAACAATTGTATTATTCAAGGTTCTCTACATGATCAGGACTGGTAGAATGAATCTCTCCATGTATGTAGAAAGTGGATTTCATAGAATATCTTACAAGCATGCAGGATGGGAAGGAGGTCATTTTAACTACCCCTGCCTGCTGTCTGTCTCAAGTCTGACATCATTGTAGAGAATTTCATTTTTAAGCTTTATTTTATTTTACATATATGGGTTTTGCCTTCAGGAGTCTTTGCAGAGTACTTGCAGAGGCCAGAAGAGAGTTACAGGAGATAGTTAGGTAAAATGGAACCTGTGTGCTGCTTTTAACTGTTAAGCTTTCTACCTAGGCCACTTCTTTATTTAAAATTTATTTTCATACATTTTAATTAATATGAATACATGTCCCCCTTCCTTGTCCTCTCTCTATCCCTCTCCAAAGTCCTCCTTTTTAATTTCTTCCTTGTAAAGCATGTCAGAATATATATGCACAAATAATATGAATAAAACCTGCTGAGTCGGTTTCTGTTGATTGTGTTTATAGGGATTCAAGGATAAACACATCTTATTGGATATGCAAATAGGGAGCTCATCCCTGCCTGAGGCTTATTCTCCTACCTGCAGGAGAATTCCACTATTTAATGAGCAACAAGAATCTTATCCCCCAGTGATCTAGGTGCCTTGGACAGGAAACATTATCAAGAATATAAAACATTATCAAGAATAGCAAACTTGAGGTGGTAAACACTTCAGCTAACAATTGCTTGTGCCATGGCCCTGAATTTCTGGAGCTGCAGAGAAGACAATGGACATTGTCCTGAGTCAATCACAGTCTCCCTTGGTTCTGTGGTCCTCTTCCCATACCCCAATAACCATTCTTATTTTACATGATTTTGAAATCCAGAAATTCCTACCTCCACATTCTAAGTACCATGATTACAGGCCTGTGCTACCATGCCTGGGTTAGGTGGCTTCAACTGTATTTAGTGAGGAATTAGAATGACAGATGAGTAACCAAAGCAGTTACACTTAACTATATTGAAAAACTACTTATGTCTGTGAGCCTGAGTTTCACTATCTGCAAAATAAGGAAAGAACTCTTCCTAGGTCATTGATGAGTTATAACAGACTCAATAATAAAGAAAAATAAAATTTCTCACATTTGGAACACAGAGGACATTAAGGCAGGAAGGCTACATTTCATAGGAACCTTCTTCTATTCCTGGAGATAGGGCCAGAACCTGTGCCCTGACTACTCTAACTGGGCAAGCTCAACCATTTATCCTCAGTAAGCCAATTAAATGACCCATGTTATCCAGTGAGTGACATGCCCATTTATATTGCAGGCACTCTGAAGGCAAGGAGAACAGATCTCTCTGGTTTCCTAGGACAGCATAGTCTATAGTGGGAGTTCCAACCCAGCCAGGGAGTCATAGTGATACTATCCTTCACAAAAAAGAAAAGGAAAAAAGCAAATAATTAATGAAAATTTAAAACATGATATTTATTCAGATTGATTAATTTGGAACAATAAAGTAAATATAAGAAAACTAATTCATCCTTGGTGCCCTAAGAGGTTTAGACAGAAGGTAAAAGATTTGCAAAACTAAGTAATTTAATGAAGCCATGTAATTAATTTTCCTATTTTTAAAACTGTCCTGCATTCTCATCTGGAGGATTCAAGTCTTTTCCCACAATGAGATGCCCAGTGAAATTAGAATTGTATGGGGTCTGCACTTTCACTAGTTGTTAGCCAAAGGGAGAGATATAAGTGTCTCTTTATAATATCCTTATTCCTACCAGGAATGTAGGTTACAGGGATTGATAGGGTGGGGACTGAGGAGCTTTAAGGCCCAAGTGAGGGCCACAAAGTTGGGGACCGAAGGAAATTGTCACTGACAGCTACATGTGATTGTCAGAAACAGGAGAGAGTGGAAGACCTGGGATGTACTGATTTACCACAACTGAGTAGATACAGAGAGCACAATAGAAGCCAGCTGGTCCTCAGGTACACCCCAAGCATTCCTCTCTTGTCATTTGATTCTGGGCTTTCATAATGGAAGCTCCCTTCCTAACACTTCCTCCATACTCTACAGCCCTTTGTAAATACCTGATTGCCCTACCTTCCAGTGACTTCTGTTTAAGTGTCAGGATCTCCTGACAAGCCAGATGCCATCTGGACTCATCACCATTCAGGGCTCCTAACTGAAAGGTTTACAAGCATCAAGAAAGCACAATACCATCCCATTCAGACAAGTCAGTTTCAATGCCTGTGATTTCCTCTCCTCTCCTTAGAGGAGGTATAAACTCCAGCATGGGTACATCTGACAATTGTCCTTGTGGGCTCACATTGCTCCTCGTTTTTGGCATTGGAGACAATCTCAAGTCTTGTGGCTTTGGTCCAGCAATCAAACACTTTTTAAGATTTGTATTGTCAATTGCACTTCTGATCATTTTTTGTATTCTTCCCTCATTTTCTGGAGATGTGGACTTGGAAACTTCTTTAAGAACCATGTCTAAGTTAGTTTTAGAAGCCATCAACCTTGTATTTCTTGTGGTTGTTCAAAGCACAGGTAAAGATGAAATCAGGCTCATCCATTCACATGTAATGACGTATTTATTCATGGGGCTGAATAGATGGATCAATACCTAGAGTACTGACTACGTATTCACAGGGCCTGACTTTGATCCCCAGCACCTAGAAGACAGCTCACAACAATCTCTAACCACAGGCACTGGGGATCAGACCCTCTCTTATGAACTCCATTGGTACCTGGCAACCTCTTGATATTCACACTGGCAAAACTTATACATCTAAATTAAACTTTATTCCCTTTGAAAATAGCATATACATGAAGAAGTCTTTCCTAAAATATGGAATATATATCTGTCTTTTCACCATTTTTATATCTAGTACCCTAGCAGGCCCAAAGAATGCATCAGATCTCCTGGACCTAGAGATACAGATAGCTCTGAGCAATCTGATGTGGGTGCAAGGAACCAAACTTGGGTACGCAAGAGGAGCAGGACTATTCAATGTACTCTCCAGCTCCCAAATATGACATTAAAATGTAGGTGAAGCTGCCAGATTACTCCTTCTGTCTCCTATCACTTGAAGGTGATAAAAGAACTTGTCAAAGGATTCAATGGCTTTCTAACCCACTGTAAATGGACTCTCTCCTTTGCTTCTTATTTGCATTATTAACATAATTCTCTTCATGTGAGTACAGATAACAAAAGATAACAAACCTGATTTGTTAAAACCAGTCAGTGTCCAGTCAGATTACATAGGAAAAGTTCTATAATTGTAGATATGTCTTTTCTTTTTGGAATTTTATTGAGACAGGATTCCTCTGCATAGCCATGGCTGTCCTGGAACTCACTATTTGAACCAAGCTGTTCTCAGACTTCAAACTCAGAGAGATTGAACTCCTGCTGTCTCGAAATTCCTGAAATCACAGCATGTACCTCTAAGCCCAGCTGAGATGTGTTTTTTAAATGATCTGATAATGGAAATGGAAGCAATCAAAAGCACAAGGTGAAGGAATTCTGGAAATGAAAGTTAGGTTAGCCAACAGGAACTACTGAGGCAAGCTTCAACAAAAAAATAGAAGAGGCGCAAGAGAGAATCTCAGGCATTGAATATATGTTAGAAGAAATGGATGTATTAGTCAAAGATAATGTTAAATCTAAAAATTCCTAAATCATAAAATCTGCAACACTATGAAAATACTAAACCTAGGAATAATATGACTAGAAGGAAAAGGAATTTTGGTGATATTTTGTTGTACTACTAGATTAAACGTAGAGGCTAGACAGTGTTGGCACACACTCTAATCCTAGGAGGCAGATACCCATGTTGATCTCTGTGAGTTCAAAGCCACCCAGTATTACATAAAATGACTGAGTCTAGGAGAGAAACAATGCCAGCACACCCTTATATCCCAGTACTTGGGAATCACATGCTCTTAGTAGCAGCACTAGGAAGGAAGTAATACAGCTGCGTGGAGAAAGGTATACAAAGTGTGAGGAGACAGGAAGTAGGCTCTCTGTTTCTGGCTGACGCCCTTTTCCACTGGACCCCTTTTGACTGAGGACTCAGAGGATTCTTTGAGTTGGCTAAGTGAGACTTGGCAGTAGCTTGTTCCTTTGTCTCTCTGATCTCTCATCATTTAACACAATAACTGGTTCTGGGCTTTTAATGATAAGACTTTTAGAAATTCAAGCAATGAGCAACCCTAGCCCTTAGGCCCAGAAAATATTTGCAAAACTATCATAGTTGAAATTTTCCCAAACAGAAAGAAGGACACCAGAAGAACACAACCCAAGAAGTAAAATAAGCAGGGCTCATGGGGGCTCCCGGAGCCTGAAGCTGCAATCATGGAGCCTCCATGGGTCTGTGCCATGCCATATCGTCTGCATATATATTATGGTTATGTAGCTTGGTGTTTTTGTAGGACTCCTAACAGTGTGTATGAGAGGGGGGTGTTTCTGGATCTTTTGCGTGATCTTGAGACACTTCTCCTACTGTGTTGCCTCATACCACCTTGATTATGAGGATCTGGGCCTAGTCTTTTTGTTGGCTGTTATGTCATGTTTGGTTGATATTCCTGAAAGATCTACACTTTTCTGTGAGAAATGGAAGAAGAGTGAATCTGGTGGAGAGGGGAGCAGAGCAGGGGACTCAGGGGTGTAGAGGGAGGAGAAATTTTACTGTATAAGGGGATATATTATATGACAAACTAATCAATTTTTAAAAAGGAAAAGAGAGGAATGTGGACACAGCGAGGGAAGAGTGGATCAAGGCAAGAGGAAAACTCAGGAGGACAAACACCAAATCCTATAGCTCTGTCTTAGACACATGGGATTTCATTCTCAAAGGGCTTAGACAGCTACATTCCTGAAATTTTTCATACATGTCTCTGCCTTGTTACTTCCACTCCCTGTATCCAGTTGCCTGTGGCAGATACCTCATAGCTTGTGTCACTCATTATCAAATGATCTCAAACAACACAGTCTTCATCTTCACAGCTTCATGCAATGAGCTCTTGGAGTCTCCACACTGGGTTTCTGACCCATGTCAAATAATATTGCTGAACTGAAACCACAGAGGAAGAATCTATGACTTTCATATTTAGCACTTTTCTTATTTCCAGAACCAGTACAATATGGGTGGATCCCCCAATACATACCCAATTTGGATTCTAAGTTCTAAGTTGTGATGGACATTACCACCTTTGGACAAGAGTTGCAGCAGGTTCTGCATGAAGTTTATTCCTGGGACTAGGGATCATTTTGCTTACATATTCTATAAATTGAAAAAGCGTGGAGGAGTCTGTTACCTGCTTTTTGTGGATTCCCCCACACATGTGTATATAGGCTTAAGGACCTTTCAGTTTTCAAATATGTCTTCCCATCCCACAATACAAATGCCTGTGGGTGCGCAGTGGACAGTGATATATATTACAAGCATTATGCCCTTCCATAGACAGTGTGACAGAGTCTCCCCACCTCCCATGCCAGGGAATCCACATCAGTTGAGGCTCAGAGGAGAAGAGTCACTGGTCACCAAATGGATCAAGAGAATCACATTCTGCCTCATGTCCATCTCAGTCCCAGCAGCTCTGACAGCTCAACAGAAATGCTCCTCCAGGTTTGTGGTCAGTGGCTCCCACATTCCCCATGACATGGCTTGTGGTCTCCCTCAGAGCTCCCTACATCAGAACCAGAGGAGAATCCTGGAAAGAACCTGCAAATTTTATCCCACTGCTACTCCTAATTGCAAAGAATTCCCAGAGACCCACATTAACTAAACTCACCCAGCTGGGCCTCAGGACACTAACAGCTTCCCTACTGGGTGATCAAAGACCCAGATAGCACAGACCTTCCCAGCTCTGCTCTTCTATCCTAGGGCAGACAGGGCCCTAATCTGGGGAATTTACATTTTAGTAGAAATTCTTCCAGTCTCCCAGAGGACTTTCTGTTCCTCTTCCAAGGAAAAGGATGTCAAGTGCAGCCAAACAATGCCTCATACCTGTAGTCAAACAAAGGCCACATTCAAACAATAACTGTTGTTAATGCAAAAAGAGGCCATGCATTAGAAAGCAATGAGCGATCAAGAAATGGCTTGCAGGCAGGGAAGAGACTGTGGACATGATGTAGTTATAATCTCAAAGGATTATTTTGAAAAGATGGAACAGGATTCATAACCATGTGCTCCAGAGACTAGGGATTTATATGAGAGCACACCAAGGGTTACTTACACCTTTTCTCTCAGGCTGGACATCTTAAACCAGGAAAATCAGTCCTGTTACTCAGGGCCACAAGGCTTTGCCCAGATCTTCAATTTCGGTTGAACTAATGTAATGGCAGTAATTTGGATTCACAATGAGGTCAGTCCTTTATTCAGATTTTTTAGTGCCCTGGTCTGTGGATCCCAACACATGACCAGTCAGAACATTTATGGGTCACCTAAAATTGATTACCTGATTCCACATTGCTAATCTCAACTGCTGTCACATCAGGAAAGCCCTCAGCCTCCTGCCTGTCACTCCCTTTCTGCACTGTCTGTGCACCAGCTTTAGTGTTGATCAAGGAACTCAATCCTTGCACAGGTCCCTCTTCATTTGTAAGTGCTCAATAAAAGACAGAGATATTGGAGAACACTCATTCACTGGTCAAATTTTCCTTCTCACCGACTAGTCAAGGACCAGCAGTAAAGCTGTCTTTCATGCTTCTTTCTGCTGCTCCATTTCTGCACTGTCACACTACACCAGATTCAAAGTTGTTTAATGAACTCTATTTTTGCAAAGGTCCCTCTTCTTTTGTATGTCCCCAGTAAAAGCTAGAAAGGATGAAGGTCATCCATTAACTTGTCCATTTTTCCTTCTCACTGCTGGTCAAGGCCCAATCTGAAAGCAGCTGCGGGATTGTCTTCCCAGCAGTGGGCAGCAGAGGCAGGGTTAGGTGCTCAATTACATAGCACAAGGCAAGCCTAAGCTACAGGAGACATTACACAGATATAAATAATCAACAGAACTTGAGAAAATGCAATGATATTATTAATGACTGAGAAACATTGGAGAACAGAAACAAATAGAAAATAGAGCAGCAATGCATTTAAAGAAAATAAAATTATAAAAAATAATACCAATAATTGACTTTATAAAATGATAAACATAATTTATTCTTAATATAAAAATCTTAAGTATATTGACATTGGAAATGACTAGTCTCTACCATAGTAGAGGAAGTGTCATTAACAAGAGATGGATTGACCTTTCTCATAAGCATATGTTGGCTGCTGAGATCAGTAACCAGATACACAGGAAAAGTTACAGTCAAATGGCCTCTTTCTCAATCCTCTGTGTTGACTTAATAGTGTCAAGCAGGATTAAGCACATCTGCATTGGACTGTTTCCTAATTGGAAGTTCAATATTCTTTGGCTCAAGTTAACAATCACACACGGTACACCCACAAATCTGGTTTGTATTCATTCCTGTGACATTGATTAAAAGATGCTGGGAAATTATAAAATCACTCCTTCTCCCACAATCAGGTCCTTTTTCATAATGGAGACTGCAGCAGTTGATTGTCTGCCCTGTTACCCTGCAGTGTACAAAATAAACTATTCCTACTAGTCTGATGTAAAGGCAGAAGTCGAGCTCCACATGCAAATCATTTTCCTGTAACTGTGATGGAGAGTTGACTACATGACTCAAATGGATAATTTTAAAACTCTGAGGTTGGTTGGGCAGTGGTGGCACACTCCTTTAATCCCAGCACCTGGGAGGCAGAGGCAGGCAGATCTCTGTGAGTTTGAGGCCATTCTGTCTACAGAGTGAGATCTAGGACAGGCACCAAAACTACACAGAGAAATTCTGTCTTGAAAAACAAAACAAAACAAAAACAAACAAACAAGCAAATGAATAAACAAAAAACCTCTGAGTTGTGCAGTCATTTAATTTAATAATGTTGAAGGTGTAACACACAGGATCATAAGGTCATTGCCCTGGAGAGAAACAGACTGAGATCAAGGCCATTTGAATCAACACAGGAGAGCTTATCTCAGAAACATTTTTCTAAAAGGCTGGAAATGCAGCTGTTCTAGAATTAATATGCCACAGGGAGATATCACTCCACACATTTATGAGATTATTTTTAAAAATCACTTTAATGATACTATGCATGGTTAAAGCTCAAAGAGAAGACGGCCTAGATAGATTTCATTCCACATATGCTGTCATCCTTAACATTCTTTTAGGTTCATGCTCAAGATTACACTTTGAACAATTTAAATATGGAGAGGAAACTACAAGTCTAGCTACTTAGGCAGATGGGAGACTTAAACAGCAAAGACATTCCCAGAATTATTTAAGTATACCAGTGACCTGATACAACAGGTCACTCTTCAGTAACAGGGTCCTGAGGTGAGGGTGCCAGGAGATGAGAAAGATAGGAAAAATAGAATGGAGAAAAGACAAAAGCTCATTTGGAGAGGTCTTACACAAACTATGTTGCATACAAAGTAAGCTTCTTAAGAAGAAGAGCATCTGGTATACTACATTCAATGTGTGTGTGGGGGGAGGGCTGGGGGAAGAGAATGGAAGGAAATGGATGATTTCTATGAAGTCAGCAGAAACTATCATACAATGGGACAAACTCAGGAGGAGGCTAATCAAACAATGTTGCACAAAAGGAACACAGGGTATCTCATGAACATTAGTAAGTTCCTGGTGTCATTGGGATTGATAACCATAGCTCCATGTCGTAGGAAGAGTTGGGTTCTCAGAAACTCCTGAAGCAACCCCTCTCCACAAAGGCCCTGGTTCCAGACTGTTTCCAGCTCTCCTAAGCATATTCCTGATTTTAGAGATGGAGCTCTGTTTTATTGTCTATACATCAGGCCATTAGTGGAAGCTCCCAATGCCTAGGCCACAGGCTGTTACTAGCTCTCCAAAAAATGATCCTCCTCCCTGCCTTAAGTGCAGAACTATTAAAAGATACTAGAAAAACTAGGCCTCTCTGAATTTGGCAGCCTGCTTCAAGGGGTGTACCAAAAGCATGTTGACCTGAACTACAAAGATGTTTCCACACACAGCTCCTTGCTCCCAATGCTGTGCACAGAGGCCGCTTATGAAGCAAAGTTATTCAGAGGCAGGCACCTGGGTTTAGGGAGTTTCAAGAACCACATGGGGCCTCACAGAACAATGAATCTGGCTGCAGGCTCCCACCCAGAACCAGAGAGCACTATAACAGCTCCAGAGGCTCACCATCTGCTCCTACCCATCTGGGGACAACTGCCCCTCACTCACAATGCGATGGCATCCCAGATCACCCAAGCTTCTCCCTCAGCTCTCCATAGCAGCACACAGAGAACAGCACACAAAAACCCTGGATCACACTCAGCTACAAAGCCAAGCTTGTAGCCAGGCCCCAGTAAGAGCCTGCACCACCTCTGACTGGCAGGGCAGACTGGAGTCATTGATTGGCTAGTGAGGCCTGAGTGTCAAGAGAATCACCTTTTACTTTAGGGTTACATTGTGCTTAAACACATAGCACAGAGATTCCTGGCCATGCCTACCATTCCAGACCCAGACTTTTCCAGATGTGCAGAGATTTGCATTTCAATAGCCCTTGCCCCTGCCTCCAATAGCAGACCCTGTTATCTGCCTGCACTCCATAGGCACTTCCCCTTCTTCCTCCTGGACACAATGACTTTCACAGCTTGTGGAGCCCATTACACAATGTGGAGTAGAATGATTTCCCTCTCTCTCAGGTGCAGGGGTGCTCAAAATATTAACAATTAAGAGAGATTTCTAGAACAAAAAAAGGAGATGTTCATTCTGTGGCTTCACACTGAGGTCAGTTGAACTGAAGGTACTTTTTAATCTGGTTGTCCCAGAGACTTTGGACAACCAGGAGAGAAAAGCAGGAAGCAGATCACAAACCAGAGGCATTTCTTTCCATCATTTCTACAATTCATGTATGTTCCTGCATAACTTTTTGGTGAGGATGTCTCTAAATGTCTTTGCTTTTACATTGTGAGCATGTTCAGAAGTGAATTTGTTAACTGAGCCTGCTTAGGAAGAGGGAGAACTCTGTGTGAACATGTCCAAATTACCTCTAAAATCCCCATGCTTCCTTTGTATAGAAAAACTTTGGTTTGGAAATAACTCCCATGCTCTCCTTGCCTCCTGGAGGCAAGAAATGTTTCTCATTTCTTCCCTCTTGTCTGTTGTGATGGTTATTCTTGATAGTCAAAGTTACTTCCTCTGGAATTAACCAATACACAAAGAATTGGGTACAACTGTGAGGGATTTTACTTAACTAAAGATTTTGAAATGGGAAAATCCTCCATTAATCTGGATCTTTTGAGATAATAAGATTCACCTTTAATCTGGGTCAGGCCTTCTGTTGGGAGACTACATATATAAAGAAGATCGAAGAAGAAAGCTCTTTCTCTTTGGCTGATTGCCCTGATGGTGGCTGTGAAGGTCATTCCTTGATCTTCTTTATAGCCCAGTTCTTAGTAATTCTGGTATATACTGAACCATCTAAGACATACAGCCTCATAGATTGAAGAAACACTGAGTTCTTCAACTTTCCATTGGGTAGACAGCCATTGTTGGACTAGCTGGACTACAGCCTGTGAGACATTCTAATAAATCCACTTAATAAATACATACAGACATTTATTCAATTAGTTCTGTTCAATCAGAGAACCTTGACTAATATACTGCTGTGTTTTCTATTCAGCTGCCCACTGAGTAAGATGTGCTAGCTAACAATGTTGTGCCCAGATCGTGAAAAGCATTTTGGTCATATTTCTAAGATGGCTCATTTTGGTCTCACAAACAATAGTGCTCATTTTTGTTTGTTTGTTTGTTTGTTTGTTTGTTTGTTTTTGAGAGAGGGTTTCTCTGTGTAGTTTTGGTGCCTGTCCTGAATCTCACTCTGTTGATCAGGCTGGCCTCAAACTCACAGAGATCTACCTGGCTCTGCCTCTTGAGTGCTGAGATTAAAGGCATGCACCACCACTGCCCAGCTAACAATAGTGCTCATAAAGCCATTCATCCTTCCTTCACTTCTTTCTAATCAACCTGTTGTGAAGACTACACTTTTTATTGTTGTTAAATTGTCAAGAGAGTCAAATGAATTTCAGAAGAAAACTCATACAGCAAAGGAGTGATCATTCAGCCTTCTGATGAGAGGAAAGACCTATTTTGTGAGTCTGAACATGTTCGTGTAGAGTTCTCCCACTTCTTAAGCATTCTCAGTTAACAAATCCACTTTTGAACATGATCACAATGTGAAAGCAGAGACATTTGGGGACATCATCACCTCTAAGTCATGCAGAAACATATTAAATTATATAAATAATGGAAAGAAATGCTTCTGGCATGTTCATCTTGTACCACAAGGTCTTAGCTGAAAATCAGGTAAACGACACAGTGAAAGTAGATTGCTTTGGAGACTATGATACCTGGCCATCATGATGTTTCATCTAATAGATAATTTTACCTATGCCATAATTCTCACAAAGATAAGGACAGAGAATACAATACAGAAAACATCAAAGAAGAGTCTTCTATCACTGCTCTTGGTTGGATGGCTTGGCTGAACTATTTTCAGCTCAGAACAAGACTGCTTTTACCCCTCTGCAAGCTTGCTCAATAGAAGGCCACAGCTACTTCCATGCAGGGCAAGAAGAAGTTCATTTTCACTATGACTGGCTGCCCTCTGTCTCAGGCCTGTGACATTACTGTAGAGGATTCCATTCTTTTCTTCCTTTAACCTGTTTTGAATTTTAGTTGTGTGGGTGTTTTGCCTGAATGTATCTGTGCACAGTACCTACAGAGTCCAGAAGAAGGCAGGAGATGACTGGGACTGGAGTTAAAACAAGGGTTATCTATCATGTGGGTTCTAGGAATGGAACATGGGTCTCCTGTTAGAATGTCCAGTGCTATTAATTGCTGAGTCATCTCTCTACCCCCTCTTTTTACTTAAAGTTTATTTCTATATATTTTATTTAAAAGATATTACACCATTTTCCCCTTTTCTCTTCACTCCATCCCTTCTCAAATACTTTGCTTCCAACTTCTTCCTTGTAAAGTATGTATGAATAAATATGCTGAAATATATGAAAACCACCTGCTGAGTCTGTTTTTGTTGGTTTTATGTATATTGTTGCAGGGATGAGAGGAATAAGGAATTTTACATTAGTGATGCAGAAAAGGACTCAAACTTGTACATCAAAGACCACTATCAAACATGTGTTTCAGTAGGAGACCTTGCAGATGTCCATGAATTGATAACCAGGTTGTGTTCATTTTGAGCAGCAAACAGGGCAGGGGAGGAGTCTCATTTCTATTAAACTGATAAAATAACCTGACTCAAAGTAACTTTGGGGAAAATATTCATATGACTCATAATTTTACGACACATCCCTATCAAATAAAACATTTCCATCCATAGTCCAAAAAGTCTCATGTTAATCATAACAATAAACACTTTCAAATTCTTAAATCCCATAGTCTTTAAAAATTCCAATATGTAAACAGTCTACAGTCTCCTAAATGTATATTCTGTGAAAAAATGAGTAAGCCCACAGTTTTCACCAAGGGACGAACAGGAGCATAGCAAACAATCAATCACATTTAAGGAAAACAAAACAGGAAGCCATGCTCCTCTTCTTCCCTTTTTAAACAGTTTCCTGTATCACACTGTGCAAATTCTGAGACTTTTAATGATATTCTGGGATCTCATGGGCTAGGGATGCTTCATGTTTCAGGCCTTGCCATCCCTAGCACACACAGCTTTCCCACAATGCCAATACTATTTCACACCAGCACCTCTCCATGTTTATCCTATGGTTCTAGAATCTACCACATCTTCAGGTATCTGCTGGAAGCAGTGTCCTTTCAGGCCCTCTCTGTAGGTGTTTCAAATCTGTGACGTGGTCATCAGCTCTCCATGAGCACTTCAATCTTGGATTTCCAGTTAAGACACCAAGGCAGAAGAATTTTATCAAACTCCCGAACATCTAGGCTCTAGCCAGATAGTAAGCAAGGATAGTTTTTATTCCTCCAATCTACTGTTCTATTATGAACCTGATTACACTGTGTCCACAGTCAGGAGTCAGAAAATGATAAGTGTTGGTTCTTATTACATAATCTAGTACCAAGACCATGGAATGGAATGGTGCTATCACTTCTGGAAGAGAGAAGAGTCTTATCTCAATGAACTTAATATACAAACTAATCATAAGCACACCCCAAACAATGACATGATCCAGATAAGCCCTCACAGGTGTGCCTGGAGGAGTGTTCCTTGGCTGATTCTATATGTTATCAGGTTGAAATCAATATTAACCATCATACAAAATTAATAAAATTTGCTGTGTAGATAGAAACTTTCCTTTTTTGTGATATCTCAAATACAAATGAGCCATGTCTGAGACCAAAATATGTAAAATCTTTTGAGTATGGACTTACTTCTTTCCCAGGTGTAAGCAGTAATTATTGTCTGAGGATTGCAGGGCAGAATTACGATCCTCATGTAGAGTAAGGCACAGTGAAGAATTCTTCTGACCCATGTTTTACCTCATTAAAACAGAATCACACCCAAGCATCCTCAGGAAATGACCTATGATCTTGTTACCAAAGAGAAGGAGAGAGAGAAGAGAGAGAGAGAGAGAGAGAGAGAGAGAGAGAGAGAGACTGAAAAGAGAGGGACACAGAGAAACTCCCTAAGAACCCATTGAAATGGATCTTATAAAGTCACCAAAACTGTAACACGGCTTTCTATCAATTAAGTGTGGCTCTCCCTCACAAGACTTCACTTTCCCAAACTTAATTTTACCAATATCTACACTAAATCCATAATAAAAATTTCTTTTTACCCAGGTGTCATCACATGAGGCAGAGGCAGGTGGACCTCTTCAAGTTCCAGGCCTAGCCCATCTACTACACAGTGAGTTCCAGGCCAGACAAGGTTAGAATGTGGGACTGTGTCTCAAAACAGACTCACTCCAAAATTCTCTGTTTCGTAAACTTTAGGGCTGTGAAAATGGTTCAACACATGAAGTGCTCACCTTGCAACCATCCTTTTACTTGTGCATTACAAAGACAGTTTCAAGAGTGCATGCCTATAATCCTGCATTTTTAAGGCAAGAGAAAAGGCAGACGGGAGAAATCCTGCAAGCCTATTTACATGTGATAGCAGACTAGAAACTCTGTCTCAAATATGCTGAAGGGAAAGGACCAGCACCCAAAATTGTTCTCTGACTTTTGTACCCAAACCATGACACATATGCACACCTTTCCACAAATAAATGAGCACATACATACAAACAATCATAAGTAAATAAATAATGAAATTACAAATGGATGATGTGGCACACACCACTTATTTCAATATTTGGATAGCAGAGGCAGATAGAGTTCTGGGATTTGGGAGCAATCTCACCTACATTCTGAGTTCAAGGACAGCTAGAGATACATAGAGAATCTATGTCTCAAAATAAAATTACAACTCTGATTTGTATTGACTCATCCTGGAAATGTTTTCCAAAATGCACTGAAGTGTCCCAGCTTAACCTCTGCAGAGGTCCTCAGGTTAAGGACAATATCTGAAAGTCATTTCAGGCATCAGCCACTGTGTTGCAAGCCACAAAATATATAAAGTAGGATTTCAGCTGATTATGACAAAGCTATACCTGGAAGAAACCAAGGGCCTTCCAGAGGTCAAGCTGAGGCTCAAGGAGACTTGGTGATATTTGGCTTTTGATTATTCCTACTATAAATTTCTCATGTGCTATTGTAGCTTTTCCATCATTCTTTGGGCACAATTTCCCTTCTACTAATGGAGTGTTTGTATAACCTCCTGAGCAGTAACGTAGCCAGGATCCCTAATTGCAGGTCTTTCTGCAGTTACTGTCATTAGCAGCATCTGGCCAGGAGAATCCCTGCAGGGATCTTAACAAAGATACCTCTGTTCTCTCTAAGAACAGACTTAAGCGTCCAAGGACAAACGAAACCACACCTGTCTCCTAGGTCAGGCGGATAGCTTTATTTCTTGTGCAATTTAGGGTGAGACCCACTTTTCTTATACAATCTTTTTTTTGTTTGTTTGTTTGTTTTTTTGGTTTTTTGTTTTTTGAGACAGGGTTTCTCTGTGTAGCTTTGCGCCTTTCCTGGAACTCACTCTGTAGACCAGGCTGGCCTCGAACTCACAGAGATCCGCCTGGCTCTGCCTCCCAAGTGCTGGGATTAAAGGCGTGCGCCACCACCGCCCGGCTTCTTATACAATCTTACTAATAGACCCCTAACTTCTTACCTAATCATTTCTAGGAATGTACACTGAGCACATAGATCCCCTTTTTGATATACTAACCAGTCATTAGAACTCAGTTGACATCCTCCTTTACCATTCCCATTTTGGGTTGTAAAAGAAAGCCTGATGGTCACTGCCTCAGGAAAATTCTTACCTGCCTTTATGATCTTGCAGGAATTGAGGCCTGGTGACCTGGCTGGAGGGAGAGGATTGCAATTGTTTGGGTATCGTGAGACCAAAATGAGCCATCTTAGAAATAAGACCAAAATGCTTTCACCCTAAAATTAAGGCCTAAGATTTCTCCTTTTGGGAATAGACCATTAGTTACTGAAACCAGTCAGTTCAGATTCCAGAAACCAGGAAGTGTAAAAGTACAGAGTCACAAGATAGTCACGAGGTAATGCCTGCCAGACTATAGAATGTCCTCTCCCTGGTTTCCAGGGTAACTGACCACAGAAATGCCCCCACCTGAGGGCAGTCAATGAGAAATGGTGGCGGGCAACCATTCCCTTAGAAGTAATTTCTAGAAGTCCCTAGAAGTGAGCCAATCAGAATTGTACCCATACTAGCACCCCTAAATGATGTAACCTTGTGATTTTTTTCCCTTTAAAAGCTGAGCTTGCAGATAGGTGGGCGCTTCCTCCAGCCTCCACTGCATTGGATGTATTGGACGAAGTCCCTGCCTAGGCTTATATTGCTTTTGGATATCCAGAATTAAACCTTGCTTTTGCAATCTGGCATGCTCGTCTTTGGTGGTCTCTCTGGGGGTCACGATCTGGGCACAACAGGTATATAACTGTAAAGCTAGAGACTGAGAAAGAAAAGCAAATGGACTAAAGAGCTTGGTGTGCTGAGATTCTTTTCCCGAAAATAAATCTCGCTGTTTGTAGTTTCTCTTCTGAGCCCCTGGGAAGTATATTATTAAGGCTGGTCACTTTAATAATATACAAAACCACCAGTCCCTGTCAAATCATTCTCAGAAATGAATATAGCTGAGCATGGTAGCAGAGCCAGGTAGATCTGCTTGAATTTGGTCTACATAGTGAACATTATAGAAAGACCTTTTTCAATAATACACACACACACACACACACACACACACACACACACACACACAGTTGAATATAATTTTGCTCTGTTGTTTGAGACAAGATCTCATTAGAAAGCTCCAGCTATCCTAAAACTCACACTGTATAGTTTAATGAATAATATATGTTGAATATATGGAATACATGAAACAAATATAAAATAATTTGCATTGAATATATAAAACAAATTCCAGTAAACATTTCATTCTATACCATCGGCTCATTATTCAAAACATAAGTTTTCTATACAAGAAGGAGCTTCCAAACAATTGTCTAACTCTGAGTCATGTAACCACAATCTATAGGAACAGCAACAATTTATAACATCAACAAACGTCATAATTCTGATAATAGCCAGTATAACTAGATTTTTTTAATACAAAAGAGCAAATGCCTCAAAACAACAGTTATGAGTTTGTTCACCTTGTAACTTTTCCAGTTTTTCCAAAGAGCTCACCTATGAGTATCATCCATGCTGTCTCAAGAACATTCCAAGACTCTAGCAATTTCTAAAGTCTCAGAGGCAATGGTGGCCCCATGGAAAGCTCTGTAAAGCAGCAGGGAACCAGGAATTATTTAGAAGGCATCTGACTCAAAGAAGTGTCTGGATAGTAGCTTAGAGACTCTAAGATAAAAAGGCAACCTGGTGGCAGGAACGTACTTTAAAAGGGTAGGTGGAAGTTTCCTTCCTTTTCCTGCATCAGGTTCTCATCTATATGACCATGGCAGGCTGTTCCTGGGTTATTCCCTGCATCCTGCCATTTCTAACAACTACAGCAACAGCATTATCACCTTCACCTCTCTGGGTTTTATCACCAGCCTTTCTTTGTTAACTCCGTGTGTAGCTCAACTCAGGTCCTGGGGGTTTCCAGGAAATAGTTCCAGAACTGCAAATGATCAGGGCAGGTGACACTCCATGAACATCCCCTTCAGCTCCAAGGATATTTGAAATAGGCAAGACAAGAGTTGGATTAATGCACAGGGCCCATGAGCTTGTGCAGCCCTGCCTTCCTGCCTTCCTGCCTCCCTGAGCCAATCCTGCAAAACAGGTACTAAACACACCCTCTCCCTGAGGCAAACCAGGCAGGCATTCCTTCACTCCACTCTTCACAAGCAGAGCAATCTACCCATGGATCACCAGGCAAGACCCTCATAGACACACCCACACATGCTCACAGACATTTCCCCTCCCTGAAAATGCCACGGGGTCCTGGTCATGTGAGACGTTTTGACCTGGAAATGGCTATTTTGACCCAGAAATGGCTAGGTAACTGTGTCTAGGTCTGCAGCCAGGCCCATCCGCGGGGGCTTGTTGTGAATCTCTATCAGTCTCCAAAGCCTATTCCTAGTATTAGAGGTGGAGATGTTTTTGCTCTATACACCAGGTTCTTAGACAAACCTCCCAAAGCTAATGCAGGTTGCCAAACTCAGAGGCCTATTTTCAAGTACCTTCAAAGTTCTGTATATTCCATTTGACATTTAGGTGTAAGATTCATTTGAAATTAATTTGAGAAGGTTGTAAATGGCATCTCATGTACTGGGTAGCATTCTACTTAGTAGCTGCAATGCTGAAGAATATAATTGGTGATATAAAGGATTTACCAATGCTTAAGAGGTAGTAATTTACACAAAGTACAATTGAGCTAAAAGAGGACTGCCTCTAAAATTCCCCAAAGATGAATAGTATGTTAATCAGGATTGTTAGAGATTTGGATACTAGGATGTAAATGTTTATTCACCTTTTATGTAGACTGTGAGTGGTCACATGTCTGTAGTAAAAACAGTGAGTGGAATGCTCATCCACAGAGAGGATAAAGAGACCCTCTGTTTAAAAATCTATCTATAGTAAGTGCTTTTAAGAAGGATATCTTAGTTGTGTTCTACTGGATGCTGCAAACATCAATTCCATGAGGGTTTTTTTTTTATATATTTGCTGTTTCTTGGTATCAAGTACATACTTGAATTAAAATCCAAAAGCATGGCTATAGTACTGATGCCATGTATTATATGAAGACTGTCTTGTGTTTTCTCTAAGATTGAGTTTAACAGATTGTGCCTAGGAAATATTAATTTATTACATTATTTTATACACAGTTTCTATTCAGCATACTTTAATTGTTGTTGCTCAGCACCATCTTAAGATAAACAATGTGACCTTGCCATGATCATCTGTGCCTGCTTACAAAGCATGACCACCAACAGTTTGCTGACTGTTGATATACCATCATGGAAGGAAGTAGCCCCTCCATCTGATATATAGGGCCTCTTTTCTGGGCAAATCTATGCAAATTAGCCCTACTGACATGTGACCTTCTGGTTTTAGATTGGAGCTAGAGTGCCTAACCTGGGAAAGATTTGCAAAGAGGTAGATTCTGTGTAAGTACCTATGAGAAATCCACCTTTAAAATTAGGAATTAACTTTGAGTGCTATCAGGCTTACTTCCCATGTCCACTAAGAATCGTAATGTAATGGAGAGGATTTGAGCAGTGGAAGTGTAGAGAGAAGGTGAGCTCCACATTTGCAGCTATGGGAGAATCATTGTACACACTGGTGGAGACATTCTTGAGTGGCTGCTTTTGGGTATCTTAGAGTTTCTATTGCTGTGAAGAGACACCATGACTACAGCAACACTTATAAGGAAAACATTTCATTGGGGGCTTGCTTACGGTTCAAGAGGATTTAGTCCATTATCATCATGGCAGAAAGCATCATGGCATGCAGGAAGACATGGTGCTAGAAGAAGAGGTGAGAGTTCTACATCCAGACCAGCAGGCAGCAGAAAATGACTGTGACATACTTCCTGCAACAAGGCCACAACTACTCCAACAAGGCCTCACCTCTTAATGCCACTCCCTATGGGACACTGTGGGTCATTTTGATTAAAACACCACAGTATCAAAACCTTTGTAAGTATCTTTTAATTCATGTTCAGTAAGTAAACTCAATAAATTCATTGATTCCCTAGGATGGACTTTGGTGACATTGTACTTTGCATCATCATTGGGACTTGCACAAATGGGATAGACATTGCTTCTTCCCCTTCCACCTGGGAGAAAAATCACAACATATTATAAACACATCTTTTAATGTTCCTATGTCTCATGGTATTATTAAAAAGGAAACAGTACATAAAAAAATGTTAGAAGAATATAAATGACCTTAGTAAAGAAGGACTTAGTTATATGAATATTATGATTCATGGAAGGCTCCATCATAAAGAAGACTGGAGAGATTTTGCAAGTTATGACAGTTTGAGTATGTTGTGTAAGGTACATAAAGGATGAGATTTAGAGATCATGTAGTTATTAAAGTTGGCAAGATTACATATTAACTACTTCAAGGACTGACTAAACATGTAAAACAAACTTTATTGTGTTATGTCTGGTTATTAAAATATCATACAGTAGTTAAAAGTAACAAACTGGTGTAAAACTGATGTTCTGGGTGTTTATTAACCATTCTTGGAGGCTATTCTAATGTGGTTAGATGGACAGAAAGGGAAAATATTTCTGCCCTTTCCATACAAGCTCAGCAAGTTCCCTGGGAACAAAAGCCATTGATCATTTGTTGTGTTGTTCGTGGAGTCCATGGAGACACCACTCCACGAATTTGAAACCTTATCAAGTCTACAAACAGAGGGTCAATGTGGGAAGGAGTTCCTCAAGGCTTCCAAGGAAGCCACAGTACATAAAGAAAACCCTTTGATTTATCCTCACATTGATGGACAACTGGTAAAAGACAGACTAGAAGACTCTGAGGATACTTTCACATCCAAGTGACCCCTGAGGACTAGTTGCTTAACTGGCTTTGATAGGACATAAAGAAAGACTAATTTTGGCCACCCACATGGTCTTCAGCACTAGGAAGAGAGATTAACCAAAGGTTAAAAAAATTGGTAACAACCCAAGAGATCACACTCCACAGCCATTAGATGTAAGTCCATATGAAATATTATTTAGACAACAAGCCTCACTAATATTTTCTTCTTGATAAATGATGTTGCCAAGATGTGACAGTTCAGACCTTGGCTCCCTGAGCACTGGCTCATATCAAGGAAGACAGGCTAATGATTATTTTAACTTACTAATTGATGCTAAATACATTTTCTCTCCCTATCCAGAAGCAACTGGGAAGGGCTTCTTTGTGACTTTTGGCTAATGAAACAGCTATGAAATGGTGTGAAAGCTGGTTGTGGGTTCATGACTCTGGAAACAAAACTGTAGAGTATAAAAGGAAATGTCTAATAGATGGAGGCTATTGCAAGCCCATCTAGAATGTCTTATACATTTTGGACATTTTAGTTCTTCCCAGACACCAGTAAAGCAATTCCTTTCCTGTCTACAATGGAGAGTTTTGTCTTGACAAGCGGCCCTCTGGAAGGGTATCCTAACACTTCCATCTGATAACTCAAATTCAGATGGAAGAAGACAGATCTGTCACTGCCCCCATCCCATAATGGCAGTTAGGGTTAAACCTTCAGATGGAGGAGGGATAAGAACTGGAGGTAGAAATCAACCAGAAAATTTAGGGTAAAAAGAAACCACAAAGAAAAGTAAGCAGTTGCTTTCTTAACTAACAGCCAGAAGTGTCACTGGGACTCTGAGAAGTTTCATCCTTGACAGAAGCCAAGTATGCCAAAAGCATTTTGGGAGCTCAAATCTCTGAGGACGAGTGATTCTTGGTGCCTTAGGAAGGAGGAAAGTTAAAAGTAGTTATGAAGGCCTGTTAAAAGGGCCCATGGACAGGAGAATAGAATCTCTGTTCTGGGTGTAGATGTAAGTTTGAATAGGGATAGGTCAATCACTTGGCCAAGGAACCTAGTCTCAGAGCCCAAGAAAAGGCCACTCAGGACATTTAACAATCACCTATAATTGATTAATTGATTGCACATTGGAAACCCAAACTGCAGAAAAAAAATGGAAAATTTTATGGCTCCTTCCCACCACTTCTTTTCTGTACTGTGACCATTACTGGTTGTAATAGGTGGACAATGAATTTCCATTCTTATACAAGTACCTCTACAACGCCACTCCACATTAAAAACCCTGCCCTGAACTAGAAAATTCATTGCCCTGTTTCTTTTGCCTTTTCACTGAGCAGGCAAGGTCCAGCCTGAAATGCATGACATACTTGTGCTTAGAGGCAGGAAATAAATGGTGGAGATGATGTAATGATAGTCCCCAAAATTACATTAAGAAATTAAAATAGCCTTTATGGCCATGTGCTCCAGAGACTAGAAATTTGTATTAGAGCACAAGGACTACTCACAGCTTTTCTCTCAGGCTAAACATCTTAAACTTGGAAATAACAGTCTTTTATTCAGGATCACACCATTATATTCAGATCTTCTATTTTGGTTCAACTAGAGTGAACTACAGTAATTTGGTTTCAAAAAGTTCAGTTATTTAACTAGATTCTTGATTGTTTGGTCTTGGGCAGTCAGTATGCTTAGTGATCATCTAACATTGATTACTTCAGTATTCATTGGTAATGTCATCTTCTGTCACAGCAAGAAAGGTTTCCCCAACTTTCTTGATCATCTCTTTCTTTACTGTGTCTAAACCTGATTGAAGTTGGTCTTTTAACTCGATTATTGAACAGTCCCTTTTCACTTGTAAGTTCCCAATAAATGCCAGAGAGTTTGGAGGTTACTCATTCACTGGTCTATTTTTCTTTATCACTGACCAGTTCAGACCCAGATTAGGAGTGACAGAGTGTCTTTCCAGCCCTCAACAGCACAGTCGCGATTAAATAATCAAAGCAATTCTCAATTACTTTGTGTGAAGAAAGCCTGAGCTATAGAAGGTTGTTCTCTAAATAGAAAAAAAAATAACCAACACCTGAGAAAAATGCAAAGAAATCCTTGATGTCTGGAAATACATGGAATAAAACAAATGAGATTAGAGCAGTCATACAATTAAAGAGAATCAAATTATAAAGTAAAACTAATAACACATTTTATATATATATATATATATATATATATATATATATATATATGTAATTGAAAAACACATAGCTATCCTGACTTTGAATAGGAGCAGGCCGTTCGCTGGTAGAGGACTGGCATTAAAAACAACTGTTAGACCTTGCCACTATGTCATATGTTAGCTGCTGAGCTTTGTAACCTGATACAAACATCTACAGTCAATGACCTGTGTCTGACTTAACAGTGCTAAACAGGATTAAATATATCTGCAAAGGAGAGCCCACTAGTTGGAAATTCAGTATTCATTGGATCAAAAGAACCTTCCCAAATTGTATTTCCACTAATCAGGCCTGCCTTCATTCACATGATATAAAATAATACATGATGGGAAACTACAAATCACTAACCCTGCCAAAATCAAGTCCTATTTCATAACGGTAAATCCAGCAGTTTATTACCTATCTTCTTTCCCCCTGCAGTGTGCATAAGAAACTATTCTTCCTATTCTGTTCTAAAGGCAGAAGCCATGCTTCACATATAAATCTTTTACCAGCTACTGCAATAGACAGTTGACTACATGACTCAAATGGGTAATTTTAAAACTCACTGGTGGTAGAGCCTTTTAAGAATTTAGTTTGTTTAATCTGGACAGTAAAGACATTGCCCTGAGAAGCAACAGACTGAGATCAAGGTCACCACAATTAACATAAGAGGACTTGTCTTAGAAACATTTTCTTAATGGCTGGAGATACACCCGTTCTACAATTAATGTCTTTCTAGAAATAAATCACTCCATATAGTTAATTGATTAATAAACAAAAATTTATTTACTAACAGCGTGCATCCATCTCAGGCTAATGCTACAAGAGGAGACAGACTAGAACACATTTTGCATTCTATATATGATATCATCCTTATATCTCTTTTAGGATCAGATCCCAAGTGATACTTTGAACAATTTAAATAGGGTCAGAAGACTGCAAGTGTAGCTACTTAGGCAAATGAAGATATATAAATATCTATCTTTTAGATAATAAATTATACTCTACATTTAAAATATGTATGTATCAATATATTAAAAAGATGTATCATTGTCTTTAATTTTCACACATACAAAGAGCAGAGAACACAAATACAAAAAAATCAAGGAAAAGTAAACTATCAGTACTGTGGATGCTCTTTTTAGATGAACTGTACTAGTGAGATATTCAAACCTTAGAATAAGACTTTTTGCTCTTAATATGCTGCCTCAGAGGGAGCACAGAGTTACTTCCATGCAGGAACAGAAGACATTAATTTTAACTAACCTTGACTGCTGTCTGTCTCAGGGCTGTGATATCACTGTAGAGAATTCTTTAATTTTAATTTTAATTTTATGAATATGGCTGTTTGACTGCAAGAGTCTGTGTGCAGTACCTTCAGGGGCCAAAAGAGGGCACCAGGGTCCTTGGAAGTGGTGTTACAAGAGATAGTTAGCTACTAGGTGTTTTCTTGGAATAGAACCTTTGTCCTCTGTAAAAGCACCCAGTGCTCTCAACTTGTAAGCCATCATTCTAGCTGCTTTTAAAAATATATATTTTCATACATTTTAATTAAAGTGTATTACATCATTTTTCTCACTTCCTTTGTCCTCTGTTTACTACTTCACAAATTCTTCCTTTCTAATTTCTTCCTTGTTAAGCATGTGTGATTAAGTAAGCACAAATATATGAATAAAACCTGCTGAGTCCATTTCTGCTGGTTGTGTGTATATGGTTTCAGAGCTGAATACACAGCATTGGATAAGCAGTTAGGGAGCTTATCCTTACCTGAGGTCAATTCTATCACCTGATGGAATATTCTCCTTTTTAATGAGCATCATAAATCTGCCCCAAGTGACCTAGGCTGCCTTAGTCAGGAAACTTTACCAAGAATAGAAAACCTGGGGTATCAATACTTCAGCTAACACTTATTGGAGCTATGGCCCTGTAGCTCTGGAGCTTCAGGGAAAATTATGGACATGACGATGAACCAGTCACAGACTCCTTTGGTACTAAGGGCCTTTCCCCAACCCAACTGACCATGTTCACCTTAGATGACTTTGAAATCATGAAATTTCTGCCTCCAATTTCTAAATACCACAATTAGAGGTCTATGCCACAAAACCTGTCCCAGGCAGCTTCAACTTCATTTCACGAGTCATTAGAATGACAGGAGGAGTGAGATGAGCAGTTATACTTAACCATATTCAAAATCAAATATTTCTTTGAACCTGGGTTTCATCATCTGAAAAGTAAGGACAGAACCCTATCCTACTCCCTTGATTAGTTATAACAGAATGAATGATAAATTAACACAATATTATTCATAGTTGGAAGAGTGGACTTTAAAGCAGGAGGGCCAAATTTGAAGGGAGACTACTTCTGCTACTGAAGTTAGGGCTAGAGCCTGTACCCTTGCTATGGTAACCAGCCAGGCTCAGCCACTCATCTTTATTAAGCCATATAAGGAAACCAAGTAATCCAATTGTGATGTGTCCACATATAATGTAGGCATTCTGGAAGCAAGCTGGGCAGATCTCTCTGATGTCCTAGGACAGTTAAATCTATACAGTGATTCCCAGAGGAGACAAGGGTTTATGCTAATACTATTCTTTAAAACAGAAAGAGGAAATAAAGAAAGAAAGAAAGAAAGGAAGGAAGGAAGAAAAAAGAATCAAAAAGAAAGATCACATTATTAATGAACAATGATAACATGATAGTTATTCAGTTTCACTAATTTGGCAATGAAGATTTAGGAAACAAATCCATGCTCGAGGTCTTAAATGGTTTAGATAGAAGACAAAAAATAAACAAAAAGGAGTAACCTAATGAAGTCATATAATGAATTTTCCCATCTCTAAAGACTTCCCCCAATTTCAGGTCCTGTCTCTGCAGCCATGTGGTCAGATAAGGAGTCAATAAATGTTTGTTCAGTAGAGACATTTTCATCCTGAGGATTCAGTCTTTTCCCATAATGAGATTCCCAGACAAATTAAAAGTTCATGGGGTTCACTGTTCTACTAGTTGTTAGTCAAAGAAAGTGATATAAATGACTCTTAAGAATGTGCTTATTCCTGCCATGCATATAGATTACAGGGATGTCAGGGTGGGAACTGAGGCACATTAAGGTCCAAGAAGGGATGCAAAGTGGGGGCTCCAGGGTATTGTCACGGGCAGGTACATGTAGTTGTAAAAAAAAAAGAAAGAATAGAAGATCTGGAGGTGGCTAACCCACCACAGATGTGTGGATAAAGACAGCACAGTAGGAGCCAACTTGTCCTCAGTTACACTGCATTGCCCTCTGAGCACTTGATCTTTTGGCTTTTACACCCAAACGTCCCTCCCTAACAATCTCTCCATACTTCACAGCTCTTTATAAATGCCTGAATGCCCTACTCTTAGAGTGACTTCTGTGTAGGTCTCAGGATCTCCTGACAACCTTGTTGTCATCTGAAGTCACAACAAAAAAAGGTTCCTAACTGAAGGTTTTGTGGACATCAGGGAAGCAGATTATGATGTCCTTCAGACAGATCAGTTTTCATGCCTGCAAGTTCTTTTTGTCTCCATACATGAGGTATAAAGTCCAGGAAGAGAACACATGACATATACCCTTGTCAGCTTGCATTGCTGCTCATTTCTGACATTGGCAATAAACTCAGTCTTATGGCTTTGGTCAAGTGTTCATCCACTTTTTAAAGACTGGTAATGTCAGTTCCACTCCTGATTATTTTGTACTCTTCCCTTATTTTGTGGATATTTAGTCTTGGAAAGTTACTTAAGCATGCAGTCTAGAGGAATTAATGATGCTATCAGCTTATGTCTCATCTGGATCATTAGGGCTGAGGTAAGGATGAATTCAAGATCATCCATTCACTTCTTACTGCTGTAATGAAATGTTCATGTGGCTGAATAGATCACTCAACACCAATGAGCATTGGCTGCTCATTCATAAGAGCCTGACTTTGATTCCCAACAACCAAGAGACAGCTCACAACTGACTGTAACTATAGGCACTGGGAAACTAAAACTCTTGTGAATGCTACTAGTACTTGACATGAAATTGATATACATACTGGCAAAACTTATCACTGAAATTAAATTTAATCCATTTTAAGGATAACATATACATGAAGAAAACATTTTTTAAAAATATGGACTCACATATATATCTGTCTTTTCAACATTTACATATCTGGATATCTAGAAGGCCAGAAGATTGCATTAGCTCTCCTGGACCTGGAAATACAAGTAGTTCTTAGTCATCTGATATAGGTGTTAGGAACCATACTTGGGAAGCTAAGAAAAACAGTAATATTGAGCAAACTCTCCAGTTCCCAAATATGTCATTAACATGCCAATGATGAAAATGCACCATTATTTCTTCTGTCTTCTATCACTTGAAGGTGATAAAAATCCCTACTAGATGTTTTCAAAGGATTCAATGGCTTTCTATATTTCTGTAAAGGGACTCTCCACATTGTGTCATATTTTCATTGTCAACAATGTTCCCTTAATATGAGTAAAAAAAGTTAACAAAAGTGTTGGTTGAAACCAATCAGAGTCTAGTCAGACTATATTAGGATAAGTTCCATAACTTGAGAATACTTTTTGTTTGTGGAATTTTTTGGAGATGTGATATCTCTACATATCCCTTGTTGTCCTGGAATTCACTATGTGGACCAAGCTGACCTCAAAATAAGAGAGTGGCATGCTACTATCTTCCAGATGCTGGGATTACAGGCATGCAAATCTAAGACCAACTGAGATTTGTTTTTAAAATGACCTATCTTTGAATCAGAGAATTAAATCTTAAATAAGATTAAAAATGGAATCAGTAATGCTTTGATGAACCATAATAATTCTTGAAATTCTATAATAATAATTTAAACTAGAAAATCATTTCATATGTCCTCAATAATTGGGTTAACTTCTTTGCTTTTTTGATTTCATCAATTTAAAAATGTTTGAACTGTGTTTATGTGTATATTCTTTTTCCATGATGTGTATGTGGCAGTGAGAGGACAGCTTATACATGTCTGTTATCTACTTATCCTGTGAAAGTTCTAGAGATGAAATCCAGGGAATGATTTGGATGCTAGTGACCTCAATGGCAATTGATTGGGTATTAAAATTATTTATGTATGTGCTGGTATGTGAGTGTGCATATGCCATACCACTAGTGTTGAAATAGGAGAAAAATTTGTAGTAGTGACATGGGTTTCCTAGAGATTGAACTCAGGACATCAGGATTAACAGCAACCATGTTTACTCACAAAAACTATTCTTTAACATTCATTTGTTGTTCTGAGAAAGTGTTATGAACAAATGTTAAGTCTTGATAATAAACTAACTCACTTCACCTGCAATAAAAACAAAAACAAAAACAAAGACAACAGTATATCATTTTCATATGCAAATAAGATTTATTATTCAATTTCTCCTATATTCTATTATATTTCAAAGAAAACCTATTTACAACATGAAAAGACAATATTTTACTGATTTAATGTATCAGCTGATCTTATTTGAGCATCAATGAGACTGTTCTGTTAGAAATGTCTGTGTTGTGCAAAGTTTTGACCTAATCTTGATCACCATATGAAGATGGACAAAAGTAGACCCCATAAAATTGTCTTCTATTCTCCACATTTCCAACATGGCTTACATTACACACACACACACACACACACACACACACACACACACACACACACACGCAAGCATGAACACACACCAGAAAAAATTTTAATGTAAATCTTACTGCTATTACATTATGTGGCATCACTGGATAATTCCCTTAGAAGACAATACTTCAAGATGAAGTGCCAAATGGATAAAAGATGAGGACATGAAGATGCATGCAACTTCAAATTATATATATTCAAAGTACATCAAATTATATTGTGAAATATATAGTTGATTTCTGATTAACTTAAATTATTACATCTGTTTCAAATTGATGAAAATGTTTCTTTGGATATGTACATGAAGTATTTAATGTTTTTTTATATTCTCTATTAAGTATTTTAACAATGTCATTAAAATGTTTTCACAAAAAAGTCATCATTGGAAGTATATCATCTACCCCGGGACTTGTACTCAGGAGATTGATATACAAGGATCATAAATTCAAATGTATCCATGATTAATTACTGACATTCAAGCAGGCTGGATAACAAACAACATTCTAAGTGCATTTGTGAAAAAAATATATGAAAAATAAAACCAGGAACAAAAATCCACCACCCTTTCACAGACTCACTTACTGGAAAAATATAATCACATACTGCCTGAGAGTTAAATAAAAATGGACCATTTATGTGATGACCATTCAGATAAATACCTCTCATTAAGTGAAAGCACAAAAGAAGATGAACAAACGCCACAGAAGGAATATAAGGACCACAAAATAAACATCACAAATTGGATTTGCCACACATATCCCACACTTCAATATCTACCTCAAATGTTGCAAATTAAAAGCCACAAAGTGGTCTTCACATTAGTCTTTAGTGAACTAAGTTAATAATTTACTTACTTCAGGGCTACAATAAAAAATTCTTGAATCAATTTTTCCTTGAAACTGAAAACAACTCTGATGAATAATGTGTTAGCCAAATTGTTTATATAAATAGGGTTTTTCTTTTGTATGATCTCCTCCCTATTTCCTGATGTAAATATATTTAAAAAGCTTTAGAATATTAACAGGGATAGAAACATGGCCAAGACTATCTCAACCTATTATTTCCAAAGCTAAAAATTTGTTTCAGATTTTTAATGCTATTGAACTGCAAACTTTTAAGTAATACAGTTTTAAAATTCTTTGAGAATTTTATACGTACATATTGTATTTTGATCATATTCCCCTTCATTTCTCCCAGATGGTTCCTGATCCACTCTCTCAATTCCAGCATTACTAAATCCATGCCTTTTGTTTTGTTTTAAATCATCTATCTGAGGCAACATTGCATGCCCATATGCTCATGTGTTACAGCCATCACTAATTTTGCTCAAACTACCTGGCATCAGCACTCTAAAGTAAACTGTCTCTTCCTCCTCCAAAAGCCACCAACTGCCACCAGCTTCTCAGTTAGGGGTTTGGGACAGTGAGCTCCTTTCTCTTCCATACTAGAATGTTGATGGCTTGACCTCAGAATTCATGAGTGCAGTAGGCCTATCATGCCCAGAAGGTACTGTTTTATTTCAAGCTTTGTACTATGCTAAAAGCATTTCAGAAATATTAAACTTGACATAAAATATGATTGTGTTGAGAGGAATTCTGAAGAAAATGTTAATGTTCTTAATTTGACTGATTATAGTCACACATGAGTTATAATTAAATGAATCAAGACAGTACTTTATCATGAATTTAACTGTTGTTTTGTATATTTGAAAATGTTTGAGGTAATTTCTTCTCTCTACATAATTTCTAAAATGCAGAGCAAGAAGCTGAATGTAAAAAAAGATCACTGGAAACTGAACTGAGCCTACATCCATACTCTTGATATTTTACAGAGGAACTTTGGGTGACTCTCCAGGCAGCCAGCTGTTTCTGTAATTCTAGATTTTTGGAAGTTGCTTACAATGCATTTCCTATTTACTTAGATAATATTGTATCCTTCTGAGGTCTTTGATGTAGTTGAAGACTAGATAGTTATAGTTATAATTTTTCTTGGTTATAATAAAAGATAAATTAGATATGAAACCTTAGACTCACAAATATAGGATAAGTAGAATATTTTCTTTGAATTTACCAAATATAGATTAGATATTGCAACTGTTATTCTTCCTTGATAATTGTTCTACTATATGTAATTTTACTATGTTAAAGTTAAAAATTTTCTTTTTATTTAGACAGAAAAGGGGAAAAGCTGTAGGATAATGCTTTTGTACACTAGTTTAATAAAACACTGATTGGTCATAGTCAGGCAGGAATTATAAGTGAGGCAACAAACTAAAGGAATTCTGGGAAAGGTCAGGAGTCACCAGCCACACAAAAGAAGCAAGATGTGAAGGTAGAACAGAGAAAAGTTACCAAGACATGTGACTGAAGATAAATAAAAATTATGGGTTGATTTAAGTGTAATAGCTAGTCAGTAATAAGTCTGACCTGATGGGCAAGCAGTTTTAATTAATATAAGCCTCTGTGCATTTACTTGGGTTTGAGCGGTTGCTGAACCTCCAGACCGTGGGAACCTGGTAGGACCAGGAAAATTTCACCTATACCTAAAGGCTTCCATTGTGACCCCAGAGGCTCCTGGAAATGTCAACTTGGTTTCAAGACACTTTTGGGTGAGGTATGAGACAGGGATGTAACAGCTATACCATGTGACATCAGCACATGAACATTCTACTGTATCCTGGAGAGCCCTGGCATTCTATGTGATGTCACCACTGTTGTGGCAACACCAACTGTCATTGGGGCTTTTGTGCAGTGTCTAGTACTTCAACTACAGACATGCTGACTAGACTGAACAGGATTCTTGGGAGACAGGATGGCGAGCACAGGGAGACCAAAGGGAGGCAGAAGGAAGATGGCCTTCAGTCTCCATGTCACACATCAAGAAATAAATGGTTCTGGGGAAAGCGCAGTGAGTCCTGGGAAAGGGATGAGGAGCTTCCTGAAGGAGGAAGGCTTCAGCTGATGCTTTCAGAAGTGGGGCTCAGAAGGTAAGAGTTTCTGAGAAGCAATGGGCCTATCCAGGTCCTCTGAGTTCTTCAAGAGCAGAACAGAGTTGAGGATTTTTCATGGCTAGTTTGGCAGGGAGCCAGGGATGGTCAAAGCTGCAGCTGCTCTGTTGAGGTGCCTCTGCAGCTAGAGAGTTTTCTCTCCGGGTCCCGGGAAGCCCCAGCAGTCCGACAGCCCACTTATAAAATAAACACACAGACGCTTATATTATTTAGACTGTTTGGCCTAATGGCTCAGACTTCTTGCTAGCTGTTCTTATATCTTAAATTAACCCATTTCTATTAGTCTATAATTTGCCATGTGGCTCGTGGCTTACTGGTACCTTACATCTCACTTGTCATGGCGGTTGCTGGCAGGTCTCTCCCCTCAGCCCTCTGCTTCAACCAATTCTCTTCCCTTTGTCCCGCCTATACTTCCTGACTGGATATTGGCCAATCAGTGTTTTATTTATTACCCAATCAAGTAACACACGTAACATACAGAGAATCCCACAGCACTTCCCCTTTTCTTTTTTTCTAAAAGGAAGGTTTTAACTTTTGCATAGTAAAGTTTTAACTTTTGCATAGTAAAATTACAGATAACAAAACAATTATCAAGCAAGAATTATAGTTATAATATCTAGTCTATTTATAATAACTAGTTTATTTGGCTAAATTAAAGAAGATATCCTATCTATCTTATATTTGTGAGTCTAAGGTTTATATCTAACTTATCTTTTATTATAACTAAGGAAAATTGTAACTACCTACCTTCAACTACATCAAAGACCTCAGAAGGATATAATATTACCTGAGAAATGAGAGAAGAATGCAAGCAACTTTCAGAAGTCTTGCAGGGTAGACAGAGACAGCTGGCAGCCTGGACAGTCACCTAATGTTCCTTTGTAAAGTTGGGCCATCTAACTTCAGCCCACAGGGCTAGACTCTCGGGTCATTTTTTTCAGTGTCCTGTAGAATATCTGGCAGTTTCCTCTGTGAGGCAGGAACCTGAAGGACCATTTTGCCAAGCAAAGTTCAGTGGTCACCTTTCTATGGGTCTTGCATGTCTAGTCGATCAAGCAGTCCAGGCAAGAACAGTTTCTTGCCCAAATGGCTATCACTCTTTCTGTATTTGTTCTTCATGTCTGAGGGCTCAACTGTGGATGTCCTGTCCTTAGGTATTTTCAGTCATGCCTTTCAATAGTTGATAACTCCTTTGCTAAAATCATGATAGATAGAATGTATTCTGCTGAAGCCTTTAGCAAAAGTTTCCTCATTACCTATGTGACTTATCATTGCTCTGACAGGACCAAAGTAATCCTCCACCATCCTCATACATTGTAACTGCCCCGTGGATCTTCTCTGATGTGCTCGTTCACCTTGTGGAACTGATCTTCCATCCCCATTATCCTTAGCCAATTTCTTAGCATCTTTTATTTCTCATCTTGTTAGTTAGCGATCTTCAGGATGGGAAGAGCCATTCCTGGGCAGTGTTTGGAAAATAGGTCTTTCCACACATGGTTAACTACTGAATTAAAATGCACTAGATTCTAATGAATCAGAGAGATACCTGGATTGGAAAGAGGAGATGCTGGAGACCTTCCCCTGTTTCTCAGGGAAGGCTCTTGGAAAGGGCAGCTTGGCTTTTAGTGAATTGGGGAAGAGTTGGTTATCAGATAGGTGACGACATTGACAGTGACCCTAACAATCTCTTCTTTGGAAATTCTATTGTATCCTGGGGAGCCCTTGACATCTTTTGTGAAATCACCAGTGTTGTGGCAATGCCAACTGCCCTTAAGGCATTCATTAAGTACTTATAGGGTTCACCAATCAGCATGTTGGCAAGACTGAGCACATTGATTGGCAGAGGTAGCCCAGGTTTCTAAAAAGGAGTTGAGTCTAGAACTGGAACTTCCAGTAATAGGGTTCAGTAGCTGTGATCATCTGAAGACATGGGCCTATGATGCTTATCTGGGTTCCTAAAGAGCAGATCCAAAATGGAGGATTTCTGATGGGTAGTTGGCAGAGGGCCAGGAATGGTCAAAGATGAAGCTGCTGTGCTGGGACCTTGATCAGTTCACTCTGAGTGGCAAAGAATGCCAAAGGGGGCACAGAATCACTAATAAGGTATCAGAGTAGGATATTGCTGCACTTCATTCTCAGTGGATTTCTGTAGGTTTCATGGATATCTGACATAAATACCAGGGAAGAAAACTTCCCATTCATGTACTCAGGTCTGAGACATTCAGTTGCTTTTAGTCCTGCACACAGGTTATCGGACTGAGAGATGAAAAGCACCAGACAGTCCAGGACTTTCTTGCAACAAATCAGGTATTGGCTGACCATTCAAAACCAACATGACTGGCCTTGCTTATGCCTTTCTAGGACAGTGGGGCTGCAGTAGGGCCTGAGGCATATATCTATCCTCAGAGATTGGAGACAGACACATGACTTATGGGACCCCAGTTTAAAGATAGATGCTCTGAATTTGGGGGCTTTGTTGGGTTCCATGCATTTCCTCTTCCTCAGGACTCCTCTTGGGACTCCACATGATCTCTCTTGGCCCTATGCCATTCATCTGTACAAGTTCACTTGTGTTTATGTACCTACAGGGACTACTATGAAGGCATCATCCACACCCTTCTTCCTCACTGAGCAGGATCAGCAGCTGAACCAGGTAGAAAAACTGACTCTTCAGCTACAGATTATGACCAATGAGAGGAATGAACTGCTTGAATTCCTGGCCCTTTATAACAACAATGAGTTGAACAACAGGTACTCATCATGCCCTTTTCTCTGGTGACTTCTTGGCCCTACTGTGTCCTGAGTGCATCTGAGAGACAGAACTGCAGCCTGTAGGAGTGAGATAGGACACAGGCTGTTCTGATTCCTCCAAATGAAAAGCAGAGCCTGTGGCCTGAATCACAATCTACAGAGAGGGGCAGTGCATTTCAAGAGGCCCTGATAGGCATTGGCTTTTATGAGATTCTCAGCAGCCTGAGTTGAGTGTTTATATTTGACTAGATATTTACTTTGCTTGTTGCTTTGGGAGCATCTGTGTGTCTGGAATGCCTGGAGTTCATCCCTGTTCCTCTCTGGTCTTGTTCCTTATACTATGAGTCAATGCCACTTACCTGCATTTCTCTGACATCCTGTGTGTGGGTTTATGTGTGTGAAGTACTCTCTAAGGGGCCCAAACATTACAAACATGGCAGTGGCAGGTTTTGCCCTTTTCACTTCCCTCTCCCTTGATAAACCATTAGATTACATTCCTAAATTTAGTCCCCAAAGTTCATTCCCTTTTGTGGACACTGACTCATTCTTGAAACTAAACACCAAAGTTCAACAATCAAAATTCATTACTTGGCGACATTGGCTAACCTGTCCAATCAGATCTCAACAACTGACCCTAGCACAGATTAACCTTTTCTACTTAAAAACCCACTGCTGTAAAAAGCCTGCTGCTTGCTGTCTGGCTTTGCCTGATCCAGAGACAGGTTCCCAATTCCATGCTTGCCCTGTGGGGTAATAAATCTCTTTGTGTTGAGGATTGGGTGTCTGAGTGTGTTCTGTACTGTCTCTGAGAGGCTCCCTTACACTCTCTCTGTGTGTGTGTGTGTGTGTGTGTGTGTGTGTGTGTGTGTGTGTGTGTCCTTCCAGATCCTGTGAGTCAGAGATTGATAGTAGGCCTGAGAATATGGGCTTCTCAAAGATTTCAGGTGATATAAGTGCTGAGGCCAGGGAGCCCCACATTGAGCATCACTGCTCTCAGCTTTGTGCTCACCCTGGTGCCTCATTGGAACTCTCTTGGGAGTTTATAAAGCCATCCTCATGAAGTGCCTCCTCCATAGAAATACTGATTATGAGTTCTGGATATCCTTGTAAGGATAAGAAACTCTGTTCTCAAGACAGTGGGAACGTCATCGCAGATTTCAGATAGACCTGGATCTGTGGCACAGACTCTTGGGACCTCCTTAGAGACAGCTAGTCTACCTGTCCAGGCATACTGAGGGAGATCATGTAACTCTGTCTTCCTCCCTATTGACACCCAGCCTTTACTGGCCCTGGGGCAATGAGGCAAGTCTAATGCACATCAAGAGTTCCAGTACATAGAATTCCTGGTGTGACATCCAGTGGGCTAGTGTAGTATAAAACAGAATCTTAATTCATGTGATCCCTGAGGCCTGTGTTTATGGGGTTTTTGTTCCTTGGGCCATGCCCTACAACAAGCTGAATTCTGAGCTGGAGATGTTGAAAACACAGCATAAGAAGGAGATGTCAGATGTGAAGAAATTCCCCAAGGAGATTAGCGAGGCCTCATACAAGTGCAAGGAGCTGAGTGAGAATACCCACTCCTACTGGTGAGTGCCTAATTGAGATGGGACCCCAGAACTTGTTAAGGACTGCTTCTGTTAGTCTGAAGTTTCTCCAGTCCTGCCTGACCCAGCCGTCAAGAGGAATCTGTCCCACCCACCTCCTGCAGTCAAATGGTCCCAAATAAACACACAGAGGCTTATAGTACTTACAAACTATATGGCCAATGGCTTAAGTTTCTTGCTAGCTAGCTCTATCACCTCAAATTAACACATTTCTATTAATCTATGTTTGCCACATGGCTGCTGCATGGCCAGGCTGTTGGCATGTTGCTCCATGGGTGGTAGCTGGCATCTCCTCCACATGTGACTTTCTTCTCTGTCTCTCCTGGATTTTTCTGCCTGGCTCCATCCTGCCTTGCTATAGGCCAAAGCAGCTTACTCATTAACCAATGGGAGCAACACATATTCACAGCATACAGAAAGACATTCCACAGTAGCTTCTCCCCTTCCTCACCTTTGAACAAAGTTGGGCTATGTTTCTAGACTGTTTACCTCTTAGCAAGCAGCCTGACTTATAGCTCTTGGACTTGTGCCTCCTAAACTGAGTTCTCCTAAGAGTGAAGAGTCTGAGAGCCCTTCCGAACATTTTCCTGTGAACTTCTGGAGCTTCTAGAGAGAAAACATGGTTTGCACCATGAATGTTTTCTGTAGCTCTGGCGGAAGCTTACAGAGCTGGTTTCTATGGGACACATAGATGGAATGTATTCCCATTGGGTCTTCTGTCCCCCTCAGAGTATGATTTCCCTCTACCTGTCCATGTTTTCCCAATTCTGTGAACGGTTAAGCACCAGGGTTTGTGTTGGGGATGTAGGGGATACAGTTTTCAGAGGTACATGGATCCTGTTTGCTGTCAGGGTATTCAGAAATAGTTTAAATCTTTCTGCAATTTGGCTATTCTCTGGTTTTAGCCTGCACCTGAGTGATGCAGGCATGGCAAATGTGGGTTTCACCCCAGGGCTCTTGGGGATGGGGACATGGGACCTTGCAGGAATGGTAGTATTAGGAGTGGCAGATGGAGGTGGAGCTCATCATTTTTGGTGATATTTCAGCACCCTCTACAGTCAGTTACTAAGGGAATGGACTCAGCTGAAGGAAAATGAGCATGTTGAACGAGGACAACAGAAAGCTGCAGGGGAAGCAGATTTTACTACAAGAGTCCTGCAAGGAGGCAAAGAGGCTCTGTGAGGAGGCCCATGGGAAGATATATGACCTCTGGACAAAGCAGCAGCAGGTAGGTTGAAGCAGCAGGACCAAGATGCCCACCTGTCTAACCATACACACACATATACACACACCCATGTAACCATCTACTCACTTATGAAACTGACACATCCCATGCAATAGTTCTTTCTGTGATCATTCACAAGTCATTCTGGGGAGTTAGCCTCTTGGAAGGCATTGCATGACTGGCAAGAAAACCCTACTGCTCTGCTAGAAGCTGCAGTCCATTGATGAAGACGAGTAAATCACATGTCACTCACCAATATGTTAGTATAAAAGGAGCGGTGTTACGATTTGAGCCACATAGGGAGTAGCACAGAGATCTGAGTGAGTGGGGTCAAGGGTCTGGGTCTCATTTGCTTGGCAGAGAGGTCATATGAGATCAGAGGCAGAAACAGCATGGAAAGAGCAATGTCCATTGTAAAAACCAAATGACAGGGTCTCATGGATATCTTTATAGGTGTTATATGGCATTTTACCCTCTTGTTCCCAGACTGCCATGGTGTTGTCTTTACCTGGCCAAGCTCTTTTTTAACGTAGACAGAACCCTAAGTAACATCTTGTCAATACTGTTGGCTGTGAGTGGCATTGGCCAGGTCACCCATCCTGGATATTACGCTCAGAAGCTCACTTGATGACTAGGGATGTTTCATGAGCTTATGACAGGAGATTGTCAGGGTGGCAGATTTGAGATTTTAAGAGAATAATTTTCTCCAACTGCATCAACATAGCCTGCAGAAGCACAGCATGCTTCCCAGGCATGTTTAGTCTCAAAATGATGGAAAGCAGATTTGTAGGTCTCACTTGAAACAGCTAGTGTGAGGAGTCTAAATTCAACTGGTAATGCCATCCTCATTCAGTTGATGTCCTCCTCATTGTGTTCTGTTTACTTATGATTTGAGGTGTGTGTGTGTGTGTGTGTGTGTGTGTGTGTGTGTGTGTGTGTGGTGTATGCATGCCTGAGGATGCATACATTTGTGTGTTTTTTGGAAGGCCAGATGTTGGCCTCAAGTGTCCTCTGTTGCTTTCTCCCTTATTCCCTTCAGCCCGGGTCTCTCACTGAACCTGAAAATTTTTGTTCTGTCTAAGCTGGATAGCCACAGATCTTTGGATCTCCTGTCTCCTCACGCTAAAGCTTCTTGTTTTTTTCTGTCTCATCTCCTTGCTATATGATTCATTTGGTCAGAAAGAAAATTTACTTGTTGGATTCTCTTAATTTTTGCACATTTTGATTACATTGGAATTAATGAGTTTTGTAATAAATAAGAAAAGTCACACACTGGAGCATTTAGAAATAAAAAGTACATTTCTTTCACAGCATAGAGGTAACTTCCCAGGAAATGTCTGGTTTGTCTTACTGGCTTCACAACAATCTTAGGACAGATTCCTCCTCATACTTGTATAAAGTTCTGCATTTCAGGAAAGTGCTGTGGGTGACCTAAGTTGCCTCCTAGTGACTGACCTGGGCCGTTTTCATATAATATGCCCTGTAGTCTGGTAAAAAGTTATTGGGTAATGACAATGGGTGAATACCATTCTCTGGTGCTATCAATGTCTCATGTGGAGGAGTCTGAGCAGGTTTAGTGAGGAGACTATGATGTGTCAACTTGGATCAACTGGGGCTTTAGGTCCAGCCCTCTTCCATGGGCACTTTGTCTTGTGTGGTCAAGCTCAGGTGTGCAGAGGGTGTTATTTATCTGTATGATCAATGAGTTGGGTGGTAAAAACTTCTTTGATTGGGGATCATCTTTAAGAATGATGGAGACAGATTTAAATGAGAAGATACTGTGCCTAATCTGGTTAGTAAAACCTTGCATCAGTCAAATAACAGATGGAGCTGCCCATCATTCTGCATGTCCATAAAGCTAACAATAACAAAAGACAGAAAATTGATGCATGGTAAAAGTTTTTCAGGTATTTGTAGAGGCAGAATTATTTATCTGCAAAAAAATACTTGGGAGAAAAATAAAGTAATGGGGTACATGAAGGTGAGAAAGAGGCTACTGAGAGGCAGGAAAGGCTGCCTGAGGGTTTGTGTCCTTCTCTGCTCTGGGTGAATGGTGGCTGACCACTGATGACTTCCCTGCATCCTGTTTTGTTCTTCTCCTCATCACCTGCTGCCATTTTCCTTTCACCTTTGCCTAACCTTGGTTCAGCTAACCTTGTCCTTGGAGCTTGGAATGGACTTTATTCCCTGAGGAATTCTGAACTGCAGAGGTGCTTGTGGCTGCATCTCAGCCCAGCAGAAGTCCCACAGCTATGCTGAGGTGTGAGAAGAGGCTGTCTTAACGCACCCCTTAGGCTCATCATACTCTAAAGCACCCTCTCCATGTTGTGTCTGCAGCATTCAGAAACTGCTTTTATTCCAAACTTCTTCATACTGAGTTAAAATCTGCCTGATGGGGGGTTGGCAGAAATGAGAATTCTCAGACATTGCCAGTAGTGTAAAATGGTGCAGCCCTGTGAGAAGCTATGTACAATTATTCAGAAAGTTGAACTGCAGACTCCAGGTGGACCATTGATTCAGAATGTAAATTAGGTGTCCACAGAGAATGTTGGGGACAACAGGGTTACAGCAGGACTCATCAGAACACCCCCAGGTAGAAACTATTCAGATGCCCAACATTGATGAGGGAAAATGTACAATGTGATCCATGGAATGTTGTGAAGCATGGAATATTATATGCAATTATTTGGCCGTGAGTTAGTCAACCTTCTGTCACTCAAAGTAAACCCTGACACAATTATCTTACTTGGAGGAAAGGTTAACATAGACTCCTGATTTTAGAGATTTTCTAGTTTTCTGATTATTTGCTTTAGGCCTAAATTGAGGCAACCTGTGGTTTAGAGAGCTTCTTTAGGAGGAAGCTGCCCTCCTTGGAGGAACTGAGAAGAATTGAGAGAGAGAGCAAGGGGCTGGTCCACTGCCATCCAGTGGTCCTGTGCTGGTAAACTAAGCCTTCAATGATCAGACTGGAGAACTTCCTAGGAGAGCTTGGATTACTGGTCAGGAACCCTGGGGTTCACCTGTCTGTGTACAGGTTTACAAGGCAAGCACTACATTGACTGATCTGCCCACTGAGTTCTTCTCCCAGGTCATCAGGCATGCATGTGTTATACAGACACGCAGGCAAGCAGAACATCTGTACATATAAAGTAAAAATTAAATGAAAAATTATCAAAACAGAGTAAAAGTACACAACCTTCTCCACATCCCTGTGTTCAGAGCATCCTGTGTTTTCCTGCCTCTGGGCTAGAATAAGGGTAGAGAAGGTGTGTGTTAATGAAAGATCACTTTCTTCTCCATGGTATCCCAGGTGATCTTGTCTTACAATAGTATTATCTGGGAAACTAAACACGTAGGCAATGTGTGTGCTTGTATGTGTGCATCCATGTACATGGGTGTTCAAGTTGTGTATGTGTATGTATATGTGTGTCTGTGTGTGTGTGCATGTGGCTATATGTACAGGAGTGCAGGAAACCCTCTCCTAAAAACACAATCTTCTAATGAACAGGATCATCAAAGACTTGAGGAAAATCTTCAGTCCCTGCTGAAGCAGAAGCTGCTTACCCGGCAAAGGGACTTGGCAGTAAAGCTGCAGCATCATTTCACTGTGTCCCAGATGAGGTAGGAATCTAGGATTCCAGAAGCAGATGGGTCCAAGTGAGTCAGCTGTACATGGATATCTGTTCTCTTTGAATTTCTGTTCAATTGGCAAAGCTTCCAGCCACAGCCAAGAAGAGAACACCTCAGGGTGTCATTCATTGCTGGCTCAGTCAATAGGAACTTATGTCCAGGAAGCAATATGCTTTCTCCTTGGTCTTATGGAGATTGTGTCCTCTTCTTCCATTCTGAGTCCTCTAGTATGATTTGAGTATCTCATCTCTTAGATTAGATCTCCCCACAAATATTCCCATAGTAGCCAGAAACCTAGAGGGGATCATCAACCATGAAGGAAAGTGTGTCCTCCTTCAACTTTATTTTCCATCATGAATGTTATGTTTAGGGATAAGTGTCTACCCTTTGGCAGATTTGCATATAGCAGCCTACTGCTGATGGCAGGCTCTCTGCAGTGTTTATCAGTTTCTCAAGAGAAGATTTACTCTGGTCATAAACAGTAGGAGTTGACAAGTTAATCCCATGTAGGGTTCTGAGATGTAGGAATAATTGGAGCCTTCTCTGCATTGCTGTGTAGGCTCCACTAGAGGGCAGGCATAGAGTTTTCCAGGAGGTTCACATTCACCTGGTATCTAATCAGGACAGCTACATCATTCCTGACCTGTGCCTCAGACTTTGTCATACTGATATTTCTCCAAATTGATGTCTTTGGACTGTTGGAGAAATATGCTGCTTTTTCTAATCCAGCACAGTGTGTATTTTCCAGTTCAATGTCTAGTAGTTTTTAAAAGATGAGAAAAAATTTCTGCCCAGTAGCTCTCTGACCCTTTTCCCTTGGGGAAGCAGGGAATGAACTCAGCTGAAAGGTACTGCTTGATTGTCTAGCTGAGTAGATCTGGTGGGGGCTCAAAAGCTGACATGGCAGGTCCCCACCAGGCTTGTCTCTCAGCTGCCTTCCTTCCCTAGGTTTGAAATCCGGCAGAAACTGGAGCAGACCACAGCCCAGGATGAGAGCCTCCTGCAGATGGAGCTGCTGAAGCAGAAACACTATGTCCCAGGCAAGTCAGCCACCATTGAGCCCCATCCCCAGCAGCAGGGTATTCATGGGGTGTGTTTCCTTCCTTAACTTTTGTTTATTAGGGATGAATAGGCCCTGATTTCCTTGCCATGTGCCTAGCAAAACTGTTTTTGAATCATATTTTCTTTGATGATTTTACCTGACAGCACCTGTTAAGAAGACTGAGAAGACTGGAAGAAGCCAGAAACACCTTGAAATCATGACATTCTACACTCTAGGTTCAAGGCCTCCTCAAAAAATGCCACCTCTTTTCACCTGTGAACTAGTGAGGCAAATATCAACCTACCATCAGGTGATACAGGCGCAATCTGATCCACATCTGTTGGCTCACTATCCTTGGAGAAAAGTTTGTGTCAGAAACAAGTTTAATATACAGAGAACACAACACAAATTACTAAGAACCCTGACTCCATATGTGATGGGAAATCTGACAAGGAAGACTGTGTTAATATCACACTGCCATCCAGACAGAACACACCAAAAACAAGATTCTCTCTAGTGCAGTGCAGAAGCTGATGCCATGTCATGGGTAAGTGTTGCTGAAGATAATTCACTACAGAGAATAAGCCAGTTCCTCACCTCTTTTGCTTTTCCATAATGAAATTCCAAAGCAAACTGAAATTTCCTTCATTTTTTTGTTTTATATCTTAGGATATTTATTCTTCATTATTTTCTTCATTTTTGTTTAAGGTTGGGTTAATTTTTGTTATACTTTTCTTCTTGTCATTATTGTAATAGTTTGCTAAGGCTGTACACTGTGTATAATGACTGCTGTTTTGAAAGCCCCCATTGAGTAAAATGAATATATTTTTATGAATAAAATAAATTTCAACTTTTCACTCTAAGACTCTTCTTTAGTACATGAGGTTTCACACTCCTGTAAACCCAGAAATCACAGGCTTGGATGTATCTCAGTAAGTTCCAGGAAGCTCAGGCTGCACAAGGATTTCCAAGCCATGGGCCTCAGGGCTACACAGGGGGTGGCAACTTGGATGTTGATGGTATAGCCTACCTCATGGATACCCACTACATAATAGAAAAACTAGACATATTGTATCCTTGAGGTCATATATTTAGCTACCAGTAAAATGTGGTACAGTGTATACACATGTTCACAAAATCATCATGTAGACCAAATTAAAGGGAAACACAAGTATATTGCTCCAGGCCTCTCAGGAAATGAGAACATTCATTAAACTTGTATAAAGGAAGCAAAAAGTAATCTGCCTCTGGTTTTTTTTTTTTTTGAAATACAACATGAGTGATAACTGAACAGCAGAGTTGATTTTCTGCAAGAGAATTTAGGATAACTTTGTGGTGCTTTTCTTTATACTTATAGGTGTTTTGCTACCACATACATGCAATTCCCATGAAAGCTAGGTGAGGACAGAGTCCACCTGGAATTTAAGTTAAAGAGGTTTGTTAGCTGTCCTGTCGGTCTTCTGGGACAGCAATAAATGCTCTTAATGGATGAGCCATCTCTCCAGTCCCTGAAATTGACCTTTGTCTTCCATGGCTTATGTGTGCTGTATTAGGTGGATTGGATCATTCCCAACCAAAGACTGAAGTTTCTTGGAACCTGTAGGGACAGGCATGCTAATTGTCTTAGGCTGCCACACATCCATTCAGGGCTCTCATAGGTTCAGGATCCTGCCCCAGTCTCACTGACTGTCAGAATGGAACTGTCTGTGTCTGAGTCTGTGTGTGTGTTTGTGTATGTGTGCCAGGTCTTGGCCCACAGAAGCTAAGACATCTTGTTTTTCATTCCTCACATAAGCTAGAACCTCTCCATCTCATATAATTACTCATTTAATTAGTAACTGTGTGTTCCTTTTGAGAAATTTCAGACTTGTGTTATTTTACTTTCTTGCCCAGAAGCTATAGAAACCTTGTAGGCCAGCATCAAAGCATCACCTAAAAAACAGGTTAAGGGAATGTGACCATGTGGAATTTATAACTGAGATATGGCTGTTGTGAGGTCCAAACTTCTCTAAAAGTCATATACCTCTTTGGTGCATTGGTTAGCGTTCTTTGGGGTAACAACTTATAGAATGAATTTCTACATATACTAGAGGCTACTTTTTAGAATGACTTACAGGCTGTAGTCTAGCTAATTGAACCTTGGCTGGCTATGATGACAAAGTCCAAGAATCCAGTAGTTGCACAGTCCACTACGCTTGAAGTCTCAGCCCATCAGTAGTATAGTCTGGAATCCCAAAGTAGTTGGCTCCAATGCCAGTGAAGGAATGGACTTGCTAGCAAGGTGAGAGCAAGCAGCTAAAGAGCAAAAGCTCCCTTCTTCCATTATGTATATGGGCTTCCAGCACAAGACCTGGCTGAGATTACAGCTGGAGTTTTGGGGCTCAAGATATCTGAGTTAAAGGTGTTTTTTTTCCCTCAATATCCAGATTAAAGAATGTTTTCCTAACGCAAACATCAGGATTACTCGTGGATCTTCTCCTTTTTTTATCTTTTTATTTTTATTTTTGTTTATTTAAGAGTTCTTTTTTCACATTAGATACCAACCACAATTCCCTCTCCCCCACCACCCCCCTCCCACTGCTCCCACCCACCCTCCATCTTTCCTCCACCCAGCCTCCTATCCAGTCCTCAGGGAGGGTAAGGCCTCCCATGAGGAGTCAAGGAAGTCCACCATATCAAGGTGAGGCAGGACCAAGCCCCTCTCTGCTGCATCAAGGCTGAGCAAGGCATCCCTCCATGGGGAATGGGCTCCAAAAAGCCAGTTCATGCATGAGGGATAAATTCTGGTGCCACTGCCAGTGGCCACATAAATTGTCCAAGTCACACAACTGTCACCCACATTCAGAGGGCCTAGTTCGGTCCCATGCAGGTTCCCCAGTTGTCAGTCCAGAGTCAGTGAACTCCCATTAGCTCAGGTCTCTGTGGGTTTCCCCATCATGATCTTGTCCCTTTGCTCATATAATCTCTCCTCCTTTGCTTCAACTGGACTCTGGGAGCTCCACAAAGTGCTTAGCTGTGGATCTCTGCATCTGCTTCCATTAGTACTGGATGAAGGTTATCAGTTCCCTTGATCCTTACACATGGGGACAGGGCAACCATGGACCTCCCAGCCAGGAAACATGGTGTCAATCATATAGCTTTGGGTCTCCATGTAAACACCGAGAGGAAGTGTAGAGATTTTGGGTATGGCCAAGGATATGATATAAATATTTACAAAAATACAAATGTAAATAAATATGGTGGCATTGATCAATCAGTAGATAAATGTTTTACTACAAATGCTACTACTACTGCTTGTAGATACTCTCGAAATCTATTAAAAGTTAACTGGCTTAAAGATGTATATAAACTTCATCCAAGTTCATTTAGGAAGTATAATTAATGGATTAAGGCCCAGTGCGGGTCAAGACCTTAATCTTATATCTCACTTGATTCTTAAGACACTATCATAACAATGTGAATCCTAAATAACAAATAGTTAAAGGAGAAATGTAGAAATCGTTTGAAACACTATCAATCTTTTTATTATCTTCTCTGCTGTGTAATCCCTGGATGGATGATGATTGCCACCTTGTTTCCTGGCTGGGAGGTCCACGGTTGTCCAGTCCTCATGTGTAAGGATCAAGGGAAGTGATCCTAGGGTCTTTGGAGCACAGTGACCATTGCTCATCCCTCAGAAGGAATGGTGTCAGTCTGCTTTAAACACTGGGCCACACCCAGGATCTTCTCTCTTAAAATTAAGGAAAAATACCTACAGGCATGCCCCACCAATCTTGAGTTTTAGTTAATTCCAGATGTATTCAATTTGGCAACCAAAAATAGCTATCACAACTGTACCCATTGTCAACTTGATACACAATTGTATCTTTTTATTGTTATTTTAATTTTATAATTGAATTTAATTTTACACATTAACCACGGATTCCCATCTTCCCTTCTCCCACCCCACCCCGCGCTCCCCCCAACTCACCCCCCATTCCCATCTCTTACAGGACAAGGACTCCCCTAGGGATTCATCTCAGCTTGGTAGATTCAGTCAAAGCAGGTCCAGTCCCCTCCTCCCTTCACTCAGGCTAAGCCCTAGGCTACAAAAAGCCAGCTCATGCACTAAGGCAGGTCCTGGTCCCATTGCCTGGGGGTCTCCCAAACACTCGACTGTCTCACTTATCCAGAGGGCCTGATCCAATTGGGGGCTCCTCAGCTATTAATTCATTGTTCATGTGTTTTCACTACTTTGGCTATTTGTCCCTGTGCTTTTTCCAATCATGGTCTCAACATCTCTCGCTCATACAATCCCTCCTCTTTCTTGCCGATTGGACTCCCGGAGCTCCACCTGGGGCCTGGCCATGCTTCCATTAGTCATTGGATGAGAGTTCTACCAAAACAGTTAGGGTGTTTGGCCATCTGAGAACCAGAGTAGGTCACTTTGGGCTTTCTCTCGACCATTGCCAGTAGTCTATTGTAGAGGTATCTTTGTGGATTTCTGGGGACATCTCTAGCACTTTGCTTGTTCCTATTCCCATGGGGTCTTCATCTATCACAGTCTCTCTTTCCTTGTTCTCCCTCTCTGGTTTTGATCCAGCTGGGATCTCCCGTTCCCCAAGTTCTCTTTCCCCCAAGCCTTGGCCTTCATTTCCCTCCCTCATGTCCAGTTTGCTCATGTAGATCTCATCCATTTCTCTGCCATTGGGTGATCTCTGTGTCTTTTTTAGGGTGCTCTTTACTAGGTAGCCTCCCTGGAGTTGTAAGTAGCAGTCTAGTCATCCTTTGCTTTACATCTAGTATCCACCTATGAGTGATTACATACCATGTTTTTCTTTCTGAGTCTGGGTTACATCACTCAGGATGATTTTTTCTAGATCCATCCATGCCTGCAAAGCTCATGATGTCATTTTTTTTCTGCTGAGTAGTACACCATTGCATATATGTACAATATTTTACTTACACATTCTTCAGTAGAAGGGCATCTAGGTTGTTTCCAGGTCCTGGCTATGACAAATAATGCTGCTATGAACATAGCTGAGCATGTGGTATGATTGAGCATTCCTTAGGTATATGCCCAAGAGTAGTATAGCTGGGTCTTTGGAGAGATTGATTCCCAATTTTCTAAAACAGCACAATATTGATTTCCAAAGTGGCTGTACAAGCTTGTATTCTCACCAACAGTGGAGGAGAGGTCTCCTTGCTCCACATCCTATCCAGCATAAGGTGTCTTCAGTGTTTCTGATCTCAGCCATTCTGACAGGTGTAACATGGTATCTCAGAGTCATTTGGATTTGCATTTCCCTGATGATTAGGGATGTTGAGCAATTCCTTAAATGTCTTTCAACCATTTGAGCGTCTTCTGTTGAGAATTCTCTGTTTAGCTCTGTAGATCATTTCTTAATTGGACTGTTGGGCATTTTGATGTCTAATTTCTTGAGTTCTTTATATATTCTGGATATCAGCCCTCTCTGAGATGTGGGGTTGGTGAAGACCTTTTCCCATTCTGTACGCTGTCACTTTGTCTTTTTGACTGTATCCCTTGCTCTACAAAAGCTTCTCAGTTTCAAAAGGTCCCATTGATTGTTTCTCTCAGTGTCTATGCTACTGGTGTTATATTTAAGAAGAGATCTCCTGTGCCAATGCATTCAAAACTACTTCCTACTTTCTCTTCTATCAGGTTTAGAGTAACTGGATTTATGTTGAGGTCTTAGATCCATTTGGACTTAAGTTTTGTACATGGTGAAAGATATGGATCTATTTGCAGCCTTTTACATGTTGACATCCAGTTATGCCAGCACCATTTGTTGAAGATGCTTTCTTTTTTCCATTGTACAGTTTTGGCTTCTTTGTTAAAAATTATATGTTCATAAGTGTACGGGTTAATGTCAGGGTCTTCAATTCCATTCCATTGATCCACATGTCTGTTTTTATACCAGTACCAATCTGTTTTTTATTACTATAGCTCTATAGCAGAGCGTGAGGTCAGGAACCGTGATGCCTCCAGAGGTTGTTTTATTGTATAGGATTCTTTTGGCTATCCTGGGTTTTTTGTTTTTCCATATGAAGTTGAGTATTGTTCTTTCCAGGTCTGTGTAGAATTGTGTTGGTATTTTGATGGGGATTGCATTGAAACTGTAGATTGCCTTTCGTAAGATTGCCATTTTTACTATGTTAATCCTGCTTATCCATAAGCATGGGAGATCTTTCCATTTTCTGACATCTTCAATTTCTTTTTTCAGGGACTTAAAGTTCTTGTCATATAGGTCCTTCACTTGCTTATTTAGAGTTACCCCAAGGTATTTTATATCATTTGTGGCTATTGTAAAGGGTGGTGTATCTCTGATTTCTTTCTCAGCCTGTTTGTCAAATGTATATAGGAGGACTACTGATTTTTTTGAGTTAATCTTGTATCATACTACATTGATGAAGGTGTTTATAAGCTGTATGAGTTCCTTGGTCGAATTTTTGGGGTCACTCATGTATACTATCATGTCATCTGCAAATAGGGAAAGCTTGACTTCTTCCTTTCCAATTTGTATCCCCTTAATCTCCATATATTGTCTTATTGCTCTGGCTAGAACTTGAAGTACTATATTGAATAAGTATGGGGAAAATGGACAGCCTTGCATTATTCCTGACTTTAGTGGAATTGCTTTGAGTTTCTCTCCATTTAATTTGATGTTGATATTGGCTTGCTGAAAATTGCCTTTATTATGTTTTGGTATGTTTCCTGTATTCCTGATCTCTCCAAGACCTTTATCATGAAGGGTGTTGTATTTTGTCAAAAGCCTTTTCAGCATCCATTGAGTGGGGTGTTGAAGTCTCCCACTATTAATGTGTGGGGTTTCATATGTGATTTAAGCTTTAGTAATGTTTCTTTTACAGTTGTGGGTGTCCTTGTGTTTGGAACATAAATGTTCAGAATTGAAATTTCATCTTGGTCTATTATCTTTCCTGTGATGAGTATGTAATGCCCTTCTTGATCTCTTTTCATTGATTTTAGTTTGAAGTCTATTTTGCTGGATATTAGGATGGCTGCACCTGCTTGCTTCTTAAGACCATTTGATTGGAAAGACTTTTCCCAGCCTTTTATTCTTAGATAGTGTCTATCTTTGAATTTGAGGTGTTTCTTGTATGCAGCAGAAAGATGGGTCCTGCTTTTGTATCGATTCTGTTAGCCTGTGTCTTTCTATAGGTGAATTAAGTCCATTGATATTAAGGAATATTAATGACCAGTGCTTGTTCATTCCTGTTATTTTTTTGGTGGTAGTGTGTGTGCTTCTTTTCTTTGGGGTTTACTGCTGTGGTGTTATCTATTGCCTGTGTTTTCATGGGTTTCTCTCCAGTTTGTATAATTGCATGCCTGTGAAGTGTCATACAAAGACTTTACCACATTGATTGCATTCATAGAGTTTCTCTCCAGTATGTGTTCTTTCATGTACTTGAAGATAACTGTCTTCAGCAAAGGTTTTCCCACACTGATTACATTCATAGGGTTTTTCTCCCGTATGTGTTCTTTTATGTCTTGAAGATAACTATGACATAAAAAGGCTTTACCACAATGATTACATTCATAGGGTTTCTCTCCAGTATGTGTTCTTTTATGACTTTGAAGATAACTGTGACATAAAAAAAAGCTTAACAACACTCATTACATTCATAGGGTTTCTCTACAGTATGTGTTCTGTTATGCCTTTGAAGATCATTGTGACATAAAAAGGCTTTGCCACACTGAGTACATTCATAGGGTTTCTCTCTAGTATGTGTTCTTTCATGACTTTGAAGATGACCATATTGTGCAAAGGCTCTACCACACTGATTACATTCATAGGGTTTTTCTCCAGTATGTGTTCTTTTATGAATTTGAAGATATCTCTGACATGAGAAGGCTTTACCACACTGATTACATTCATAGGGTTTCTCTCCAGTATGTGTTCTTTTGTGCCTTTGAAGATGACTATGACGCATAAAGGCTTTACCACACTGATTACATTCATAGGGTTTCTCTCCAGTATGTGTTCTTTTATGACTTTGAAGATAACTGTGACATAAAAAAAAGCTTAACAACACTCATTACATTCATAGGGTTTCTCTCCAGTATGTGTTCTGTTATGCCTTTGAAGATCATTGTGACATAAAAAGGCTTTGCCACACTGAGTACATTCATAGGGTTTCTCTCTAGTATGTGTTCTTTCATGACTTTGAAGATGACCATATTGTGCAAAGGCACTACCACACTGATTACATTCATAGGGTTTTTCTCCAGTATGTGTTCTTTTATGAATTTGAAGATATCTCTGACATGAGAAGGCTTTACCACACTGATTACATTCATAGGGTTTCTCTCCAGTATGTGTTCTTTTATGAATTTGAAGATATCTCTGACATGAAAAGGCTTTACCACACTGATTACATTCATAGGGTTTCTCTCCAATATGTGTTCTTATATGACTTTGAAGATGACTGTATTGTGCAAAGACTTTACCACACTGATTACATTCATAGGGTTTCTCTCCAGAATGTGTTCTTTTATGCCTTTGAAGATGACCTTGATATGAAAAGGCTTTACCACACTGATTACATTCATAGGGTTTCTCTCCAGTATGTGTTCTTTCATGACTTTGAAGATAACTCTGACAGACAAAGGCTTTACCACACTGATTACATTCATAGGGTTTCTCTCCAGTATGTGTTCTTATATGACTTTGAAGATAACTCTGAAATGAAAAGGCTTTACCACACTGTTTACATTCATAGGGTTTCTCTCCAGTATGTGTTCTTTTGTGCCTTTGAAGATGACTATGACGCATAAAGGCTTTACCACACTGATTACATTCATAGGGTTTCTCTCCAGTATGTGTTCTTTTATGACTTTGAAGATAACTCTGACAGAGAAAGGCTTTACCACACTGATTACATTCATAGGGTTTCTCTCCAGTATGTGTTCTTTTATGACTTTGAAGATATCTCTGACATGAAAAGGCTTTACCACACTGATTACATTCATAGGGTTTTTCTCCAGTATGTGTTCTTATATGACTTTGAAGATAACTCTGAAATGAAAAGGCTTTACCACACTGTTTACATTCATAGGGTTTCTCTCCAGTATGTGTTCTTTTGTGCCTTTGAAGATGACTATGACGCATAAAGGCTTTACCACACTGATTACATTCATAGGGTTTCTCTCCAGTATGTGTTCTTTCATGTACTTGACGATAACTGTCTTCTGCAAAGGCTTTACCACACTGATTACATTCATAGGGTTTTTCTCCAGTATGTGTTCTTTTATTCCATTTAAGATAACTATGACATAAAAAGGCTTTACCATACTCTTTACATTCATAGGGTTTCTCTCCAGTATGTCTTCTTAACTGCCTTTGCAGATGACTGGAACATTCAAAGGCTTTAACATATTGATTACATTCATATGGTGTATGTCCAGTATGTGTTCTTTCATGCTTTAGGAGAAGACTCTGACACTCAAAGGCTTTAACACAATGAGTATATTCAGAAGGTTTCTCTGTAGTATGACTTCTTTCATACCTGAATGGAAAATTAGTGTATGTAAAAGATTTACCACATTCATTGCAATGATGAGTCTGTATATCTATATGTATTTATTTTTCAATTTGGTCTAAATGTAAAGAGGAATAAGATCTTAAGATTTTAGCTCATTATATACACTTACGTTTATCCCCTTCATTAAGAATTGTTTTGCGTATTTGAAGATTTCTGTGATGGTAACATCCTTTATTACCTGGCTCATATTGATGGCATCTGTTTTCTCTATGAGATTTCACACCATTGAAGAGAAATGGATGAATTCAGACCTTTATCTCACTTCTTCCATTAACAAATTTTCCTAAACTGTGAGTCCTGCTATATTTCCAAAGTGACCCAGGACAAACACAAGCATTTACACAATCCTGGTACTCACTGCAGTGTGGTTGTTGCTGGATTACCAATGAAGCTGAAAAATCATTTTTTGTAAACTTGCATCACATTCAACAAGTCTACTCAACATGGGGATTATTACATATATTCTGATTGTTCTGAGATGGAGAAATGTATATTGCTTCTTTCTATGTCCCTATGTTCATATTTTCAAAGTGACATATGATATACCTATTAATGGAAGAATAAGAACTAAAAGATTTCCACATTTCACTTACAGTTGGACTTTCTGTTCTTCATCAACATGTGGTATGGTTATTAAGTTTCCTCCACAACAACCACCTCTTAATGCTTTACTCTAACTACTCTTCTCACTAAATTTAGCAAAGTCAGACCAAATATATGAGTAACCATATTTTACTATGAACTGTTTGCTTATTAGAAGGTTTTGAACATAATATTATTACATATTTAATGAGCATAACTTTTGTAATATAAATAGTAGGAAACTAAATGGATAGTCAGTTCTACATCATAGCTCTGGTGGAGCTATGATTCAAATGGTGATATCTGTTAAGGCATTGACTCCTTGTCTTCATTCTTGAAAGAATGACATGAAAACACAATTCACTTGTCATTGAGGTATATGGTATTGAAATCATTTAATGATCATCAATGTACTTTAAACTGTAATTATTTATACTGATGCTATTATTTAAAAGTTACAGATACATTAAAATATCTCCAGAGGAACATTTCTACCAGATTGTACATGAAAATTACCTTCCATGTCTTCTAAAACTTTGACAGTGCTCTTCAATATTATCTTCCCACTTGTAGCCTAGAATATTATACCAGGAAATATATTAAATATTATTGGAAATTGTGCAAAATTAAAGTAACTCCCTTCAATAATCCTTAAAACCATGCTTAATATCTTCACCTCATTCTTCCTCAGACTCAATCAAATTACAGAAGAGTATCTATAACCAGGAACTAGTTGTCCCCTTATTTTAAAATGTGAAGGAAAATTTATAGTATTACCTATAACAGTGAGGTTTCTGTAAGTTTCCACCATCAGATCTTTGTAGAGATTCTTCTGGGAAGGATCCAGCAAAGCCCACTCTTCCTGAGTGAAGTTGACATGCACATCATTATAGGTCACTACATCCTAAAATTTGCCATAAATAAATATGTCATGCATATGCATACAACAAGACACATGATACTGACATCATTGTAAATGCAGGCTTCTTTAACAATATAGTCATATAATTCTGGTGTTTCAAACACTTATTCTATGATACAGACATTATAATATAGTCATTTAGCCACTTTAGAAGGAAATTGAATAGGGCACTTATCTCTATCATTTCTGAATGCTCTGAATGCAATATCACCTTGCAAGAGAATACATATTAACAGATAGAGAGACAAGATAAATCATCATCAGTACTAATTACATGTTAGAGAAACTGTATGAATAGTTACTAACTACAAAAAAAGATGAGCAAGCTGGGTGTATTGATTCATGCCTTTAATCCTAGCATGAAGATAAAAGAGGTAGGTATATCTGCCTCTGAGTTGAAAGCTAGCCTATACTATGCAATCAGTTCTAGGAGAGCAAGAAGTAAAAATTAAGAACCTATCTCCTCTGCAAAAATCAATCAAATAAACAAAAATGATAGGAAGAACTCAAAGGTTTTTTTTAATGATGTTTCTACAAAGAGTTACATAATCACTTGAGTTCTGTATTCATTTTCTAGATACCTGAATTGCTTCAGTTTAAATAGTAACCTTAATAAATCTTACCAAAAGGAACTATGCATTTAAACAGCTACAAATAGACATATGATACCAATAGCAATATAAATTTTGAACATAAATAATCAACACAGTGCAAGAGAGACAGCTCAGAAGTTAAGAGCTCTTGTTGATCTTGCATATAAGTGGGCCCAATTGCCAGTACTTACGTGTAAGAGTCTGAGGCATGTAAATCTGGATGGATATATTTAACATTCTGCCTAAAGTCATCATTCCCTTGTCCTCTGCAGCAACAAAATCACTTTTGGTGTACTACATTATGTTCTAACTTGCTTGTTTCACATTGTGATTGAATTCTCTACCCAAAAAGCACCACAGGAAATGGAATGGGTTTATTTGGCTGATTCTGCCAGGTCACAATTCATCATTTTGGGAACTTAGAATAGAAGTTCAAGCTAGCAAATAAAGACAAAAATCATTTAACTAAACCTTTGTTTAGTACCTTTCTCTGTTACTTGGACATTGTCTCATGCTCAGCTAGCTCTCTTATCCAGCCCAGGTCAACTCTCATAGGGATATTGTACCCTCACTGGAAGGGCTTTCACACATCAATCAGCAATCAACAAAATCTCTCAAAGACATAGCAAACCGCCATTCTGATGGATCACATCCTCAACTGAGGTTGCCACAGATGACTGTAGGTTCTGTCATGTTGACAGCTGGAAGTAACTAGGACAAAGAGACAATAATATATGAATGTGGGAGCCCATTCTCGGGTTCCTCGTGGCTTTACCCAGCAGGTCCACATAGAGGATGATTAGACCACGGGCCTGAGTGCAGGTGTTTGAGATGGTCTGCACTTGGCTGTCCTGGGGGAGGAGGTCTTTTGCTCCACCCCTTGGCGTCTCTATAAAAACCCTGGGGCAGAGACAGTCGGGGCCCGTTGGAATAGGTTCCAGGCCCTCTCGAGGCTATCCTTTATTTTCTATCTGTTTCTCTCCGCGATATTCTCCGCAATAAATCCTTCTATCTAATATTTCCTGCTGCTCGCACTCAAGAAAACTCTGGGGAACTGTGGGGGTGGTTGGGTAAACGCCCCACAGAATGGCGCCATGAACAGGGACTAAAGAAAAAAGAAAAAAAAAACAGGGACTAAAGAAAAAAGGACAAAAAAAGGGGGGACTAAAAAAAGGGGGACTAAAGACAAATGAACAGGGACTAAAGACAAAGTAATAAGGACTAAAGATAAAGGAAAATAATAGTTTTACTATAGAGTTTTTGGCGAAAGTGCTGAGTTCAGCCCTGCCAGTGGATGAGGCATGCCGGTGTTATGGAAAATATATATTTTTTATATATATTGAGAGGCAGGGGTTTTATCCTCGAGAGAAAAGGAAAGCGGACTGGAAGGATGTCCGATGCTGCAGCAAAATTCTCTTCTGTCAAAATTTTCTATCTTCTATCCCTTTCTCAATTTCTATCTGTGAAAAATAAGTATAAGGCATAGGGTAGTAATATAGTTTAGGAAAAACTTAGAAGTGTAAGATTGTGTAGAAAAAATAAGGCAACTAGACAGAAAAACTCTTCAATTTTCTAATTTTGGGGGCTATGAATGCAAACTGGGGAAAAAAATCTTTCTTTGGGCTTTTTGGGTAGTAAAAAAGCTCTTCTTTGAGCTTTTGGAGAAGAAAAAGTTTCCTATGGAAGCTTTTGACCTGGGGACAGCTGAAATGCTAAGTCCAAGCTGCGGGAGAAAGTGATTTCTCCCTAAGGCAAAAATCGGGGTGTAAGAAGTCAGTTTAAAGTTGGGAAGTTTTGGGAAAAGTTGGTCTTTCTCTTGGGAAAAAAAATCTTAAACTATAAAGCTTTTCTTGGAAAATTTGGGGAAAAAATCTCTCTAAAAAGCCTTAATCTTAAACTTAAAAACTAAAGCCTTTAACTTTCTCTCAAAAGGACAAAAATTAGAATCACCTGAAGATATTAATATGGGGACCACCTGTGATTAGCTCAAAGGGAAAACAACAAACTTAAGACAGCAAAACCTCTAAGTTCTCTTTCAAGCTTTAAAAATCCTCCCTGCAATGCAGGAGGCAGGGACAAGTTCCTAAAAAACCTCTAAGCTCTGTCTCTTCAAGCCAGTAAAAGACAGTGGGTCAGAGTACCCTGAGGGAAACGCTTGGGAGAGTGTGGGTAAAGAGCTACAGAGAGCCCAAAAGGGCAAGAAACTTTACCTGAGAAAAGCCAAAAAGCCAAGTTTTTCAGTTACAGCTGAGCTGAGGCATCAAGGGTTTTGTTTGAGTGAGCATTTCAGAATGAAAAGGTCTCCTAATCGTCCTAATGCAAAGATCCCCTGAAGCATGCAAACTGTTAGCATTGTATCCTCGCTTCTGAGCAAAAACCCAGAGGCGACTGGCCAGCGTCTCTGAGTTGGGGTGCATTTCGGGGACACTAGGGTTCCTGCAGTTGTAAACTTTCTGGAGCACAGAGCTGAGGCGGGAAGGTGCAGGACCCAGGGGAAGATTGCCAATGAACAAAACTAAAGCCAGTGGGAACGGCACAGTTGTCCACTTTCCTACAAGTCCCGGGTTGATAGGTCCACAGCTGCAAAAAGAAATCTGAGAAAAAGCTTTTCTATCAAAGTAAGGACTTTTCTGGAAAAACAGTAAAGTTGAACTGTGTCTGAAGCAGTTGTGCTGCTGAGTCAGAACGCTGTCTGGGGAAAGAGCCCAGTCAGGGCAGAACAGAACTAGTAAAGCTTTTTCTGTCAGAGAAAACACCTCTTTGAGAAAAGCTGTGTTTCAACTGACTCCCCTGAGATGAGGGAGTGTAGCCCTGAGGGGTGATTGCCTCTGGAATAAGCTCTGTCCTTGAGCACCCAGACAAGCAAACGCAACCCACTGGGGGACTGGGCCAGGTGAAGGTCTGATAAGGCAAAACACCTGTCCTAATGGGAGTTTAGAAATGGCAAAAACCTCCCTTGTTAGATTTTCAGTCTGTATGCAAACCACACAGACCCTGAAAACAGAAACGGACAAAAAGCCCCTCCCTACCTTCAGTAGCAGGGAAAGCCGCCACTGTAGTATTGGAAACTGTTCCTGGGGTAGAGGGGATAAACTTGAGACCAAACTGGGAACTGTCTGGGAGAAAGACTCTGAAGAAACAGAAGGGACAGAATCCTCCCCAGAAAATGCATGACCTGTGAAAAGCTGCTAGAATTTGAGGCAGATTTTGGGGGGAAAAAGCCCCTACTTCCAAAGGCAGCTAGCAGAGGTACAGAGCCACAGACAGATACCTGAAGCTCTGCATCTGGGGGAGGGGGGGGGAAGGAACAAGCAAAATGAGATAAATCGGTGGGAGAAAATCTCTCCGAAAGAGCTATGGAAAAGCTGTAGTGCATGATCTTGTTTTTCACTGACTGGTTAAGACAAACACAAGCCCCGAGGAAAGTTGCTATCAGAAATTGCCCACCTCAATGCGCGCTAACGAGGCAAGTGCAGTTCTGATTTGGGGGCCAGTGTCAATTAAAGGAGAGACACCTGTTAAAGCCAGCTGAGGAGAGACCAGAAACCTCCCAATGTCCCATAATTGAAAATGTAAAATGCCTGTTCAAATCTCCCGTTGCAAAAGCAAAAAACTTTGTTCAAACCTCCCGGGCAAGAATTTGTAAGCAAGTCTGGTAAAAAAGAACTTAAAAGTTGACTCTCAGACCCAAAAAGAACTATGGGAAATGACTGATATAAGGGAAATGATATAAAGGACTGATTTAAGGGACTGATACTATTATGGACTGATATAAGGGAAATGCATTCTGGGAAAGGTAGTTTTTCTGCTAAAGATGGCGACATTGCCCTGAAACACTTTTGTCAGCTCGAAAATACGTTCATGGTAAACTTTAAAATACAGCTTTTAAAAGAATAAGGAGGAAAATCATCTAAGAGTTTTAAGTGTCAGTTCCAATGAAACATTGAAAGGATATGGAACTAGGCACTTCGCGGTTTCGGGGTTGGTAAAATGACTTATTTACCCTAATAGCTGTGCAAAGTTTTAACGGTAGTTGGATGACAGAAAGCTACCTATAAGATCAAACAAGCCACTTTAAAATCCTTACAAAAGCAAGAAAGCAGTTTATATACTGAACATTGTCTTAGATATGAAGGAAACTTATGCTATCTACAAAAGAAAGCTGCCATGCTTTGTGGGCCATATTAGAGTTCACTCCAATCTTCCTGGTCCTTTAGCTGAGGGTAATGCGAAATGGAAAGATCCCTGCTTGGGATTGTGGAAGGGTCCCGATCCTGTGTTAATATGGGGTCGAGGACATGTTTGTGTTTTTTCACAAGAGGAGAATGAAGCTCGGTGATTACCGGAGCGTTTCGTAAGGAGCTTGGAACTAAGAAAGGTCAGCTCCAATGACGTTTCTATAAAGAAACCAGAAGGAAAGTGGCTCGATCAGTGTTTCTGAGGTTTTGTCACTGGTTAATGCAAACAGTGAGGAAATAGAGTTCGGAGCTGTGCCGCTTTTGGCTTTACTAGCTCCTTTGGAAAAATACTTTATATCACCTAATAACTGTACGATATTTGGCAAAGAGCTTACAGCAGCTAAATACGGTAAGTTTTTCGGTAGAACAAACCAAGAGTACTGCTGTAATAGAAACATTTGTCTGAATTGAAGCACTTAGGGGAACTATTATGAATTTGGGTGAAGGGACAGCCTCTAGTTAAACACCGTCTACCGCTGACAGTGCATCTCTGCTGGGTCCGGAACGGCTGAGAGAACTGGCAACTTTGGAGTGTGGCGTCATCCCAAGAATGTTACAGTCCCCTAGCAACAACTATCACAATTCTATAACAACACTCACTAAATCCCAGTGTTTTATAACAAAGCTGACTATAAACTCTAAACGTTAGCAATGATGTACATACTTCCTGTCTAGATAAGAATCTTTCTAATAGAGATAGTGATAATAATTAAGAGTAAGAAATAGAAAAAGATGAAAATAAGATATGTGAGTTTGTAAAAATTCTCGTTAGATCTGTGTTAAGAAATCTTTAGGTGTTTGCTAAGTTAAATATATGGTAATGGTAGCCCTATATAAGTTTGTAAAATAGATCTATAGAGTTCCTTTAAGAATATATATAAGCTTGCAAGAAGTATCTAAGGTAGTCTTAAGACATGTGGTGATAAGCTTGTAAAAAGTAAAGATGTTAGCTGTAAATGTAAGTTTAAATAAGAATAAGATGGAATGAATATAAGAAATATATAAGTAATAAGAAATATATTTGCTAAAGTAGTTCTATAGTTTCCTTAAGGAGTATAAATAAGTAGATGTTAATACGTTATATGTGAGTTTGTAAAATGTAGATGTTGAATGTGAGTCTAAATGCTTTGCAAGACAAAAGGTTATATGTGAGTTTGTAAAGTGTAAATGTTAAGTGTGAGTCTATTCTTAATGTATATGGTGAAAGAACCTGAGACATACAGAAGTTAGTGTCTTAGCAGACTGCAAAGCAGGCAGTCTGAGCGGTTTTTCAAAAGCTCCAGAAGTCACTAAGAAGCTAAGAATGGCGGACGCCAGAACTAGCACAAGGCATCCGCAGCTGAGATTCATGGAAAATCAACGCAACACAGAAAAACCTGAGCTAACATCAAAAACGGTGCGGTTTAGAATACTACTGTACCTAAAAAGGTCTCTGTCTGTGAGAACAAAAGTTGCAGAGACGCTTGTTTGAATTGAAATTGTTAACTGCAAAAAGTTTTGGTTGAAAACCATCTCTTCATATTTGGAAGTGAAAGCCTGATACTAGAATTTATTTCTTGTTTGAACTTTTTGAACTTAAAATGAGATAAAACTACAAAGATTTTGGTTATGGATTTCTTCATATTTGGAAGGCTCGTACCAGAATTTATCATGTGAATTTTGGGACTTAAGAAATGAAATGAACAGTAGAGATTTCATTGCAATGGGACAATTTTGAGTTTATTCATAGTAATGACCTAGAACTGTTTGCTGGAATTGGGTTAAAAATGGAACTGTTTAAATGAAGAAATTTATTTCTACCTAGAATCAAGATGCAGTTTTGTGTATGCATATATGCTTTATTAACTGGTGATTCATGAATTGTTTTGTGGAACTGTTTATGTAAAATGGAATTACTTATGGAACTGGTTTGTGTTACAAACGGAACTGTTTAAACAGAAGTTTGGGTTTTCTAACTAGGCTTGAGATTTTGCTTAAATTATAAAGAAAGGGGGAAGAGCTAATATTCCTTAGTCTAATTTCAAAAGTTGTTTGAGGGATTAATGTTATGTTTTTGTTAGTAAGAAATGCAAATGGGGTATATTAAGAGACTACTTTTAAAGTGTAAAGAGTTTTATTAAGAAACTGCTTTTGGATGTTTTGCTAAGTTTTCAAAGTGTTAATGGTTAGATTGAGAAGATTGCTTTTCAATATGGGTTTGTAGGAATTGTATGAGTTTGGGTTCTTCTAACTAGGTTTTAGATTTTGTTTAAAAAATTATAAAGAAAAGGAGGAGTTATGAGGTTGAATTATGTTTGCAGAAATTATATTTACCCTATTGATATTAATGCACCCTGGTTTTGTGGAGTTAAGGAAATATTAAGTTTGATGTGAATACATCGAAGTTTTTCCTATGTTCTGTTAGCAAGAAAATTCAAATGATTGAGTTAAAGTTATAAGACGGAGAAAATTGTTAACTATATTTAGCACCATATATGCTAATTCAAATGGTTCTGTTAAGAGTTTGCTTTGAGTTGTAAGATTGAGAGAATTGTGACTATGTATAACAATATTTATGTTAACTTGTTAATGGTAATGATGAAGCTAAGGGATTCTTTAAGTTTGTAGCCGCCTTAAGAGTTTTTGGCTTAGAAAGGGTTTGAGGCAGCTAAGACTGCTGTAGTCACCTTGGACCTAATTCAAAAGAGAAATGCCATCTTTATCATCCTCTACTCCCATATTAGGAGGTGTAACAACTATGGAGATTGCTGTAAGCCATTAATAGTTATTTTTTATATATTAAGAAAGGGGGACCTGTGGGAGCCCGTTCTCGAGTTCCTCGTGGCTTTACCCAGCAGGTCCACATAGAGGATGATTAGACCACGGGCCTGAGTGCAGGTGTCTGAGATGGTCTGCACTTGGCTGTGCTGGGGGAGGAGGTCTTTTGCTCCACCCCTTGGCGTCTCTATAAAAACCCTGGGGCAGAGACAGTCGGGGCCCGTTGGAATAGGTTCCAGGCCCTCTCGAGGCTATCCTTTATTTTCTATCTGTTTCTCTCCGCGATATTCTCCGCAATAAATCCTTCTATCTAATATTTCCTGCTGCTCGCACTCAAGAAAACTCTGGGGAACTGTGGGGGTGGTTGGGTAAACGCCCCACATATGAAGAGGTTTAAAAAACCAAAAACCAATGTATCAACAATGGGAATAACTTAAACAGCAACAATGCAAACACTGATAATAGTAACAACTGGAAAACATATGTATGCCAAGAAATGAGGAGAAACAAGCTTCTAAGATAAAGAAGAGAAAACTAATTCTGTTTCTCCACAGAAAGTTTCCAAGCCAACAAACTCAAGGAACTCATAACATAATGCAGTAATTTTTCAGAAAATAAAAATAGGTGGAGGTCTATCATTTTGCAGAGAAAAATATAACCAAATTATAACTAATAAAAAATTGACAAAACCTAGATGGTGTGACTGATAAAAGGAGACACAAAGAGAGACCTACATAGTTAACATGGTCTCTTGAACAAGAACTGTAAGATTCTAATGAAAATCAAAATCAAAAAAATCACTGACCACCACTCACACTATGCACCCCAGTTCTCTTGTTAGCCAATAATAGAAAATAGGTTGAGTGATAAGGACTGTTCTAGAAAAATTGGATGGATTCACTTGAAGCCTGATATTTCTACATTGTAGAAAAAGGTTTTGCCTACTAAAATTACCACATTCTGTTTTGATAAAGAAAAGGATGTCTGTTAGGATCATTTCAAAACCCTTTGTTTCTATGATTGATGACTGGATGTAAGTCTGCATCAGAGTGAGGAAATGAAAAAAATTTCAAACAAAATGCTAGATAACAGATTTTTAAATCAATGTTGTATGATTTGTATTATATACCTAAAGCAACCTGTTTTCCTCTAATTGTTTTATAAGTCACAAGCATGTTTTTAAAATAAGTATATCCTCATTTTTATGTGTATGTTTGTTTGTATGTATGAGAGAAGTTTTCTATGCATATACAAGTGACACACCAAAGAGTGTATGGGATCCCTGGATCTGAAATAGCAGGTGGTTATGAGCCTCTCAACTTGAGGGTTGATTTCTGAACTAAGGTCATCCCCAAGAAGAATATTTGCTGAGAGTCGTGCATAGCCCACAGAGTACTTATCTAAAAAACTAAGTCTTTCACAGATTAATAACAGAAACCTACATAAAGAAAGAAGTAAATAAATGAACCCTGGGAACTTGATGAATCAGTATTAAGATGTTGGGTATGGGATCAGGTAGGGTGCCTACAGACCTTCCCCAATCTTGATTACCCAAATCCAGTACTCAGGGTTGCCTCTAGGGCTGTAACAGAACTTCAGCTGCAGCTTCTCTTCCACCTGTTCATAATTCCTGTGGATTTCAAAGACAATCCCCAGTTGCCCTGTCCTTCCTACCTCATATCTATGTCAAAGCACCCAACTAACTGGAGCAGCACCCCTAATCAACTAATTGTCACATCTTCCAGAAGACCATTTAGGCTATCCACAGATCTACTACATTATCTCTTATCCTAGACCTGATTTTAATAGTTGCCCCATCACTGCAGTAGATCACCGGAGGCAGCTTCCCCTCTCCACTCTCCATTTCTCCTGTAGATCCCTAAGGTTATATCCCCCTCATCTCCCCTTGATCCAGTTTCCAACACCAGTAAGCATTCTCCCTTGAACACACCAGCCAGTAAGACCAGGAAAAAAGGAAACACTCAGCCAACACACACTCTGAAACTCAAGAGAACAAACAGAAAATCAGGAACAAAACTCCCATCGAACAAAGATAAAGTCAGGAAACAGCACCTAGACCTATAATCACCCCACACCTGATGCCTAGCATAGGAACATAATTAATAACAGCCAGGATAATATGTCACCATCAGAGCCCAGCTATCCTACCACAGCAGGCCCTGAATAATCTAACATAGTTGAAATACAAGACAAAAAACCCTCAAAACCAAATATATGGAGAGGATAGAGGAACTTAAAAAAATCAATAAATACCTTAAATAAATTCACAAGAGCACAAACAAACAAACAATTGGAGGAAATCAATAAATTCCTCCAAGAAAGCTAGGAAAACACAAACTATTGAAGTAAACCAATAAACAACTTAAATAAAGCCAAGATAAAACAAACTAATCATTAAAGGAAAGAAATAAAATTGTTTAAGACCTGAAAATGGAAACTGAAGCAATAACAGAAAACAGAAACTGAGGGAATTCCAGAAATGAAAATTTTAGGACTACAAACAGGAAGTACAGTTGGCTATATCAGTCAAAGAAAATGTCAACTATAAAAATTTCTTGATGCAAAATTACCAGGAATTATTGGACATTATGCAAAGACCAAACCTATGAATGACAAGAATAAAAGAAATAGAAAAAACTAAGATCAAATGTCCAGAAAATATTTTCAATAAAATCACATAACAAATTATCCTGGGTTAATGTAGGTGCTGATAAAAGTACAAAGAAGCATGCAAAACACCCAGGAAATTGGGTCAGAAAAGAAAGTCCCCTTGTCACATAAAAACCAAATCACTAAACATTCAGAACAAAGAATATTAAAAGATGCAAAGACAAAAGACCAAGTAATATACAAAGGCAGATCTGTGAAAATTACACCTCACTTCTCAATGGAGATTCTGAAAGCCACAAGGGCCTGGGCACATGTGATGCAGGCTCTAAGAAACCACAGATGCCATCCCAGATTATTACATTCAGAAACTTTTCTTCACTATAAATGGAGAAAATAAGATACAATTTATACAATATCTATGTACAAATCCAGTCCTGCAGAAGGTACTAGAAGAAAAAATACAATCCAAGGAAGCTAACTACACATATGAAAACACAGTAGATAAATAAATAAATAATATTACAATATCAGCAAAACCAAAAGAAGAGAAACACACACACACTCACACAAACACAAACTAAGACACTCTCATACACATACCATCATCACCAACAATAACAACAACAAAATAACAGGTGTTAATAATCATTATTCCTGATATCTCTCAATATCAATGGCCTCAATTCCCCAATGAAGACACAAATTAACAGTATGGATTCAAAAACAATATCCACCCTTCCACTCCATAAAAGAAACACACTTCAACATCAAGGATAGAGGTTGCCTAAAGGTGAATGCTGGGAAAGACATATTTAAAGCAATTGGAACTGAAAAGCAGGCTTGAGTAGCTATTTTATTATCTGCCAAAATAGACTTCAAACAAAAATTAATCAAAAGCAATGGGGAAGAATACACCTTAGTCATCAAAGGTAAAACTCCACCAATATGACATTTCAATTATTAATATCTATGCCCCAAACACAAGGTCACTCACTTTTGTAAAAGAAACACTTCTACGGGTTAAATGACACACTGACTCTCACAGTGTTTGATAGTGGTAGATTTCAATACCCCACCCTCAACAATGGACAGGTCATCCAGACAGAAACCAAATGGAGAAATATTGGAGCTAATGGATTTTATAAATCACATGAACATAACACACTATAGAATATTCCACCCAAAGAAAAAGAATACACCTTTTCAGCACCATATGGAATTTTTTCCAAAGTAGATGACACACTGGGACATAATTCAAGTCTCAACAGATATAAAAAAATTGAAAGAACTCCTTGCATCCTATCTGACCACCATGCATTATAGCTGGTTATTAAAAAAAAAAAACAAAAACAAAAACAAAAAGCTTAAAAACTCATGAAAACTGAACAACACTCTACTAAAGAAAATGAGTCAAGACAGAAATAAAGAAGGAAATTAAAGAGTTTCTAGAATTTAATAAAAATGATTACACAAGATATTCAAACTTAGAGGACACAATGAAAGTGGTCATATGAGGAAACTGTGTAAAACTGAGTGTCTACATAAAAAAAGGAAAAGACTTCATATTTGCAATTTAACAGCACACATAAAAACACTAGAACAAAAACAATAGGTATCCGCAAGAGGTGTAGACAGGAATAAAGTATCCAATAAGGGCTAAAATTCATCAAATAGAAACAATGAAAAAGACAAGGAATCGATGAAACACAGAGTCAGTTCTTTGAGGAAATCAATTAGACAGACAAACCCTTATCCAAACTACCTAAAAGAAAATTAATCCTAATTAATTTTGGATTAATTAAGAAACAGCCACTTGGGACAATAAGAAATCACCTATACCTGATTCACTGATTTCATATTGGTAATCCCAAATGTAGACAAAACTGGAAAATTTTTGTTGTTGTTGGTGGTGGTGGTGGTTGTTTTTCGAGACAGGGTTTCTTTGTGTAGTTTTGGTGCCTGTCCTAGATATCTCTCTGTAAACCAGACTGACCTCAAACTCACAGAGATCTGCCTGGATCTGCCTCCTGAGTGCTAGGATTAAAGGCGTGTGTGACAACCACCACCACCACCACCACCACCACCACGCCCAACTCTGATTTGTATTGATTCATCCTGAAATTGTTTTCCAAAATGCACTGAAGTGCCCCAGTTTAACCTCTGCAGAGGAGGTTCAGGACAATATACCTTAAAGTCATTTTTGGTGTCAGTCACTGATCCATGTCAAATTATTCACAGAAATGAATATACCAAGTATGATAGCAGAGCCAGGCAGATCTCCTTGAATTTGGTCTTCATAGTGAATATGATAGAAAAACATATATTATTATTGAATACACACACACACTCATAAATAAAGTTGAATATAATTTTGCTCTGTTGTTTAAAACAAGATCTCATTACAAAGATCCAGCTAGCCTAAAACTCACACTGTATAGTTTAATGAATAATATATATTGAATATATGGAATAGATAAAACAAATATAAAATAATTTACATTGAATATATAAACAAATTCCAATAAATTTTCATTCTATACCATTGGCACATTACTGAAAACATGAGTTTTCTATACAAGAGGGAGTTTCAAAACAATTGTCTAATCCTGACTCATCTAATCAAAATCTATAGGAACAGCAGTAATTTATAATTTCAATAAGCTCCAAAATTCTGATAATAAAAAATATAACAAGATTTTTAAATACAAAATAACAAATGCCTCAAAACAACAGTTATGAGTTTGTTTGCCTTATAACATTTCCAGTTTTACCAAGGAGCTTACCTATGAGGATTACTCATGCTGTCTCAGGAACATTCAAGACTCTAGCAGTATCTGAAGTCTGAGAAGGCATTGTGGCCCCCATAGAATGCTCAGTAAAGCAGCTGGGCACCAGGACATAGAAAGAAGGAATCTGGACTCAAAGAAGGATCTGGAGAGTGGCACAGAGACTAAGGAATCAGAAGGCAACCTGGTGGCAGGAAAGTCCTTAAAAAGGGTAGGTGGATTGTTGTCTCACTTTCCCTGTATCAGGTTCTCATGTATATGACCATTGCAAGCTTTTCCTTGCATTGTTCCCAGCATCCTGCTATTCCTAACAACTACAACAGCAGCACTATGACCTCCAAGTATCTGGGTTAAATCATTAGCCTAAGTTGACTCCTTGTCCAGCTAGATCCAGGTCCTGGGGGTTTCCAGGGACTAGTTCCAGGGCTACAAGTGATCAGGCCAGGTGACTACAGGAAAAGCTCCTCCAGCTCCACAGTATTTGAGATAGGCAAGACAAGAGTTGGGTTGGTGCACAGGGCCTGTGATTTTGCAGCCCCACCTACCTGCCTCCCTGGGTCAAGCCTGCAAATCACCTACTAAACACACCCTCTCCCTGAGGCAAACTGAGCAGAAATTCCTCCAGTCCTCTCCTCACAAGCACAGCACTCTCCAGATGCACCCCCAGGAAAGACCCTCACAGACACACCCACACAAGATCAAAGATATTCTCCCTCCCTGGAAATACCCTTCCAGACATTATTTTTAGCCTGATTCAGAGGACCTTGGAATTCTGTGAGGACCTCAGTTTGGGGAAAAGTGTCAGAATGGGGAGAACTTGGCAGCTAAATTGTAGAGCTGGTTTAAGATCAGGGCCGATGGAGACAGCATGGCAGCCCATCCACTGTACACACAGGGCCCTGCAAGAGAAGAACTGGACCTCCAGAGCTGGAATCATACAGGAGCTGGGAACCCAGAGTCACAGCTGGCAAGGTAGGCAAACCCTAAGCCCTGCAAGAAGATCTCAGGTGAAGGAGAAAATATGGCCAGTACACATTCTAACTTACAAGGTTGAGGGGAAGGATCTAATGAGACCCTCTCCTTAGACAAAGTGCTACAGGAAACTAATAAATATTGAGAGGGAGAATTGTGAGTTATCCAAAACGAAGTGGCCTGCACTGAAATCATATAACTAGAAGAAACACCAAATGGACTCAGCAGCTCATATTCATTTCTGGGCATAGACAGATGAATAAGAAAAGTGAAAGAACCAGTTGGAGACAGAGTATTTGAGGGCATGGAGCAGGCTTCCTTTGGGGCCACCAATCAGCTCCCAAATCATGAAACAAAGACTTCTTAGTAGTTATGAATGCTTCCTGTCACATGGATTATGGCCCAAGATGTTGATTCTGCCCTATCCAACCACCCAACACCATGCACACCTGATAAACCTCTGCAGTTCAGAATCTCCTTTTGTCCCCTGGTATAAAATTTCACTAGAAAACACTATTGTAGTTGGTGGCAGCAGAATGTTAGAAGCACTTTAATCATGTATTGCTGAAAGATGATCTGCACCGCCATCTTTCTACCAGTTTCTAAATTATTTGTAGCATTTATAAGATAAACATGAAAGAGGAGGGTAATGTTCAGAACTTCTAGAAACCAGACCTTCAGTTTTCCAATCTGTCTTCTCACTGCACACCAAAAGCTTGCCTATGTGTGCACACTGAGCAGTGATACTACAAGCATCATATTCTCCCATGCCAGGGCTGCAGAGTTTTCACCTCCCAAGGAAATCCATCCACAGAGCTCAGAGGACAAGGACAACTGCCACAGTCACCATATGGACCAACAGAACCACAGTCTGGCTCATATTTTATCTAAATTCCAGAAGAAATAACAGATCAACAGACCTTCTCTGAACACCCTATACCTACCATGGCATAGCTGTGGTCTTCTTTACAACTCTCTACAACAGAAGTAGAAGAGATCCTGGAAAGAACCTGCAAGCTACCTGCCACTAGGACTCCTAATTGCTAAGCCTTCCCAGAGTCCCTCATTGTCTACAGCTATCCAACTGGGCCTCAGAATACTAACAGCTACCCTACTGGGTGATCAGAGATCAAATGACTCAGAAAGCACAGTGCTTCCAGCTCTGAAATTCCAGCAGAGCAGACAGGGTCCTAGTCAATAAACTTTGTATTTTAGTAGATATTCTTCCATCCTCCTAGAGCACATCTTGTTCCTCATCCAAAGTACAGGGTGCTTTTGTGCACTTTCTATTATCCAGACTTGGAAGATTTGCAGGACTGTGTACCTAGAACTGGGCAGCAGAGGCAGGATTAAGAATTCAAAGCAATTCTCAATAAAATTGCTTGATATAGTGATATTATAAGCTCATAGTCCCCCATGCCATGATGGCAGAGCCTCCCCTCCCTAGGGAATCTACATTCAACAAAGCTCAGAGAACAAGGGCCACTACCCAGGTTACCACAGGAGCAACAGAACCTCAGTCTGGCTCATGGTCCATCCCAGTCCAGGCAGCTCTGACACCTCAGCCAACCTGCTTTTCTTGGTCTGGGGACAGTGACCCTCACACTCACCATGTCATGGCTTGTGAACTTCTTTACCACTCCCTGCAACAGAACAAGAGGAGAATCCTGGAAGAATCTCTAAGCTACCTCCTATTGGTGCTCCTAATTGCTAAGCCTTCCCAGAGTCCCCAGTTAGCTAGATCTAGCCAGTTGCATTTCAGAACATTATAAGTTACCCTACTGTGTGAGCAGAGATAAAATGACTCAGAAAGCAACAACCTTCCCTGGTTTGTTCTTCCACACTATGGTCAGACAGGAATCTAATCCAGGATTTGGCAGTTTAGTAAAATTTTCCAATATCCCAGAGCACTTCCTATTTCTCTTCCAAGGCACAGGGTCCTATGTGCACACATTCCACTACACACTCAATGTCCAGTGCAGTCAACCCTTTTTATTTCATAGCTGGGAGGTCCTGCTGTCAAACACATCACATTCAAACAGTAACAGTTGTTAAACAAAGAGAAGCCATGGATGAGCACACAAAGAAAGGACTATGGGAGGGCTTGGAGGCAGGGAAGAGACAGTGGAAATAATGTAATTATAATCCCAAATAATTCTATGAAAAAGTTGAAACAGGCTTTATGGCCATGTGCTCCAGAGACTAGGGATTTGTATTAGGGCACACCAAGTGCTTCTCACATCATTTCTCTTGGGGTATACATCTTAAACCTGGAAAACACAGTCATATATTAGACATGGTCTTATCAATTTATCCAGTTCTGCTCTTTAGGTTGAACTGGTGTAACTATAGTAATTTGGTTTCACAAACATTCAGTTCATTATCCACATTCTTGATTGATTGGTCTGAGGATCCAAGAACTGGCCATTCATCACATTTATTGATCATCTAGAATTGATTACCTCACCAACATCATCTACTGTCACAGCAGGAATGCTTTCAACCTCCTTCTTGCCCATCCCTTTCTATCCTGTGACTACACCTATTTTATAGCTGGTAAGTTGTGGTGACACTGTGTCCCTCAATATATTGTGCACTTTAATAAACTTATCTGGGGTCAGAGACCAGAACAACCACTAGATAGACATAGAGGCCAGAAAATGGTAGCACACACACCTTTAATCCTAGCAATCTGCAGGCAGAGATCCATCCAGATCTCTGTGAGTTCAAAGCCACACTGGAAACAGCCAGGCATGGTGGCACACGCCTTTAATCCCAGGAAGTGATGGCAGGAAGCAGAAAGGTATATAAGGTATGAGGACCAGGAACTAGAGCCTGTTAAGCTTTTAGGCTTTTGAGCAGCAGTTCAGCTGAGATCCCTTAAGATGAGGACACAGAGGCTTCCAGATTGAAGAAACAAGATCAGGTGAGGAATTGGCGAGGTGAGGTAGCTGTGGCTGGTTCTGTTTCTCTGATCTTTCAGTGTTCACCCCAATACCTGGCTCCAGGTTTGTTTTCATTAATAAGACCTTTTAAGATTCATGCTACAATCAGTGAACACAGTTCTTATGAAGGTCCCACTTTATCTGTAGATTTACAATAAAATCTTGAGAAGTTGAAGGATATTCACTCACTAATCTATTTTTCCTTCCCACAGATCAGACAAGGCTCCGTTCTGGAAGGAGTTTCAAAACTGTCTTCCCAGCACTGGGCAGCAGAGGCAGGATTGATTGTTCAAAGTAATTCTCAATTTTATGGTGTGAGACAAGCCTGAGCTACAAGAGACATTGATCTAAACCAGTGATTCTTAACCTTCCAAATGCTGTGTGACTCTTTAATACAGTTCCTCATGATGCAGTGATGCCCACAACTCTAAAAATTTTTCACTACCTCTTTATAACTATATTTTTGCTACTGGTATGAATAATCATATAGATATCTGTTGTTTCCAATCATCTTAGGCCAGTATTGTGATATAGTCATTTGATCCCCCACATGGAGGCATGATCAAGGTTGAGAATCACTCTTCTAAACTGATATAAATAAACAGATAAATAAACAACACTTAAGAAAAAATGGAATAAAATTCTTAAACTGAGAAACATTGAAAAATAGAAAAAAGCAGCAATGTATTTAAAGAAATTAATTTTTAAAATAATATCAATAATTGATATTTTAAAATGATAAAAATAATTGGAAGAAACTTTAGCTATACTGACTTTGAAATGGAGTAGGCACCTCCCTAGTAAAGTGAATACCATTAATAAGAGATTGTATGACTTTGTCCCATGTAAAATGTTAGTCACTGAGTGTTGTAAGATGACACACAGAGTTACAGCCATTGGCTTTTATCCCAAATTTCTGAGCTGACTTAACTGTGTCAACCAGGATTGCACATATATCTGCACAGGAGAGTTTGCTAATTGGAAACTAAATATTTAGTAGTTCAAGCTATTCTCCCTAAACTGTACACCCACCAATTCTGTCTGTTTTCATTCACATGGAAGGAATTAATACATACAGGAAAATTACAGAGAAAGCCGCTCACCCTGCCCCATCAGTCCTTCTTTGTAATGGATAACCCTGAAGCTCACTGCCTTCAAGTTCAGTCATGATCTAGCTATTGTCTAGTCTGTTTCATCCTGCAGTGTACACAGTATACTGTTCCTCCTCTTCTGGTCTGAAGGGAGAAACCATGCTCCACACACAAATCCTTTCGCTGTTCTGCAATGCACAGCCCACTGTGTGACTCAAACGGGTAATTTTAGAACTCTGGGGTGCCACAGATGTGTCATCCAGGAATTTAGGGTGGTTAGTCAGGAGGATAACAATGGCAATGCCCTGTGGGGCTACAGACAGTGTGCAAGTCCATCTCAATCAACATAGAAGGCCTTGACTCAAAAACACTTTTCGGGCAGTAGTGGCACATGCCTTTAATCCCAGCACTCAGGAGGTAGAGGCAGGGGGATCTCTGTGAGTTTGAGGCCAGCCTGGTCTACAGAGCAAGATCCAAGACAGGCACCAAAGCTACACAGAGAAACCTTGTCTTGAAAAAAAAAACCCAACAAACAAACAAACAAAAACTTTTCAAAAAGACTGGAGATGCCCCTGTTCTAGAATTAGTATAACTTCATGGCACACCATGACTTAATGTTGGTTCTGACCCTGTAATGATTCCTTGAACAGCATTTAGAGGCTGTTTTTTTAATGGAAGGATGGGCCTTTCTGCTTGTTGTAAATCAGGGTTGTCTCCTTGTTATGGGAATGTAGCTGGTTAATCATATGAAACAAATATTTACATCTTATCATACTAATCTCTAACAGGCATGGTTAGCATGTACTTATCTTTGGGATATTTGTGATGCAGCCCCTCCTTTCCTAAATTCTACTTTGTAAATTAATGTCTCCTAACATCTGGTAAGCCCTTATACCATCAATTTTACTACCATCAATTCTACTTTTCTCCATCACAGTATAGCGGAGGAGTGCTACTTTACACAGAAAATACTGTTTACAATCTCCACAGAATTAACTCCAGATGGATCCCAAGCCTAAGTGTGAAAAGTTCAAAGTGCAGTACTTCTGGGAGATATATTAGATACAGGACCAGGTCTCTCTGAGTTCAGCAAATTTGTGTTCCATAGCGAAAATGCTTATGCACTAATGGTGCCGGCATTTCACAGTGATGTCAACAAGGTTATTTCAAAGCTCAGTCCTACTCCCAATGATCTGCATATAAGCAGCCTAGGGAGTGAAGTGACACAGGCTGCCAGCCAGCCCAGGAATTGCAAAGACAGTGCAGGACCACACAGAAACACACTGGAGCATGCAGGACAAGCAGAACCACGCTAAACCCACCAAACTGGCTCCCATGACTGAAATCACCACTCCTCCTACTCTGGGGACAGCAGCCCTTCACTCACCATGTTGTGGTTTTCCAGATTGCCCAACCTACAGCAGCACACACAGCACAGCACACAAAACCAGACAAGCCTGAAGCTTGTGACAGGAAGGACCCTGCACCACTTTTGACTGGCTGCTTGCCTGGAGGGCCTGATTGGCTAGTGAGGCCTGAGTGACAAGAGCACCTCCTATAGGGTAACACTGTCCTTAAAGACACAGCACAATGGTCCTGACCTTGCCTTCCACCTCAGACAAAGACCTTTTCAGAACTGGGAGAGATTTACATTTCAATAGCACCTGTCCCTGGCTCTAATAGCAGACCCTGCTATCTTCCTGTCCTCCATAGGCACTTCTCCTTCCTCTTCTGGACACAATGTGGCTGGCTAGCTTGTACAGCCCACTCTGCTATGAGGGGTGGAGTGATTCCCTGTCACACATGTGGAAGGATGCCCAGAATATTAACAACTTAAGAGAAATTTAAGCACACAAAAGGAGATGTTAGGTGGCTTCACACTGAGGTCAGGTGAATTGAATGAACTTTTTACCTGCTTTTCATTGGCATTTCAGACAACCAGGAAAGAAAGGCAGGAACTAGACACACACAAAATAACAGATCTTTTTCCCATCAGAAAGCTGGGTGACGGCTCCATTGTTTCAGGAGTTTAATTTCTGAAATCCAGAGCAAACTGTAGGCAAATTAAATAATAATACAGAGTAGTCTTCATGGAAAATTGAAAACTTGGAGAATAATGGAGTTAGGAAGAATGTGGTTATGAGCACCATTGTCAACCAGCACATCTTACTCAGTGGGCAGGTGAAAAAAGATGCAACTGTATTATTCAGTGTTCTCTACATGATCAGGACTGGTAGAATGAATCTCTCCATGAAAGTTGATTTCATAGAATGTCTTACAAGCTGTGTTCCAGGTAGTCTAACAATGGCTGCCTACCAATGGATATTTGAAGAATCCAGTAGTTGTTCAGTTCATGAGGCTGGATATCTCACCTGGTCTTCAGTATATCACCAAAATTCTAAGGAAATGGGCTCTAATGCTAGTAAAGGAATAAACTTGGTAGCCAGAGCTAGCAGAAGCAGACAAAGAGAGAGCTTCCTCCTTCAATATCCTTTATGTATGTAGGCTGCCACCAAGAGTTACTATCCAGATTAAAGGTGGATCTTATTTTTTGTTTATTGTTTTGGGGTTTTTTTGGTATTTTCTTTTCTTTCTTTCTTTTTTTTTTTTGTGGTTTTTTTTTTTTTTTTTCCGAGACAGGGTTTCTCTGTGTAGCTTTGTGCCTTTCCTGAAATCACTTTGGAGACCAGGCTGGCCTTGAACTCACAGAGATCCACCTGGCTTTTTTTTGGTATTTTCAAGACAGGGTTTATCTGTGTATCCTTGGAACTCATTCCATAGATGAACCTGGCCTCAAATTCAGAAATCCAACTGGCTCATCTTCCTGAGTGCTGAGGTTAAAGGTGTGCACTGCCACCAAGCGACTAAAGGTAAATCTCATCACCTCAAATGATTCAGATTAAAGATGGGTCTTTAAGGTGGCACATGCCTTTAATCCCAGCACTCCCGAGGCAGAGCCAGGTGGATCTCTGTAAGTGTGAGGCCAGCTGGGTCTACAGAGTGAGATCCAGGACAGGGACCAAAGCTACACAGAGAAACCCTGTCTCAAAGAAAAAACAAAAACAACAACAACAACAACAAAACCAAAAAAAAAAAAACAAAAACAAAAAACAAAGATGGGTCTTTAACTTCAAAACCTTTGAGAAAAATCCCTCACAGGTGTACCCAAATCTTGAGGTTTTAATTAATTACAGAGGTAGTCAGTTTGACTATTAAGGATATCCACTGGGAGCAGCTTAGTTCTATCAGTGTTGGTGGGTTCTGTCTCAGGGAGCAGTTGTTCCCAATTGGTGCAGAGTGGGCTTAAGGCTCCAGTGGTTGTTTGGTTCACAGGGGCTGGTTTTTTGTTTTTTTGTTTTTTTTTTTTTTAGGTGAGGGAGCCTGGGAAGGTAGCTGTCTGGTCCCTGGGGCTCTCATGGCTGGGGCCCAGGGGCAAGAGACCTGGTCTGCCAGTCCAGAGATGTGGCTTTACCTGTTCCCAGTCAGTGGAGGGTGGGCTTATGATTCTGGTGAACTGGTTGGGTGGCTGGTCGGCCCCTTCTCTTGCAATCTCAGTTCGCATTTTGCTTGCTTGCCAACTCCTCAGCTGATCTTGTTTTCTCAGACTGAAGGCTGAGGGCTTCTGAAACCTCTCCTGAATGGGTCTCAGCAGAACAGGTTGATCAGTAAGGCAATCTCACCAACACCTCCAAGTTGTTGGGCTTCACAGGGTTGGCCTCGGGCAGAATGTTCAGGTCTGTTCTGGTCATGTCCCACAGAGACAGCTCCTTCCCCAAGGGCTGGGCTTTGTTTTGTTTTGTTTTTTTGAGACAGAGTTTCTCTGTGTAGCTTTAGAGTCTGTCCTGGAACTCGCTCTGTAGACCAGGCTGGCCTCTAATTTACAGAGATCCACCAGTACTTCTTCTATGATATCTCCATGCAACCCTCTATCATTGAGTGGTTGGAGACGAAGCTCCATTGATAGAGTGCTAGCCTAAGCATACAGGAAGCCCAGGTTTGTGTTCGTTAGGACAAGATCTCATGAAGTATGAAGCTTTGCTTCCACACCCCTCTCCCAGAATGCTCTGCCTCATCAAGAAACAATAGAGCTGGCCGCCTATGGACTGGAACCTCAGAAAACTGGGAGCCAAACATAAATCTCCGCCCTCTGAAGTTGGTTGTTGGGTCTTTGTCACAGTGATGACTGGCTAATGGCCAGAGCTTGGAGGATCTTCAGTTTTACCCAATCACTGGGCAAGCTTTAGTGAAACATTTCATTATTAGGATAAGAATTTATCCTATAATTGTATCAAGCTGATGAAAGAAAATGCTGGCCATACTTTCAGGAGAGGAGGTTAAAAATCTTTTTAGATTATGGATTAGCCTATAGAAAAATGTCTGTCGTAGATCAAACAGTGAAAGGGGAAGATGAGGGAATGTCACATATACAACTTAAGTAAAACATAGCTCTCTGAACAGATTAAGATAGGTCTCTTCTGTATTCCAGAATCTAATCAATATTTATATGTATAATTCAGCTACCATTGGGCTTAAAAGGGCTTATTAGGAAATGTTATCATTTATACTGTTTTCTACAGAGAAAATATTTTACTGTTTAAAGTAACCCTGGACTTTTAAATTATAACCTGTTTTTATGTTCAGGCTATCTGAGTACTATTTCTCCTGCAGTTGTACATAAAATGTTTTTATATTCAAAAAAGGGACAAATACTATAGAATTGTATTACATGAAATATACAGAATATATAAATTCATAGAAACAGAAAGATTAGATGTTATCTCAAGACAGAGAAGAAAGGAATATAGAGCAATGATTTCCTAAGTACAGAATCTGTTTTATGTGATGGAAAAATCCCACAAATGGACAGTAGTATCAGGACATAATATCATGAATGTAATAAATCAATATAATTAATGTAATTAATGAATATCATAAATATGATTATTGAATGAATACTTCAAATGTAATCAATGAATACCACAAATGTAATTAATTTCATGAGTGTAATTAATGAACATCATGAGTATAATTTAAAAATAAATTTAAAAATAAACAAATAAATAAATAAAACAATAAAAAAACGAATATCCATCACAACAGACAGGACAGATGAAAGGAGAAAGTTTTCTTACCTACAGGAGGCAAAAAGAGCATGGGAGTTATTTCTCAAACAATACTTTTCCTAAACAAAGGAAGGATGTAGATTTTCCTGAGGAAGTCTGGACATGTTCATGTAGAGTTCTCTATCTTCCTAGGCATGCTCAGTTAACAAATCCATTTCTAAACATGATCACAATGTAAAAGCAGAGACATCAGGGGACATTCTTGCCTGAAAGTTATACAGAAACATATATAAATTATAAAAACAATAGAAAGATATTCCTCTGGCATGTTCATCTTGCACCACAAGGTCTTACCTGAAAGTCAAGGAAATGACACTGTGAAAGTAGATTGATTTGGAGACTATGCTACCTACCAATCTTGATGTTTGATCTAAAAGATAACTGTACCAATGTGACAATTCTCACAGATACAAAAGATGGAGAATACAAATACAGAAAACATCAAGGGAAAGTCACCTAACAGCACTGTATGCTCTGCTCCTTGATGAATGTTTATGATGATCTCTATTAACCTCAGAACAAAGCTGCTTTTGCCTCTCAGAAGGCTGGCTCTGTAGAAGGCCACAGCTGCTTTCATGCAAGACCAGAAGATTTCATTTTAACTGGCCCTGACTGCTGTCTGTCTCATGGCTGTGGCATCACTGTAGAGAATTCCACTCTTTCATTTTTCTAACTTTAAAAAAAAAAATTTAGTTATACAGTGTTTTGCCTGTATATGTCTGTGGACAGTACCTACAGAGGCCAGAAGAAGTCAGGAGATGTCTGTGACTAAAGTTACAGCAAGGGTTAGCTACCATGTGGATCCTGGGAATGGAACATGTGTCCTCTGTAAAAGACTCAGTGCTCTTAGTTGCTGAGCCATCTATCTAGTCCCTCTTTTTATATAAAATTTATTTCTTTTGTTTGTTTGTTTGTTTGTTTGTTTGTTTTCAAGACAGGGTTTATCTTTGGTGCCTGTCCTGGATCTCTCTCTGTAGCACAGGCTGGCTTCAAACTCACAGAGGTCCACCTGGCTCTGCCTCTCGAGTGCTGGGATTAAAGGCATGTGCTAGGAGTTGGGATTTAGCTCAGCGGTAGAGCACTTGCCTAGCAAGTGCAAGGCCCTGGGTTCGGTCCTCAGCTCAAGAAAAAATAAAAAAATAAAGAAAGAAAGAAAAAAAAATGAAGACATGTGTGCCACCACTACCTGGCTAAAATTTATTTCTATAAATTGTTAATTAAAAGATATTACATCACATTCCCTTTTTATCTCATCATTCCACACCTTCCCAAACCCCTTCCAACTTCTTCCTTGTTAGCTATGGGTGAAAAAGTATGCTGAAATATATGAATATAATCTGCTATATCCAGTTTTGCTGGAGATTATATATATATATATATATATATATATATATATATATATATATATATATATATATATATATATAATATGCTGACCACATTGCACTGGATAACAATAAGGTAACTTATCCCTGCCTGAGGTTAATTCCCTCAAGTGGAGGAGAATTCTACATTCTAATAAGCATCAGCCTATCTAGGCTGCCTTGAACAGGAAACATAATCAAGAACAGAAAACTTAGAATGAAAAAATACCTTAGTAGTTAAGAGTGCTGAAGATTCTTTCAGAGCAACCAGATTCCATTTTCAGTTCATATAGAAGCTCACTAATATCTGTAACTCCAATATCAGGGGTTCTCACACCATCCCCTGGCCTCCCTGGCCATGATAAGAAGAGGAGACTTAGACCATAAAAATTAATTTTCAAGCTGTTGTGGTAGCACATTCTTTTAGTACCAGCACTCCAGACACAAGGTAAGATCACTGTGAGTTTCAAACACTGTGCTATATAGTCCACACACTCTCTCTCTCTCTCACACACACACACCACAAACACACACACACACATACACACATATACACATACACATATACAGTAGAAAAGAACAAAACTAAATAACTACAAGAAAAGGCTCATTGGATAATTGGGACAATACTATAGCTCTTAAAGAGATTTCAGGTCTCTGCCATTGGTGCCCATAGAGTCATTTTCAAAAATGAACATGTCCAAGCATATGAGCACATGCCATTAATCCCAGCCACTGGAAGAAACTGAACATTTGACAGTGGGCTACCATCTTACCATGCAACTTGAACTGCCCATCATGACCAGGGTGTTACCATGCACAGCAAGACATAAGCAGGCCATGCACAGCAGCAACCTTTCATCAAATGGAAGTATATCAGTGATTGGGCCCAAAAAGGTACTGAAGGCATGAGTAACCTACAAGAAGAAGTTGATCAAATGTGTTTGGTTTCTACTCCTGTTACAATACCTTCTTCTGCCAAACATGCAGGTAGAGCCTCACGGGGTGTGCTCTATGATTAGTTAACTGAAAAAGAGAAGACTAGGGCCTGGTTTACTGATGGATCTGCACATCAATGAGGCTCCACCCAGAAGTAGACAGCTGCAGTATTACAACTCTATTCTTTTTTAAAAATTTTAAACAGTAAAATATTTTCTCTGTAGAAAATAGTATAAATGATAACATTTTCTAGTAAGCCCTTTTAAATCAAATGATAGCTGAATTATACATATAAATATTGATTAGATTCTGGGATACAGAAGAGACCTATCTTAATCTGTTCAGAGAGCTATGTTTTACATAAGTTTGTGTATGTGAGATTCCTCTTCATCTTCCCCTTCACTGTTTGATCTACGACAGACATTTTTCCATAGGCTAATTCATAATCTAAAAAGATTTTAGCCTCCCCTCCTGAAAGTATGGCCAGCATTTTCATTCACCAGCTTGATTCAGTATAAATTCTTATCCTAATAATGAAATGTTTCACTAAAGCTTGCCCAGTTATTGGGTAAAACCAAAGCTTACTATAAGCCACAGTCATCCTAGGGCCCCCCTGCTAGGTAGCCTCCCTGGATCTGTGGGTTGCAGTCTGATTGTCCTTTGTTTTATATCTAGTATCCACTTATGAGTGAGTACCTACCATGTTTGTCCTTCTGAGTCTGGGTTATCTCACTCAGGACGATATTTTCTAGTTCCATCCATTTTCCTGCAAATGTCATGCTGTCATTGTTTTTCTCTTCTGAGTAGTACTCCATTGTGTATATGTACCATATTTTCTTACTCCATTCTTCAGTTGATGAGCATCTAGGTTGTTTCCAGGTTCTGGCTATTATGAATAGTGCTGCTATGAACATAGTTGAGCATGTATCTTTGTGGTATTATTGAGCATTCCTTGGGTACATGCCCAAGAGTGGTATGGCTGGGTCTTGCGGTAGATCGATTTCCAGTTTTCTGAGAAAATGCCATACTGATTTCCACAGTGGTTGTACAAGTTTGCACTCCCACCAACAGTAGAGGAGTGTTCCCTTTGACAGCTTGAACAATTATCTTGAACAACCCTAAAAGATACTGTTGAAGAGAAATCTTTACACTGGGCAGAAGTTCAGGCAGTAAATAAGGCCATACAATTTGTTTGGAAGGAGAAATGCCGAATGTGCAACTATTCTCTGATTGATGGCTGCAGCCAATGGACTGGGTGGATGGTCAGGGACTTGGAAAGAGCATGATTGGAAAATTGGTGAGAAATACATGTGGGGAAGAAGTGTGTAGATAGATTTCTTGAAATGGGCAAAGGGTATGAAGATAATTGTATCCCATGTAAATGTTTACCAAATGTGGCTTCACCTGAGGCAGATTTCAATAATCAGATAGATGGGATGACTCTTTCCATGGACAGTCAGCCTCTTTCCCAGCCATCTCTGTCATTGCCCAATGGGCCCATGAACAAAGTGTCCATGGTGGCAGAGATGGGCGCTATGCATGGGCTCAACAACATGAACTTGCACCCACTATGGCTGATCTGCCTACTGCTACTGCTGAATGCCAGATGAGCCAAAAACAGAGACCAACACTGAACCTCAGATATGGCACCATTCCCCGGGGTGACCAGCCAGCAACATAATGACAGGTTGACTACATTTGACCAGTTCCTATGTAGAAAGGAGATTCTGTCCTTACTGGAGTAGATTCTTATTCTGATTATAGAATTGCCTTTCCTACATGTAATGCTTCTGCCAAAACTACCATCAGTGGACTTATCCACCAACATGTTATTGCACACATTACTGCTTCTGATCAGAGAACTCACTTCACAGCCAAAGAAGCATGACAGTGGACCCACAATCATGGAATCCACTGGTCTGTCCATGTTTCCCAGCATCCTAAAGAAGCTCAAATGATAGAAAGATGGAATGGCCTTTGGTGTTTTGAACACACAGAGCATCAATTAGGTGGCAGCATGTTGAGGGCTGGGGTAAGGTTCTTCAGAAGGCAGTATATGCTTTGAATCAGCATCCAATATATGGTATGTTTTCTCCTCTAGCCAGGATCCATGGGTCCAGGAATCAGGGGTAGAAAAAGGAATAGTTTCACTCACAGTCATGCCTAGTGACTGACTAGGAAAGGTTTTGCTTCCTGCTCTCACAACACTAAATTCTGTTGAGCTACAAGATTTGGGTCCAGAGCAAGGAGTGCTCCTACCAGGAACCACAACACATTCCACTGAAATGGAAACTCAGACTTCCTCCAGTCATTTCAGTCTTCAAATGTCCTTAAACCAACAGACTAAGAAAGAAAAAACACCATTAGGAGGGTTGATATATCCAGATTACCATGGGGAAATTGGACTGTCTTTCCATAATAGAGGAAAGAAGGATTATGTCCAGAGTGCAAGAGATCCTTTAGGGCATCTCTTGGTGCTACTGTACCCTGTGATTAAAGTTCGTGGGAAACTACAACCATCTAATCCAGGAAGGATGTCAAAGGTCACAGACCCATCAGAAATGAAGGTATGAGTCACTCCTCCAGGAAAAGACTCAAGATCTGCTGAAGTGCTTGCAGAGGGTGGAAGGAATACAGAATTGGTTGTAGAGGAAGGTGTTTCTAAATACCATCTAAGGCCATGTGACCAGTTGCAGAAAGCAGGACTATAACTTACATGAGTTCTTCTGCTGTGTTTTGTTAATAATCTACTTGTACAGATACTTGTATGTTCTTTCAATTTCTTTATTATATGTTGCAACATCAATTAAAAGAATATTATTTGTTATTAGATATAAGTTTGAAATACTGAAAAGATATCCCTCAAGGGACATTGCCTCTATGCTAAATATATAATGTGTTTGCCATTTTATGTGGGATAGTTATGTTATGTTTAGGCATAACTATGACCTGGCTATTGTTTTTCATTTGGAAATTAATCATGACATAAGGACAACTGATTGTGTGTCAAGTTGACAAGGGGTGGATTGTCATGGCTATTCTTGGTTGTCAACTTGACTATATCTGGAATAAACTATAATTCAGAAATGGAGAGCAAAATTGTGATTTAGACCTTGAGGCAAGAAGACAACTTGCCTTTGATCGAGATCCTGAGACTGGATGACACATGCCTTTAATCCAGACCTTAAGGTTAGAAGGCACACTATTAATCTGGGTTACACCTTCTGCTGGAATGACAATGGAAAAAAAAAGGAGGTGTGTTAGTTCTTTGTCTGATTTCCTTCACCTTGTCAGCACAATTACTCCTTCACTGGCATTGAAGCCTACTTTTTGGGGATTCCAGCATATACAAAGAAAATAGCTGAGACATGCAGACTCATGAGACTGAGCAGCTACTAGATTCTTGGACTTTCCATTCATAGCTAGCCATTGTTGGACTGTAGCATATAAGCCATTCCAATAAATTCCATATATATATATGTGTGTGTGTGTGTGTGTGTACGTATTGATAGATTGATACATAGATAAGTAGATAGATAGATAGATAGATAGATAGATAGATAGATAGATAGATAGATAGATAGATATTCATTCCATAAGTTCTGTGACTCTGGAGAATCCTGACTAATTAACTGGGATTCCCAGTCCATTTCTATACTTTTAAGTTCTAATTTTGGATTCATACTCTAAATCCACATCTGCAATACTCTTAGCAAATACTTTACTACTAGATTATATTCATTTGCACAAAATACCTTTCCTATCATATAAAGCTAAAGAATATGGGAAAGAGTGAAGTGTAGGGTTGGGTGTTATTTCTCCTAAAAAAAATTTATAAAATAGTATTAGCTACTAGATACATGGTAAAATTAGGTTATTTGTTTTTAACAAGTTGATAGGTACTTGTTACTTAGTGGAAAGCTGCTTATTTATTAATTTAATCAAGTAGGTATTCATTCATTAATCTATTAAAATTCAAATATTAAGTAAATTGATGCTTAAAAGGGAAACACAAACATCACCAAGGAAAAAGAAGTAAAATCTGTCTCCAGTTCTAAAGCTATTATTTAGAATTGTAGCTAATGAACTGAATGATGGAGCTGGGGATATTGCTCAGTGGTTAAGAACACTGACTGCTCTTCTAGAAGACCTGGATTCAATTCTCAGCACCCTCATTGTGACTCACAACTGTCTGTAGCTCCAATTCTAGGAGACCTGACACCCTCACACAGACATCGGGCAATCTTGATCTTATCTATTCTTTTTTTGTTTGTTTGTTTGTTTGTTTGTTTGTTTGTTGAGACAGGGTTTCTCTGTGTAGCTTTGGAGCCTGTCCTGGATCTCGCTCTGTACACCAGGCTGGCCTTGAACTCACAGAGATCTGCCTGGCTTTGCCTCCTAAATTCTGGGATTAAAGACGTGTGCCCAGCTATCTTATCTATTCTTATGTAATGGTTAGAATGTTTGGAATGTCAGGTACTTTCCCTTAGTTGCTGGCCCATCCTTGGCTGGATCCCTGGGTGGTGTCAGTTTATGGATCCAGGTGTGGCCTACCAGTAAGCCCATCATGGCAGCTGTGTCTGGGTCCCTAAGCCTGTCATAGCAGCTGCGTGGTCAAACTGTTTTGGGCCCCCTACACCCTTCACCAATATCTTTCAGGCTTGTCCCAAAATGGGGTTGCAACTCTGCCTCTCTCCACTTCTGGGTGATGTCTGCATGATGTACAAAACCAGCAACTGACCCTAGTCTTCTCTTACTCAATAAACCAATCATAGGGAACACCCCATGAGCCTGGTGCATGTTTGGCAGCAGAAGGCATTGTAACAGGAATAGAAACCATAGGCATTTGGGAAACTTTTTCATGTAGCTTGCTTGTGCCTTCAGGACCTGCTTGGGCCCTGTGAGACCAAAATGAGCCATCTTAGAAATAAGACCAAAATGCTTTCACCCTAAAACTAAGGCCTGAGATTTCTCCTTTTAGGTACAGGCCATGAGTTACTAGAATAGGCTATGAGTTACTAAAACCAGTCAGTTCAGATTCCAGAAACCAGGAAGTGTAAAAGTACAGAGTCACAAGGTAGTCATGAGGTAATGACTGCCAGACTATGGAATGTCCTCTCCCTGGTTTCCAGGGTAACTCACCACAGAAATGTCCCCACCTGAGGGCAGCCAGTGAGAAATGGTTGCGAGTAACCACTCCCTTAGAAGTAAGATTAAGCCATGATTTTTAGAAAGTCCCTAGAAGCAAGCCAATCAGAATTGTACCCATACTAGCACCCCTAAATGATGTAACCTTGTGGTTTTTGCCTTTAAAAACTGAGCTTGCAGAGAGGTGGGCACTTCCTCCAGCCCCACTGTGTTGGATCTGTTGGACTAAGTCCCTGCCTAGGCTTGTATATCCTGAATTAAACCTTGCTTTTGCATTCTGGCATGCTCATCTTCAGTGGTCTTTCTGGGGGTCGTGATCTGGGCACAACAGGCCCAATCACTTGTATACCACTTCTATTTGATAACAGATTGCTGTGCATGTTCTACTTTATGACTTGGTGGGTGGAATAACACCCAGTTCTTGATGGGCAGTTCAGATCACATGGTAAGGTGGTGGCCCACCATCAAATGTTTAGTTTCTCTCAGTGGCTGGGATTGGTAGCATGTGCTTGCATGCTTGGCCATAGTTATTTTGAAATGGTTCTATGGGAACCAATGGCAGACAGTTGAAATGACTTTAATAGGTATTGCATTGTCCCAATTCTCTAGTATTTCTATTCTTATATCTTATTGTTTAATTCTTTTACTGTATGTGTGTGTGTGTGTGTGCACATGCTCATGCATATGTGTGTGTAGACTATGTAGCACAGGCTATAAAACTCACAGTGATATTTCTGCCTCTGTGTCCAGATTGCTAGTACTAAAGGAATGTATTACCACAGAGCTTGAAATATAGTTTATGTGGTCTACATCTCCTCTTTCTATAGTGACCAGGGAGGCCAGGAAATGGTGTCAGAACCCCTGATACTGGAGTTACAGATAGTAGTGAGCTTCTATATGCACTAGGAATGGAAGCTGAATGCTCTGAAACAAACTTCAGTGCTCTCAACTGCTAAGGTATTTTCTACCCTAAGTTTTCTATTCTTGATTATGTTTCCTGTTCAAGGCAACCTAGTCAGGCTGATGCTGATTAAAAAGTGGAATTAATGAATTAATGAAAGAAAATGCTGGCCATACTTTCAGGAGGGGAGGCTAAAATCTTTTTAGATTATGGATTAGCCTATAGAAAAATGTCTGCCATAGATCAAACAATGAAGGGGAAGATGAGGGAATGTCACATACACAACTTAAGTAAAATATAGCTCTCTGAACAGATTAAGATAGGTCTCTTCTATATCCCAGAATCTAATCAATATTTATATGTATGATTCAGCTATCATTTGGCTTAAAAGTGATTATTGGAAAAGGTTATTGAAGAACCAAAGCACCCCTATTTCAAGTAAGCCCCTCACCCCAGCTTGAAACAGTTTCAAAATTCTCAGAGCTGCTGACATAGGTCTCAGGACAAAGTCAGGATGTTTGAAGAGCCATCTGGTAGCAACTGATTAACCATAGAATGCCCCAATGCCAGAGATGGTCAAAAGTACAAAGTCAGGATGTTTGAAGGACTATCTGGTAGCAGTTGATTAACCACAGTGCCGGAGGTAGTTTATAAAGTTTGACAAACAGTTAAAACTACAAAGTAAGATAACACAGAAATTCTGGAGAGCCCCTAAAACTTGAGCCAATCAGAATTATACCCATACTGGCACCCCTAAATGATGTAACCCTTATGGTTTTTGCCTTTAAAAACTGAGCTTACAGAGGGGCAGGCACCTCCTCCAGCCTCTGCTATGTTGGATGGCTTGATGAGGGCCCTGACATGCCTTGAATTTCTTCAATAAACCTTGGTTTTGCATTTCGGTGTGTTCGTGTCTCTGGTGGTCTCTTTGGGAATCTCACGCCCAGGGCACAACAGAGGAATTTGTCTTAGTAGTTCAGATCATGTAGAGAACCTTGAATAATGCCGTTGTTGTTTTTTTCACCTGCTCACTGAAGAATATGGGCTGACTAACAATAGTACTCATAAATACATTTCTCCTAGCTCCATTATTCTCTAAATATTTGATTTTCCATGAAAACTACTCTGTATTATTATTCATTTGCCAACAGTTTGCTCTGAATTTCAGGAATAAAACTCCTAAAGAAATGAACTTATTATCTTGTTGAAATCTAGTTACTGTTTTCCTTTGCTGGTTGTCTGAAGTCCCTGTGACAACCAGGTAAAAAATACCTCCAGTTCACCTGATGTCAGTGTTAAGTCACATAACAAATACTCTCCTTGTGTGTTTAAATTTCTCTTAATTGTTATATTCCAGATACCCATCTACCTGTGTGACAGGGAATCACTCTACCCCACATAGTATAGCTGAGTAGGCTTCCCAGAACTACAAAGCCAAAGGCCAACTGAATCACCCCAGGGAGCAGAGAACCAGCCAACCGAGCCCTGTCCTGATTTTCAACCCATAGAACAAAATAAAATAAAATGGCCGTGAGTTAGACCACAAAGATTTGGAGACATCGGTGATACTGTCATGAGGTAACAAACACAGGCAATGGAAGAAGCGAGATCCTCAGAGGTCTTGACTGTGGTTGTGATGTGACTATTTGAAGTCCCTGCCTTGACTTCCCCACAATGATGGACCGTAACCTGCTGTGGGATGTTCTGTATGGCAAATGTGTTGCTCTGATTGGTGAATAAATAAAACACTGATTGGCCAATGGCTAGGCAGGAAGTATAGGTGGGACTAACAGAGAGGAGAAAAGAAAGAACAGGAAGGCAGAAGGAGTCACTGCCAGCCGCCACCAGGACAAGCAGCATGTGAAGAAGCCACGAGACATGTAGCAAGGTATAGATTTATAAAAATGGATTAATTTAAGATATAAGAACAGTTAGCAGGAAGCCTGCCATGGCCATACAGTTTGTAAGCAATATAAGTCTCTGTGTTTCCTTGGTCGGGTCTGAGTGGCTGTGGGACTGGTGGGTGACAAAGATTTGTCCTGACTGTGGGCAAGGCAGGAAACCTCTAGCTACAGTTCTGTTTTTTTCTTTTAAAGGTATCATGAAGAAACAATCTTTTAAATTGATAACTATAAGAGGCATCTTTTCGTTAATAAAGAAGGCAGAGGAATTCCAGACTGTAGAGAGCCCATTGGCTGAACCACCTTATTAACAGCTCTTAGATCTTTTACCATTCTCCAGATTTCTTTTTATTAACAAATACAGGAGAATTCCAAGAGCCAGTTCATTTTTCGATATTCTGAGCATTAGCTGCTCCTGTACCAACTGTTCTAAGGCCTGCAGTTTCTCTGATGTTAAAGATCATTGCTCAACCTATACAGGTTTGTCCATTAACCATTTTAAAGGTAGGGCTGTTGGTGCCTTTGAAAAATGAGCAGCTATTGTGCCTTGTTCTTGTACAACCAGAATGGTCAGTTACTGCTCTTTATAATGCCTTCTAATATTTTTCCCAGAAACATACGTTAATTTATCATTTGTTTATGAGATTGGAAGAATGTTAATCTGGGTATTCCACTGCTGTAACAAATCATGTTCCCATAAATTCATTGCTATGTTAGGCACATGTGGCTTTAATTTTCCTCTCTGTCCTTCTGGCCCCATACATTCAACCCATTTCGCTCTCTCTTTTACCTGAGACAATGTTCCAATCCCTAAAAGCTGAACATTTACCTCATGAGGAGGCCAATTTGGATTCCAAGATTCTGTAGATTGCTTTTGGTAAGATTGCCATTTTTACTATGTTAATCCTACCTATCCATGAGCATGGGAGATCCTTCCATTTTCTGATATCTTCTTCAATTTCTTTCTTTAGAGATTTAAAGTTCTTATCAAAAAGGTCCTTCACTTGTTTAGTTAGTGTTATCCCAAGGTATTTTATATTATTTGTGGCTATTGTAAAGGATGATGTTTCTCTGACTTCTTTCTCAGCCCTTTTATTATTTGTGTATGTGTATAGGAGGGCTACTGATTTTTTTGAGTTGATCTTGTATCCTGCCACTTTACTGAAGGAGTTTTTCAACTGTGGGAGTTCCCTGGTAGAATTTTTGGGGTCACATATGTATACTATCATATCATCTGCAAATAGTGAAAGTTTGACTTCTTTTCCAATTTGTATCCCTTTGATCTCCTTTTGTTGTCTTATTGCTCTAGCTAGAACTTCAAATACTGTATTGAATAAATATGGGGAGAGTGGACAGCCTTGTCTTGTTCCTGATTTTAGTGAAATCACTTTGAGTTTTTCTCCATTTAATTTGATGGTGGCTGTCAGCCAAATTGCCTTTATTTTATTTTATTTATTTAATTATTTTTTGGTTTTTTGAGACAGGGTTTCTCTGCCTAGGTTTGTGCCTTTCCTGGATCTCACTCTGTGGACCAGGCTGGCCTCACAGAGATCCACCTGCCTCTGCCTCCCGAGTTCTGGGATTAAAGGCATGCACCACCACCGCCCTGTGTAAATTGCCTTTTTTATGTTTAGGAGTGTTCCTTGTATTCCTGATCTCTCTAAGACATTTATCACATTATCATGAAGGGGTGTTGTATTTTGTCAAAGGCTTTTTCAGCATCTAATGAGATGATCATGTGGTTTTTTTTCTTTCAGTTTGTTTATATGGTGTGTTGCATTGACAGATTTTCATATGTTGAACCATCCTTGCATCCGTGGGATGAAACCTCCTTGGTCATCGTGGATAATTTTTTTGATGTATTCTTGGATTCGGTTTGCCAATATTTTGTTGAGTATTTTTGTATCAATGTTCATGAGGGAGATTGGTCTGTAATTATCTTTCTTTGTTGCATCTTTGTATGGTTTGGGTATCAAGGTAATTGTAGCTTCATAAAAAGAGTTTGGTAATGTTCCTTCTGTTTCTATGGTATGGAACAATTTGAAGAGTATTGGTGTTAGTTCTTCTTTGAAAGTCTGGTAGAATTCTGCACTGAAACCATCTGGTCCTGGGCTTTTTTTTGGTTGGGAGACTTTTGATGATTGTTTCTATTTCTTTAAGGGTTATTGGTCTATTTAAATGGTTTATCTGGTCTTGATTTAATTTTCGTATGTGGTATCTATCCAGAAAATTGTCCATTTCTTCCAGATTTTCCATTTTTGTGGAGTACAAGTTTTTGAAGTATGATCTGATGATTCTCTGGATTTCCAAGTTGTCTGTTGTTATGTCTCCCTTTTCATTCCTAATTTTGTTAATTTGGGTGCTCTCTCTTTGCCTTTTCGTTAATTTGGCTAGGGGGTTGTCTATCTTGTTGATTTTTTTCAAAGATCCAACTCTTTGTTTCATTGATTTTTTTGTATTGTTCTCTTGGTTTCTATTTCATTGATTTTAGCCCTCAATTTGATTATTTCCTGGCGTCTATTTCTCCTGGGTGAGTTTGTTTCTTTTTGTTCCAGAGCTTTCAGTTGTGCTGTTAATTCATTGGTATGGGATTTCTCCATCTTCTTTATGTGTGCATTTAGAGCCATGAATTTTCCTCTTAGCACTGCTTTCATAGTGTCCCATAAGTTTGGTTATGTTGTACTTTCATTTTCATTGAATTCTAGGAAATATTTAATTTCTTTTTTTTAATTTTATTTTACAATATAATTTAATTCTACATATCAACCATGGATTCCCTTGTTCTCCCCCTCCTGCCCTCCTCCCCTTTTCCCCAGCCCACCCCCCATTCCCATCTCCTCCAGGGCAAAGACTCCCCCAAGGATTGAGATCTACCAGGTTGATCTTAATTTCTTTATTTCTTCCTTGACTCATTGATGTTTCAGGTGGGCATTGTTCAGTTTCTATGAGACTGGAGGCTTTCTTTTTTGTTGTTGTTGATGAAGTCTAACTTTAAGGCATGGTGGTCCAATAAGATACAGGAGGTTATTCCATTTTTTTTGTATCTGTTGAGATTTGTTTTGTGACCAAGCATGTGGTTGATTTTGGAGATGGTTCCATGGGGTGCTGAGAAGAAGGTATATTCTTTTGTGTTAGGATGTTACGTTCTGTAGATATCTATTAAGTCCATTTGAGTCATAACATCTGTTAGGTCCTTTATTTCTTTGTTAAGTTTCAGTCTGGTAGACCTGTCTTTTGGTGACAGTGGTGTGTTGAAGTCTCCCACTACTAATGTGTGGATTGATGTGTGTTTTAACCTTAGTAGTGTTTCTTTTATGAATGTGGGTGCCTTTATATTTGGGGCATAAATGTTCAGAATTGAGATTTCAGCTTGGTGGATTTTTCCTGTGATAAATATGTAATATCCATCCTGATCTCTTTCGATTGAAGTCTATTTTATTAGATATTAGGATAGCTACACCAGCTTGCTCCTTAGGTCCATTTGCTTGGAAATCCTTTTCCCAGCCCTTTACTCTGAGGTAGTGTTTGTCTTTGAAGTTAAGGTCTGTTTCTTGTATGCAGCAGAAGGATGGATCCTGTTTTCTTATCCATTCTGTTAGTGTGTGTCTTTTTATAGGTGAATTGAGACCATTGATATTGATGGATATTAATGACCAGTGATTGTTAATTCCTGTTATTTTTTGTGGCCGTGTTGCATTTTCCTTCTTTGTTGTTTGTTGGTGTGGGATTATCTATTGCCTGAATTTTCATGGGTGTGTTTAACTTCTTTAGGTTGGATTTTTCCTTCTAGTGCTTTCTGTAGGGCTGGATTTATGGATAGGTATTGTTTAAATCTGGTTTTATCGTGGAATATTTTGTTTACTTCATCTATGGTTATTGAGAGTTTTGCTGGGTATAAAATAGCCTGGGTTGATATCCGTGGTCTCTTAGTGTCTACATAACATTTGTCCAAGACCTTCTAGCTTTCATAGTCTCTATTGAGAAGTCTGGTGTTATTCTGGTGGGTCTGCCTTTATATGTTACTTGGTCTTTTTCCTTTGCAGCTCTTAATATTTTTTTCTTTGTTCCTATGTTTAATGTTTTGATTATTATGTATCAAGGGAACTTTTTTTTTGGATCCAGCCTATTCAGTGTTCTGTAAGCTCCGTGTATCTTCATAGGTATTTCTTTCCTTAGGTTACGAAAGTTTTCTTCTATGATTTTGTTGAATATATTTTCTGTGCCTTTGAGTTGGTGTTCTTCTCCTTCTTCTATCCCTATTTTTCTTAAGTTTGGTCTTTTCATGGTGTCTCAAATTTCTTGGACATTTTGTGTTATGACTTTTTGTCTTTAGTGTTTTCTTTGGCTGACGAATCTATTTTCTCTATTGTGTCTTCAGTGTCAGAGATTCTCTGTTCCATCTCTTGAATTCAGTTGATTATGCTTGCTTCTATAGTTCCTGTTCATTTAGTCAGGATTTCTATTTCCAGCATTTCCTCAGTTTGTGTTTTCTTTATTGTCTCAGTTTCAATTTTCAAATCTTGAATTGTTTCCTTCATCTGTTTAATTACTTTTTCTTGGCTTTCTTTGATTTCTTCCAATTTTTTTGTTTGTTTTTTTCTTCCATTTCTTTAAGGGAATTTTTAATTTCCTCTTTAATGGAGTTTTTCATTTCCTCTTTAAGGATCTCTATTATCTTCTTAAAGTCATTTTAGGATTGATTTCTTCTCTTTCTTCTGCCTTGGTATGTTCAGGTCTTGCAGGTGTAGAATCGCTAGGTTCTGATGTTGTCATATAGGTCTTTATGTTGTTGCCTTATTTTTGTACTGGCATCTACTCATCTCTTCTTTTGCTTGGTATGTGTGGTGTCTGTGTCTGAAGGTGCCTCTCTTGTTCTAATTGTTAGTCTTGGTCCACTAGGAGTTCTTGGTTAAATCGGTGCTGTTGGGCTCTGTTTCTTCGGGAGCAGCTGTTCCCAGTCGGTGTAGTGTAGGCTTAGGATTCTAGTGATCTGGTTCAGTGGCTGGGCGATGCCTTCTTTTGTGTTCTCAGGTCACGTTTTGCTCATTTGTCAACTCCTCAGCTGATTTTGTTTCCTCAGATTGCAGACTGTAGGATTCTGAATCCTCTCCCGAATGTATCTCAACTGAGTAGATTATTTAGTAAGGAATCTCACCAACACTTCCAAGTTGTTGGGTTTCACAGGATCAGCAGCTGAGCCCTGGGTTGGCCTCAGACTGAGTGCTCATATCTGTTCTGGTCACGTCTCACAGAGCTGGCTCCTTCCCTAGGTGCTGGGTTTAAAGGCTTCCCTGTTCCAGGTTCTTATTCTCCTTGTTTTCACTAACTCCTCAGCGTGTAATAACTCAGTTTCTGGTCTTTATTAAGACTGTGTCTCTGCCACCACTCAGCCTGCCTCTGCCGCAGCTCCGCCTACCTCTGCCACTGCTCCGTCTGCCTCTGCCTCATGTTTTATTTTTGTCTTCTATTTATATTATGAGCTTGTCTTTGGTTTCTTAACATATATGTAATTTTTAAAAGATATATTTATTATGTATACAGTGTTCTGTCTGCACATATCCCTGCAAGCCAGAAGAGGGCACCAGATCTCATTACAGATGGCTGTGAGACACCATGTGGTTGCTGGGAATTGAACTCAGGACCTTTGGAAAAGCAAGCAGTGCTCTTAACCTCTGAGCCATCTCTCCAGCCCCCATATATAAAATTTTTGAACAAGGTCTCACTGTCTTCCTTGGCTGACCTGGAACTCCATATGTAGACCAGGTTGGCCTTAAACTTGCAGAGATCTTTCTGCCTCTTCTGAATGCTGGCATTAAAGGTGTGTGTCATCATGCCTGGATCTTAAATATATATATATTGGTTTTTTGAGACAGGGTTTCTCTGTATAGCTTTGGAGCCTGTCCCGGATCTCACACTGTAGACCAGGCTGGCCTCGAACTCACAAAGATCCACCTGGCTCTGCCTCCTGAGTGCTAGAATTAAAGGCGTGTGCCACCACGGCCTGGCTTAAATAAATTTGTTTTTGTTTTTGTTTTTGTTTTTGTTTTTCAAGACAGGGTTTCTCTGTGTAGCTTTGTGCCTTTCCTGGAACTCACTTGGTAGCCCAGGCTGGCCTCGAACTCACAGAAATCTGCCTGGCTCTGCCTCCCGAGTGCTGGGATTAAGTGCGTGCGCTACCACCGCCCGGCCTTAAATAAATTTTTTAAATTTGAATTTTGAGGCTTTATAGTATTCCATCATATGACTATAAGACAGTTTATTTACTGAATGCATTGCTGTTACTGTGCATTCAGAGGGCCTTTAGATTTTCAGTATCACCAATAAAAAGTAATATTTATAGAAGGCTTTGTTGTCGAATCATAACAATTATATACTTGACTAAATTGAATTTCTAAATCAAAGTATGTTTTCCATACAAATTACCAAATGGTTATGTAGAATTTTATAGTATTTTCCTGTTTAATAGGATGATTTTATGATGAATTAATTCTTTTTAATAATAGCCTAAAATAATCTTATCTTTTTATGTAAAATATTCTGACAGAAAATTTCAGTTACTGCATTAGATGAACCATTATCTTGGAATATTCCAAATTGATATTATAAAAAATTGTAATATTTTCTTCTAAGGTGGTCCTGCTTATTTAAACAAAGATGTTTAGACAAAGTTTGTTTTTACTGGTAAAAATAAGTAAATAACTTGTTAGAAATTATCATTCTGTGTTCAGATCATATTTAACTAGGTTACAGCTTAACAAGTTAAGAATTCAATTTTTTGCAGGATCCTGTAGCATGGAGTGTTGTTACCAGTTTTGATCTTTCTGATGCTGCTGCTTCTCCTGTCAAGTTTACTCCAGTTAAACTAATGTGGATTCAACATAATGAAGGAGCCATGGAATGTCAATTTAATGTTAGTCTTGTATTTGAAGGGAAAAAGAACAGTTGTAATGGTGGAGACAGTGAAGCTATTCCTCTAACATCCCCAAATGTGGTCAAGTTTAGCTCTTCACCAACCATCCTCAGAAAGAAGAAAATAATACCAGTGGGTCAGTCTCTAGGCAATGAGTTCTGCTGTGACTTTAAGCACAGTATAACCCTATGGGAGGTGCTTTTGTCACTTAGGCCTCGCTAGCCAATCAGGCCCTCCAAGTGACCTGCCAGTCAGAAGTTGTGCAGGGTCCTTCCAGCCACTAGCTTCAGGTTTGGCTTTGAAGAGAAGCTGGTGCTAAGGGTTTTGTGTGGTGTGCTGGGAATGCTGCTGCAGGGAGCTGAGCAGAGAGCAGGTAGCTTGAAAATCATGACATGGTGAGGGAGGGGCTGCTGTCTCCAGACTGGGAGGAGTGGACAGTTGAGCCATGGGAGCCAGTGTGTTGGGTCCTACCCTAGCTGGGTGGGAATCTTCAGCAAGAATCCCTGTCCTGTGAGGTCCCATGTGGCCACTGACACTCCCTAGACCCAGGGCAGGCCTCTTAATTACTTCGCTTTTTGGGCTGAATCTGCTCACAGAATTGGGATCAGGGAGCTGTGTGTAGAAACATCTTAACAATCAACTTCAACATGCTTTTAGTGCACCCATGGAAAGCAGGTTGCCAAACTTGGTGAAGCCTAGTTTCTCCAGTACCTTCTAGAGGTTTAGCACTTTGAATTTAACTTTTATGTGTAAGATCCATTTAGGGTTAATTTTGTGGAGGTTGTAAAAGGCATCTCATGTGTTGGTAGCACTTCACTACTAAGGTGTGAGGTAAAAGAGTAGAATTGAGGCGCAAAGCTACACAGAGAAACCCTGTCTCGAAAAAAAAAACAAAAAAAAGAGTAGAATTGGTGATATAAATGTTTTACTAATGCTAAGGAAATAGTAAGTCTCACAAAATAGAATTTAGCTGAGGGAGGACTCCCTCTAAAACACCCCAAAGATAAATATATTCTAGGCAGGCCTGTTAGAGATTAGGACAGTAGGATACACATTTGTTCATCAGGATTATCCAGACATTTGACTCCCAACCATTACAAAGGGGCCACTGCTGATTTACAACAAAGCACTAGGCCCAACCTTATATCAAGAAATGAGTCTCTCACAAGCTGCTCATTGAGGTATTACAGGATCACAACCAACCTTAAGGCCTGGTGTGCCATAAAGTTCCAATTTTCTTCTAGAGAAAAGCATAGTTCTGCCAGATGGGCAATATGACACCAGGTGACAACTACTTGAAAAGTAAAACACTATTGTGTTAAGAAGTTGCCTGATCAAGCAAAGCTTTCATTTAGGCCCTCAGGCAGGCAGGTGAAAAATTTTTGGGGGAGCTAGTAACAGCCTTGGGCCTGGTCCTTGGGAGTTTTCCCTAAGGGCCTCCTGTACTGACAATAAATCAGAACTCCTTCCCTAAAATGAGGAATATGCTTTGGAGAGCTGGCAATGGTCTGGAACCACAGCCTTTGTGGTGGAGTTGCTTCAGATCCTGAGAACCTAACCCTTCCCAGAACATGGATTGTTATCAGTCCCAAGACCACTGTGGGCTTAGTAATGTTCTTGAGATACCCTGTGTTCCTTTTGTGCAGCATTGTTTGATTAGCCTCCTCCCTGCGTCTGTCCCATTGTATGATAGTTTCTGCTGACTTTCTAGAAGTTTCCCATTTCCTTCCATTCCCCACCTCCCAACATAGTATACAAGATGCTATTCTTCTTAAGAAGCTCACTTGGTATGCCACATAACTTTTGTAGAACCTCTCCAAATGAGCTTTTTCCTTTTCTATTTTCTACTTTTTCTATCTTTCTCATCCCCTGGTACCTTCACCTCAGGATCCTGTCACTGAATAATCACCTGTTGTATCAGGTCACTGGCCACTTAAATAATTCTGGGCATATCTTAGCTATTTCAGTCTGAAATCTGCCTAAGTGACTAGACTTGCCATCTCCTCTCCATATTTAAATTGTTCAAAGTGTATCCTTGAGCATGTACCTAAACGAAAGTTAAGGAACGTAGCATATTTGGAATGCAGAGTGTGTCTAGGCTGTCTTCTCTTTGAGCATTAGCCATGCAGAGTATCATTAAAGTGATTTTTTATTAATTTTATAAGTGTGTGTAGTGATTTCTCCCTGAGATGGTATATTAATTCTAGAATAGCTATATTTCCAGCCTTTTAGAAAAATGTTTGTGAGACCAGCTCTCCTATGTTGACTCAGGTGGCCTTGACTTCAGCTTGTTGCTTTCCAGAAGAATGACCTTGCTGTCCTCTATATTACACTTTCAACATTCTCCCCCACCCCCAGACAGTGTTTCTCTGTGTAGTTTTGATGCCTGTCCTGGCTCTTGCTCTGTAGACCAGGTTGGCCTCGAACTCACAGAGATCCACCTGTCTCTGCCTCCCAAGTACTGGGATTAAAGGCATGCACCAGAACCGCCTGGTGACCTTCAATGTTCTTTTTTTTGTTGTTGTTTTGTTTTGTTTTGTTTTGTTTTTCGAGACAGAGTTTCTCTGTGTAGCTTTGCGCCTTTCCTGGAACTCGCTTTGGAGACCAGGCTGGCCTCGAACTCACAGAGATCCACCTGGCTCTGCCTCCCGAGTGCTGGGATTAAAGGCGTGCGCCACCACCGCCCGGCCCCTTCAACATTCTTAAATGACTGTACCACATCAGAGTTTTAAAATTATCCATTTGAGTCATGTATCCAAATTTTCTATGTGTTGGACACTATATTTTTAGTGTGAATGATGAAGTAATGGGATACTTAAGACTTATATTCTAGTGGATATTCACTTTTGGCTCCTTTGTTCATTCTGGGTTCCCATCCTCTTTTTTTTTAGATTTATTTATTTATTATGTATACAGTGTTCTGCCTGCATGTATGTCTACAGGCCAGAAGAGGGCACCATATCTCATTATAGATGGTTATGAGCCACCATATGGGTGCTGGGAATTGAACTCAGGACCTCTGGAAGAACAGCCAGTGCTCTTAATCGCTGAGCCATCTCTCCAGCCCCCCCCTCTTTTTCTCAATTGTATAAAGATATGATAATTTTGTAGGTATGAATATTTGCCTGTATGCATGTGATTATACAATGTGTGTCTACTCTGTGGAGATTAGCAGAGGACATTAGACCTCTGTGAATGAAAGAAAGAAAGGAAGAAAGGAAGGAAGGAAGGGAGAGAGAGAGAGAGAGAGAGAGAGAGAGAGAGAGAGAGAGAGAGAGAGAGAGAAAGAAAGAAAGAAAGAGAAGAAGGATGTGACTATTCCTAAGTGTGCAGGGTTATAATAGATATGAGGGAGACCAGAAGAAAAAGAGGTGTGTGGAAGTCAAGCATGATCAGGGCCAAACTCAGCTGGACCATGTGATGAGAGACAGGAAGCAGAGCAAGAGAAAAGCCACAGACCAACAGAGGCAGCTTGGGCCCAGAGAGCAGGAGGCCAAGAGACTGGTGTAGCAAAGATTCTTGAGTTATAGAGGGGCCAGAGGAGCTGGGGGAGGGAAGCCCAGCCCAGTATCTGTGCTGGGGAGTTCAGAGTAAGGAGGCAGGGTGTGTCAGGCACTGATGGTGCTGAGAGAGTGGATGCCAGCGTCCACTTTGATATATTTTTAAAGATTTATTTACTTATTATGTGTACAGTGTTCTGCATGCAGGCCAGAAAGGGGCACCAGATCCCATTACAGATGGTTGTGAGCCACCATGTGGTTGCTGGGAATTGAACTCAGGACCTCTGGAAGAGCAGCCAGTGCTCTTAACCGCTGAGCCATCTCTCCAGCCCCCCACTTTGATATTTTTAATAAGCACCTTAGTTAGTGTTTTATCACTGGTTTGAGACCTAACACTTCTAAGGAACAGCAAAAGCCAGGAACTGCTGAGCCATCTTTTCAGACCCAGTTTCGCCTTGATGATAACATTCAGTATATGATGTACCATCCATGACAGCATGGCACAGGCTGCCAATGTTTATTCAGTTATTCATTTTCAAATAGCTATTCACTTCCTAGAGAAATAAAGTGGATCCTCGATATTAAGGAGAACCTTGATTATGAAAGCATACAGGGACATACAACATAAGTGATGTGCTACAGAATTCGAATCCACTGGAAAAGACCAAAGACTCCATCCAAATTAAAATGAAATGAATGTATTCTTATTCATAGCAGGGTAACAGCAAGTCAGACCGTGAGCATGTCCTGTCCAAGTGGGCTAGAGGAGCAGTTTTAACAGTAGGCATCACAACTATCTGAACCTCTATGAAATCCTCAGCAGTGCAAGAAAATTGCTTCACTCCCCTCATCTGTCTCTCACTCCTGTTACAAAGCAACAAGGAAACTCTCCCATCCCTAGTCCCAGAGTAAAGGGGTTTACAAAAGCCAGAGCAAGCTGTTCATTACCTCACAGCAGGCCCAACATTCTTCTATTCTTTTTTTTCTTTTTTTTTTTTTTTTTGGTTTTTTGAGACAGGGTTTCTCTGTGTAGCTTTGCACCTTTCCTGGAACTCACATTGTAGCCCAGGCTAGCCTTGAACTCACAGAGATCCACCTGCCTCTTCCTCCCAAATGCTGGGATTAAAGGCGTGCACCACCACTGCCTGGCTCATTCTTTTATTCTTATCTTACAGCAGCAACATCATTCTGGGGAAGATGCAGGCTACTAGGAGCTCATTTCATTCAATATCATCTTTTCTAGGTCCATCCATTTAGCTGTAAATTCTATGATTTCGTTTTTTTACAGTTAAATATTCTTCCATTGCACATATGTACCACATTTTCATCATCCATTCTTCTGTTTAAAGATACTTGTGTTGTTTCCACTTCCTAGCTATTATGAATAGGGCAGCAGTGAACATAGCTAAGCAAGTATCTGTGGAGAAAAATATTGAATGTTTTAGGGATATGGCCAGATCATATGGTAGGTTTATTTTTAGGTTTTTTTTTAAGATTTATTTATTATGTATACAGTGTTCTGCCTTCATGCCAGAAGAGGGAACCAGATCTCATTACAGATGGTTGTGAGCCACCATGTGGTTGTTGGGAATTGAACTCAGGACCTATGGAAGAACAGCCAGTGCTCTTAACCATCTCTCCAGCCCTAGTTTTTAGTTTTGATTCTCCATGCTGATTTCCAGAATGGCTACACTAATTTGTATTCCCACAAATAGTGAATAAATATTTCTCTTTCTCCAAAATCTTACCAGTATTAGTTGGCAGGTGTTTTGTGATTATAGCCATTCTGACTGGAGAGAGATGAAATCTCAGCCTTGTTTTAAGTCTTATTTATGTGATTGCTAAATATGATACATACTTTTTTATGCATTTCTTAGCCATTTTAATTTATTCCATTGAAACTCTGTTTAGATCCCTAGTCAACTTTTAATTGGGTCTTAAGTTTCCTTAACTTTTTGTTTTGGGAGTTATTTTTATGTTCTACATATTAATCTTCTGTCAGATAATGGAGTTATGAATATTGCCTCCCATTCTGTATCTTTCTTTTTCACACAGGTCATTGTTTTATTATTGGTACAGGAACCTTTTACTGTTTCAGGTTTTAGACTGAGGTCTTTATTTTCTTTTGTGCAGTCTTTTGCTGTTTTTATTCCTCAGTTTAGTCCAAAGCATTCCTTCCTGTATTCTACTTAGAGTTGGTGTGATAGATGGGATTTCTTTTAGCTTAGTTGGATCATGCAAAGGTTTCTTTCTCTTTTATCTGTGACAGAGCGTTTTGCTGGGTGTAGTTGTCTAGTATGGCAATTGTGGTCATTGGAACTTGAACTACATTGCTCCTAGCTCTTCTGTCTCTGAAAGATTCCACTGAGACATGAGTCATTCTGGTTGCTTTCCCCTTATATGTGGCTTGTGGTTTTTTTTTTCTCTTTGACCTTTCAATAATTGTTCTTAGCTCTATACAGTTAGTATTTTCACTATGCCAATGGGAGTTTCTTTCTGAAATGGTCTGTTCTGTGTGCTTCATGTGTCTTAATGGCCAGGTCTTTCCTAAATTTGGGAAGATTTTTTCTACAGTTTTGTTAAGATCTAGGCTGTTCCATTGACCAGGGATTCTTTTCCTGCATGTATGCCTATACTTTATAGATTTGCTCTTTTCATGGTGTCCTGCATTTTCTGCATGTTCCTTTTGATGTATGTTTTTAAATTGTGTTTTAAAATCAATTTGTACTTAGGCATGACCCTTGTATCCCTAATCTCTCCAGGTCTGTTATCATGAAGATAGGTTGGATTTTGTTTAAATCCTTTTCGGCATCTAATAAGATGATCATGTAGTTTTTGTTTCTCAATTTCCTTAAATGATAGATTATATTTATCAATTTACATATGTTGAACCATTCCTGAATCTGGAGTAAAGCCTACTTGATCATGATGAATTATCTTTTTGATGTGTTTTTAGATTTGGTTTGCAAGTCTTTTATAGGGAATTTTTACATCTATGTTCATTTAAAAAAAGTGATCTGTAATTCTCTTTCTTTATTGGGTCTTCATGTCTTTTGAGTATCAAGATAACTGTGGTCTCAAAAAATGAATGGAGCAGTGTTTTTTCAGCTTCCATTTTATGGAATAATTTGAAGATTATTGGTATTAGCTCTTCACTAATAGTCTGGTAGAATTCCATTCTAAAACCATATGGTTCTTGGATTTTTCTTTTTCGTTTGGTTGGGAAACTTTTAATAAGAGCTTCTATATTCCTAGGAGTTATAGGTCTTTTTAAATTGCTATGTGATTTTGATTTGAATTGTTCTTTTAGATTTTCCAATTTTGTGGAGTACAGGTTTTTAATGCATGTCCTATGATTCTCTTGATTTTCTCAGTGTCTTTTGTTATGGCACCCCTTTCCTTTCTAATTGTTAAGTTGAATATTTTCTGACTTTTAGCTCATTTGGATAAGGGTTTGTCATTCTTATCAATATTCTTTAAGAACCAACTCCCTGGCAACTGCTTCCTGAGACAGAACCCGCCAGCACTGATTGGACTAAGAGGTGAGTCTTTGTCCTCATAGCCAAACACCCCAGCCTCTAGGCTTTGGGCCAAGGGGCACAACCCTGCACCCCCACACAACCACCCATTGGAGTCCCAGTTTCAGGCCAGTAAGTAGGTCTCCTGCAGATAAGTCAGACTACCACGATTCCCCACCAGACCCTGTAACCCACAAGCCCCACCCCTCCCAAACTCACCAACCCTCCCAGACAGCAGCCTCTCCCTGAGACACAGAGTCCATCAGCACTGATTGAACCAAGGGCCCCAATTAGACCAAGAGCTACCATAGGACCAAGAGTATCAGACCAAGAGAGGCTCCCTCAGACACAGACATCACTAGCACTGAATAGAGAAAGAGATGGGTAGATACCAGTGCAAAAATACAGTCAATAACATAAAGACCAATATGGCTCCATCAGAAGCTAGTGGTTCAACATCAGCAAGACCTGAACATCCCAACGCAGATGAGCAGGAGAAATTGACTTTAAAAACGACTTTAAGAAGATGATAGAGGCCTTTAAAGAGGAAATGAAAAATTCCCTTAAAGAAATGGAGGAAAAGACAAACAATTGGAAGAAATCAATAAATCCCTTAAAGAAAGCCAAGAAAAAGCAATTAAACAGGTGAAGAAAACAGTTCAAGATTTGAAAACTGAAATAGAGACAATAAGGAAGACATACCCTGAGGGACTGCTGGAAATGGAAAATCTGAGTAAACAAACAGGAACTACAGATGCAAGTATAACAAATAGAATGCAAGAGATGGAAGAGAGAATCTCTGGCATTGAAGATATGATAGAGGAAATAGATTCATCAGTCAACGAAAACACTAAAGCCAACATAGTCATAACACAAAACATCCAGGAAATTTGGGACACCATGAAATGACAAAATGTAAAAATAATAGGGATAAAAGAAGGAGAAGAATATTAACTCAAAGGCACAGAAAATATATTCAACAAAATCATAGAAGAAAACTTTCCCAACCTAAAGAAGGAAATGCTTATGAAGATACAAGAAGCTTACAGAACACAGAATAGGCTGGATAAAAAAAAGTCCCCTCACCACATAATAATCAAACCACTATACATACAGGACAAATTAAAAAATATTAAGAGCTGCAAAGGAAAAAGGACAAGTAACATATAAAGGCAGACCCATCGGAACAACACTTGACTTCTCAATGGAGACTCTAAAAGCCAGAAGGTCCTGGACAGACATTATGCAGACACTAAGAGACCATGGATGCTAATCCAGACCATTATACCTAGCAAAACTCTCATGCAACTACTGAGGGATCTGGATGCAGAGATCCATGACTAGGCCCCTGGTGGATCTCTGGGAGTCCAATTAGTGAGAATGAGGAGGATTTATATGAGCGAGAATTGTTGAGACCAAAGTTGGATAAAGCACAGAGACAAATAGCCAAACGAATGGAAACACATGAACTATGAACCAATGGCTGAGGGATCACCAACTGGATCAGGCCCTCTGAGTGGGTGAGACAGTTGATTGGCCTGATCTGTTTGGGAGGCATCCAGGAAGTGGGACCGGGTCCTGTGCTCATTGCATGAGTCGGCTGTTTGAAACCTGGGGCCTATGCAGGGTCCCTTGGCTCGGCCTGGGAGGAGGGCACTGGACCTACCTGGACTGAGTCTACCAGGTTGATCTCAGTCTGTGGGGAAGGCTTTGCCCTGGAGGAGATGGGAATGGGGGGCGGGCTGGGGGGAAGGTGAGGGGGGTGGGAGGGGGGTGAACAAGGGAATCTGTGGCTGATATGTAGAACTGAATTGTATTGCAAAATAAAAATTAAAAAAAACTCTCAATCACCATAAACAGAGTAAACAAAATATTCCATGATAAAGCCAGATTTAAACAATACCTATCCACAAATCCAACCCTACAGAAAGAACTAGAAGGAAAAATCCAACCTAAGGAAGTTAGATACACCCATTAAAACACAGGCAATAGATAATACCACACCAACAAATACCAAAAGAGGGAAACACACAACATTACCACCAAAAAATAACAGGAATTAATAATCACTGATTGTTAATATCCATTAATATCAATGGCCTCAATTCGCCTATGAAAAGACACAGGATAACAAAATGAATACAAAAACAGGATCCATCCTTCTGCTGCATACAAGAAACACACCTCAACTTCAAAGACAGACACTACCTCAGAGTAAGCCTGGGAAAAGACTTTCCAATCAAATCAACATAAGAAGCAAGGTGGTGTAGCTATCCTAATACCTAATAAAATAGACTTCAAACCAAAATCAATCAAAAGGGATTGGGAAGGACATTACAAATTTATCACAGGGAAAATCCACCAAGATGAATTCACAATTCTGAACATTTATGACTCAAATACAAGGTCACCCACATTTGTAAAAGAAACATTACTAAAGCTTAAATCACACATCAAACCCCACACACTAGTAGTTGGAGACTTCAACACCCCACTCTCACCAATGGACAGGTCTGCCAGACAAAATTTAACAGAGAAATAAGGGAACTAACAGACATTATGACTCAAATGGACTAAATAGATATCTATAGCGCATTCTACCCTAACACAAAAGAATATACCTTCTTCTTGGCACCCCATGGAACCTTCTCTAAAATCAACCACATGCTCAGTCACAAAGCAAATCTCAACAGATAGAAAAAATTGGAATAACCTCCTGTATATTATGAGACCACCATGCATTAAAGTTAGATTTCAACAACAAAAATTACAGAAAGCCTACAATCTCATGGAAATTGAGTAATGTCTTACTGAATCACCAATGGGTCAATGAAGAAATAAACAAATTAAAGATTTCCTAGAATTCAATGAAAATGAATGTACAACATACCCAAACTTATGGGACACAATTAAAGCAGTGCTAAAAGGAAAATTCATGAAAAAAATCTCACACTATTAACTTAACAGCACACCTAAAAGCTCTAGAACAAAAAGAAGCAAACTCACCCAGGAGAAATAGATGCCAGGAAATAATCAAATTGAGGGCTGAAATCATTAGATTAGAAACAAAGAGAACAATACAAAGAATCAATGAAACAAAGAGTTGGTTCTTTGAGAAAATCAAGAAGATAGACAAGTTCTTATCCAAATTAGCCAAAAAGCAGAGAGAGAGAGCATCAAAATTAACAAAACCAGAAGTGAAAAGGGATACTTAACTACAGACAATGAGAAAATTCAGAGAATTATCAGGTAATACTTCAAAAACCTGTACTCCACAAAATTGGAAAATCTGAAAGAAATGGACAATTGTCTGGATAGGTACCACATGCCAAAGTTAAATCAAGACCAGATAAACTATTTAAATAAACCAATAACCCCTAAGGAAATAGAAAAACAGTCATTAAAAGTCTTCCAACCAAAAAAAAAAAAAAAGCCCAAGGCCAGATGGTTTCAATGTAGAGTTCTACCAGATTTTCAAAGAAGAGCCAATTCCAATACTCTTCAAATTCTTCCACACAATAGAAACAGAAGGAACATTATCAAACTCTTTCTATGAGGCTACAGTTATCCTGATACTCAAACCACAGACTCATGGATCGCCCAGTGAAGGGGAAATAGATGAGTTGTACAAGAGCAAACTGGGAGGAAGAGGGGGTAATGGAGGGCAAGGGATGGGGGATGAGAACGTAAGGGAACAGGAGGTTTGAGCTAGAATAGGGACATAGTGGAAGAGCAAGGAAAGAGATACCATGATAAATGAACATATCATGGAATGGGGAGAAACAGGGTGCTAGGAAAGTTCCCAGGATTCCACAAGGATTACCCCACCTTGGATTACTAGCAATAGTCGAGAGGGTGCCTGAACTGGCCCACCCTGGTAATCAGATTAGTGAATATCCTAACTGTCATCATAGAGCCTTCATCCAGTAACTGATGGAAGCAGATGTAGAGATCCACGGCCAAGTGTAGATGAAATTCTAAATGGTCTTAGTAAATAAGAAACAGAGCCAGATACAGAGTTAAAGCCTAAGAGATCAGAGCAAGAGCCACGACTCCCTTTAGCTTACCACTCAATTGTGTCTGTCTTTTTAGTGCCTTTCTGTTCTGCCTTCTCATTGGCTCTAAACACAACCACATGATTTCCTCCTAGTCTCTATGGTTGGTACTGGGATTAAAGGCATGTGTCACCATTCTTGGTGTTGTCCTTGAACACACAGAGACACTGCCTGCCATGTGATCAGATTAAGGGCCTGGGCTACCACCACCTGACTGCTGTCCCTGGCTTACTAATGACCTCTGATCTCCAGGCAAACTATATTAAATAAAATCACATTTCAGCACAATTAAAATATCACCACAGCCAAGCACCAAGCTGAGCTCTGGAGTCCAATCGATGAGAGAGAGGAGGGAATTTATAAGCAAGGGAAATCAAGATCATGATGGGAAAATGCACAGAGATGGCCAGCCAAACTAGTTGAACCACATGAACTGTGGACCAATAGCTGTGGAGCCCCCATGTGTCTGGACCAGTCCCTCTGGATAGGCAAGACAGTTGTTTAGCTTGAACTGGTTAGGGGGTCCAAGGCAGTGGTGCTTGAGTGGGCTTCTTGGAGCCCAGTGCCTATGGTCTGATATCTTGCACAGCCTTGGTGCAGTGGGGAGGGGTTTAGACCTGCCTCAACTGAATTACCAAGTTCTGCTGACTCCACATGGGAATCTTGCCTAGGAGGAGGTGGGAATGTGGGGTGGGGTGGGAGGAAGACTGGGGGCATGAGCAGGGAGAAGGGGGGGAAATCTGTGGTTGGTATGTAAAATGAATAGACAATTTCTTAATAATAAAAAAAGAAAAAAACTCAATAACTACCAACAACAAAATTGCTACAATTTCTACTTCCTAGTGTGTTCCATGCTTCTTTCTTAGGGTTCTTATTGTTAGCTAGCTTCTCTGGAGCTATGGATTGTAGTCTGGTTATCCTTTGCTTTACATCTAGTATCCACTTATGAGTGAGTACATACCATGTTTGTCCTTCTGAGTCTGCGGATGCATGGATCGCACTGGGAAGGGGAAATAGATGAGATCTCCATAAGCAAACTGGGGGTGAGGGGGTCAATGGAGGGTAGGGAATGGGAGATGAGAATATAAGGGAACAGGATGGTCATGCAAGGGACATGGAGATCGTGACGGGAAAAGGTACAGTGACAACCAAACCAAACTAGTGGAAACTCATGAACTGTGGACCAATAGCTGTGGAACCCCCATGAGACTGGACTAGGCCCTCTACATAGGCAAGACAGATGTCTAGTTTGATCTGCTTAAGGAGCTCCCTGGCAGTGGGATCGGGATCCATCCCTGGTGGATGACCAGGCTTTTTTGCAGCCCATTGCCTATGGTGGGATACCTTACACAGCCTGGGTTCAGGGGGAGGAGCTTGGACCTGCCTTGACTGAGTGTATCAGCCTCTGCTGACTCCTCATGGGAGCCCTTGCCTTGGAGGAGGTGGGAATGGGGTGTGCGTTGGGGGAGGGCTAGGGGTGGGAGAAGGGAGGGGGGAATCTGTGGTTGTTATATAAAATAAATAGAAAATTACTTAATAACAAAAAATAAATTGCTACAATTTAAAAGTTTGTATTGTTCTCAGCTTGTTGTTTTGTTTGTTTTAGTTGTATTTGTCTTTCACATAAGCTAAGAGGAAGCACCCTGAGGTCAACTCCTTTTTTCCTAGGAAGACACAAAACTTTGGAAATAGGAAGTGTGTTTAAGGGAAATGTTCCAAGCAGATAACCTTAGATAAAACATCAAGAAGAACAATAAAAACTCTGATGTTGTGGAAGGACCTGCAGGAATTTAATTAATACTTAGGGGTGAGGAGAGGTCCAGAGGAAGGCACACCAAGTCTTTGAGTGTGAAGTTAGTATTTTTCCTTCCTCTTATGCTTTGGCCCTTTAACACAGTTGTGAAATAACCTCTGCCTGTCAAAGATGACCATACATTTGTCTGTCTTTGTCATTATTGATGCTCAGGGGGAAAAAATCAAGTCTTTGGTCATTTTGCCCATATCATGTGGGTAGCATCCACCAAGGAGAGAAAGAGAAAGCAGCTTGTGCAGAAATGAAGGTACATGGAGGTCTGTCTCTGCATACAATTACACCAGCATCAGGATGCAGTTTCCAAATCTCTGCATCTAGTCTTAACCCAGTGTCCTATGCTGCTGCACTCCTATGATGTAAAAGGCTTGGAGAGGCAAAGAGCAGGAGCTGCTTGCTGAGGATGGTGCAGCTCACCTGCAAGATGTGGTGGTAGTTTGACTCTCTGTGAAGCCACTGCTGTCAGATCATGCTGTGTGTTGGTGGTCAAGAAAGCCTGGTAATTCAAAAGAAAAGTAATATGAATCTCAGTGGAGACAAAAAAACAGGCAGAGTTTTTTTACTTACTCTCTAGGTGACCAATGAAAGTAGATTTCAAGCTGTCATCTCTCTCTCTCTAAACAAAGACACAATTTTACTACTATTCCTTAGTTAAACTCTCAAAAAGTGCTTCTTTCTGATCTCAGTTCATCTCCATTTCCAGTGACCCTCATTCCTTGATTATCTCTTCCTTCCTGATCCAAACTCTCCTGTTCTATTGGCTCTTCTCCTTCAGGCAATGCAAATGCTTAAGCTTTTCCTATCTTAGAAAAGAAAAAATGACAAATGCTCCCTAGAGCTTCTTGATCCCTTTGCTTATATTCTGGTAACAATTTGGCATTCACTTTTCACATTCACTTTTCAAACCTGGTCACAAAAACTCAAAATTCTTTTATCAATTTCACTTAGTCATTGTGTAGTTTGAAATTCAATGATATCTGTTTTCTCCTTCCTTGTTGGATATTGTTTGACACATGTGACTGAAGACTTTGCATGCTCTTTCCTAGAGACTCCTCAGTTTCTAGAACTGTGAAAAACAGACTCCTTCTATTTGAAAATTAAACAATAAGCTGGGCAGTGGTGGCACACGCCTTTAATCCCAGCACTCAGGAGGCAGAGCCAGGTGGATCCCTGTGAGTTCAAGGCCAGCCTGGGCTACAGCGTGAGTTCCAGGAAAGGCGCAAAGCTACACAGAGAAACCCTGTCTCAAAAAAACAAAAAAAAAAAAAAAAAAGAAAGAAAAGAAATTTAAACAATTGAAGTATTTTTGTCATATGTGTGTGTATTACACTCAAATTTTCACTCTTCCCCTCCTTCATTCTCAGTGTTCCCTCCCTACTTCTGATCATCACGTTTTATACAAAAGCCTCTGGTTTCTGAGATAGAATCTTAAATTACTTCTCTACTGGCTCCCAAATGGGTCCCTCTCTCATATTTCTAAAAAGTAAGCCTTCACAAAATTTTCTAAAAAGTAAGCCTTCATCACATTTTCTAAAAAGTGAGCCTTCATTTTTTAGAAATGACTAAAATTTTAAATGACTTTCTGTTTTCTAGATTGAATAAGGAAAATTGTGAACTTAAGGCCAATCTAGATTACACAGCAACAGCTATATCAATGAACTCTGTCTAAAACTTCACAAGTATGCTGTGTTCAATGTCCTGTCAATCTGTGAACTGACACAAATAATGGAGAAGACACTGATAACGGCAAGAATATCTAAACACATGTTTCTATCAAAGTGCTAGCCATGCCTCCATAGATAGGACCAATAATTTCAGCACTGGGGAGTAGGGTCCATCAATGAAATGTTATGGTTGATCTCATAAGAACGTACAACTAATAATGGTCACTTAAAGGTAGGAGGGGCAAGACCATTTATTAGAAATGAAATTTGTTTCAAAATTCCATTAATAACCACTTTCCTATTCTAAATATTGATCTTTCTTCACTAGACACAAGGTGTATTTTCTGAAAATATAACATTCCCTCATTTCTACCTTTGAACCCACTTTTATGTGCCTCAAATATCAATATCCTACTTCTTTTTCCATTTTCACCATCACCTCTGTTCAAACTTTTGTAATTGTCTAATTCATGTTTTCTTCTGTAAAGCTTACTTATCTATGTCTGTTGGTATTTAATGGAGCCCAGCTGTTGGTTTTCTTGTCATGTCATTCATAAAACTATGAGTTCAACATATCTTGTAAACATTCCCACTTAATCTGTCCAATGCTCCTCCTCTTGTCTGTGAGCTTAAGAGGACAAACAAAATCCAATGGGTAAAAAATTAGTGAGGGCTCAGAGGCTCTTAGCTCTTAGCTCAAAGATTCAAGTAACTCAGTGGATGAAGGTTGTATCCAAGTACAAGTGGTGAGGTATGCTCTGATGCTCATTCCAAGCTTGGACTCTTCGCAGGAGACAGGTGCAGCTTTGGCTCCAATCTAATCTTACATAATCTTGCTAGTTTCTTTTCCTCTTCTGAACCTTTGCAATATCTCTATATGATTATAATAATATTTTCATAACAGTACCTGAGAAAGTACTATGTAAACACTAGACACTTTCTACCCAAGGAGACATGTAAAGAAGTTATGGATGGAGCCTTCTGTGACCTCTCTAGGAGCAACACATACACTGAATTACATTTGAATTTGCAACTTGGAGTTGTGTAGCTTGACAGCCATGGATATTGCTTTATAATCCATTTGAACTTCAACTAAAAATAACAGACATTATGTAACCACAGAGATTATCTGTCTACCCTTGACAACTAAAGAATAATGAGACAATATAAACAGAAGACAGGGGAAGAGAGAAAACATGCCGGGATTCAAGAAGAAATACAAATTAAAGACAATTTAAAAGATAAATTTTAGTTTCCCTTGTATACAACCAGAAAGGCACCTTTCACCTGCTTTCCTGAAACAGATTTCTTTAGAAAGCTTCAGGTTCTCTGTGTCTTTGAAATATATGCAGAATAATTTGGTGGCTAAATCATCTTTTGACACTTTACAACCCAAGAATGTCTTCATGCATCTAGAAGCCATTTGTATTAGATGGATGGATGGATAGATAGGTAGATAGATAGATAGATAGATAGATAGATAGATAGATAGATAGATAATAGATAGATAGATAGATAGATAGATAGATAGATAGATGATAGATAGATAGATAGACAGATAGATAGATGATACATACATAGGTAGATATGAGTGAGTGAGTGTGTGTGTGTGTGTGTGTGTGTGTGTGTGTGTGTGTGTGTGTAACTGTGGTAAAAACACTTAAGGGCTGATGAGATGGTGCAATCAATAAAGCACTCACTGTACAAGCATGAGGACATTATATAAAGCCAGATATGATCTATGCAGTACAGACCTATGATCCCAGAGCTGTAGAAGAGGCAAAGACAGGTGGATAGGTGGATTCTGGGAGCTTTCCAGTCAGTCGAGCCCTGGTTTAAGTAATAGACCCTGTCTCAAAAAAATAAGGTGTAGATCTTAGTGAGCAAATAGATACCCCAACAAACAGGCCACACAAGATAGAAGGAGAGAACTAACTCTTGCAAACTGTCCTATTGCGCGCGCGCACACACACACACAAATAAATAAGATTATAATAGAAAAACCTTTTTATTCTTCCCTGATATATTGCACACATACTGCAGTTTCCCATCCCCCTCTCCTCCCAACCCGTTACCCCACCTCTTCTCTCCCATAGTTCCACAATTCCTCTGTTTCCCTTATGGAAAGGGCAGGCCTCCCAGGGATATCAATGAAACATGGCATATTGTGCCAAAATAAGCCTAGGCACAGCCCCTCATATTAAGGCTGGGTGAGGCAACCCAATAGGAGGAAAAGGGTCCCAAATGTAAGCAAAAGAATCAGAGACAGCCCCTGCTTATACTGTTAGATGTCCCACAGGAACACCAAGCTACACAACCATAACATATATTCAGAGGACCTAGGTCAGAACCATGCAGGCTCCTTGATTGTCAGTTCAGGTTCTGTTAGTCCCTGTGAGCCCCTGTTAGTTGATACTGAGGGCTGTTTTCTTGGAGTGTCCTTGAATCCTCTGGCTCCCACATTACTTCCTCACCCACTTCCACAGGATTCTCTGAGTTCCACCTACAGTTAAGCTGTGTGTCTCTGCATCTGCTCCCATTAGTTGCTGGATGAAGCCTCTTTAATGACAATTATGCTGGGCTACTGTCTATAATTACAGCAGAGTATCATTAAGAATCATTTCTATTGGTGAAATTATTAAGGCCACTCCACGTAGTTAAAAGAAAGATTTATTTAGTGGGTAACTCACAAATAAAGGGATAGATAGGTTGCAGGGTCTGGGAAAGGTGTATCACAGTCCAGCGGTGTTCTCTGGAGCTCTGCTTGGTCAACCTCCACCATCCAGGGTCCAGGAACAGAGAGAGCACTGGCCCATCCAGATCTCGGTTTTCCAGGCGCCTCCCTTGGCCCTGCCTTGTAGGCGTGACAGTTGCCAAAGCCTCAATGGGGGTTAAAACTTCCAGATCAAAGCTGGAATGGTTACCCACTACACATTTCATTGACTTTTAAATTTATTATTATTACTATTATTAATTATTTGTCAGTTATTTTTTGGTTCTATCTTAGGTCTCTGAGCTACCCAGCCTCTGGTTCCTGGCCCTCCAAGCAGTGTCAGCCTTGGGCTTCCTCTCGTGGCATGGGTTTCAAGTTGGACCAGTCATTGGTCAGCCACTCCCACAAGCTTTGTGATATCTTTACCCAAGCACATCTTGCAGGCAGGACAAATTGTATGTTGAAGGTTTTGTGACTGGGTTGGTGTTCTGATCTCTCCACTGGAAGCCTTGCCTAAATTGCAGAAGATGGCCAGTTCAGGCTTGGTAGTCCCCATTACTAGGAGTTTTCACTAGGGTCACCCTCATAGATTTCTGGAGTATCCATTGCACTAGGTTTGTACCTTGGCCTAAAAGAGTGGGTCCTATTTGGAGAGTAAAGATGCCCATGTGCTAATTTCAGAAAGACATTTTCCTTATACAGATGAATTATTTGTAAAAAAAAATAAATAAATGAGAAATAGATAGAGAGGATGGGAGGGGTGGAAGGAAGGAGAAGGAAGGAAATTTTAATTTCTTTCAATAAGATGAAGTCCCTAGAGTTTTCATGTGATAAATTGGTGTGGAGGGCTGTGTTATAAGCCCTGTTATCTTGGAAGGCTGTGTGTCTCTCTCTGCACAGTGAAGATTATTTAACTGAATAGAGTGGCCAGTTGTATATTGTTAGCACATCCTACCCATCCTTATGCCCTTACAGAGGTAGGAGTGAGGTTTACTCAGTGATCTCATTGTATTTCTACTCCACACTTATCACATGGGTGTCAATCTTGGAAGGACTGAGTAGTTTTTGACGCACCTTATGATCTAAGAATGAAAGGTTGAGAGTGGTAATTATGTTCCCTTTGAAGACATCTCACTGGAGAAACAAACTACTCTTAAGGGTGGGCTGCACACCCAGCAGTAGGTGCCAACAGAAAACAAACTCACTGGCATGTTTCAAGGTTCCTTGTCTCATAATGTCATGTGGGGGCATTTTCTCATTTAAATTTTTTCTTTTTTCATTTATTTATTTATTTATTTATTTATTTATTTATTTATTTATTTATTTATTTATTTATTTTTAATGCTGAATGCCATTGATTGAAGGAGGGAGGAGGCTTACAACACAATGGGAGAACCCTGAAGGGCAGAAGTTGGCTACCGATGTTTTACAATCTTGCATCTAAGCTGCTAATGCCCATTATGCAGGATACACAGACAAGGAACTTCCCTTAAGCATTCAGGAGGGTGGAACCTGGGAGGGAATTAGCATAGGGAGGATATCAAGGTCAAGGTCAGCAAGCAAGGCAACAGTTACCCAAAATGGGGGCCAGGGACCTACAGGTCCTCCTTTAACTAAAAAATGAGCTTCTGACTTAGATTGCATGGGATGTCAGCAGGTCACCTTACCCGTCATGGAGACACCTGCCCAGGCCATACGGGCTCTCTGTCTTAGGTTAGTGAGCGCCCCCCAGGAATTACCCATCTCTGAATACTCATTATCATACAGGCTCAATCGTGTGTGAGCTGCAGAGTTAACTGCTGCCAAAGATCTCAAAGTGGCACTGGGCTTGCAATCTGTGTGTTTGACACAGAAGAGACCAACAGAGGTCTTAACCCACCCATATCCAGTAGGCTAAAGGCAGCTGAGCCATTTCCTTCCTTAACGAGCCTTACTGCAAATTGGAGTCCTTGTAAGATGGTATCCCAAAAGCAAATTGTGGTGGTATTGTGTTCCCCAAAATATTGTGCAAACTAATAAATTTATCTGGGGTCAGAGAAGAGGACAGCCACAATATTAAACATAGAAGATAGGCAGTGGTAGCACACGCCTTTAATCCTAACATTCCAAAGGCAGAAATCCATGTGTTCAAGGATACAGCCAAGCATGGTGACTCACACCTTTAATCCCAGGGAGTGATGATAGAAAGCAGAAAGGTATATAAGGCGTGAGAACCAAAAACTAGAAGCTTTGGCTGGTTAAGCATTCAGGCTTTCCAGAAGCAGTTCAGCTGAGATTCATTCTGGATGATGATGCAGAGGCTTCCAGTCTGAGAAAACAGGATCAGCTGAGAAATTGGTGAGGTGAGGAAGCTGTGGCTTGTTGGCTTCTCTCATCTTCCAGCATTGACCCCTGTACCTGGCTCCCAGTTTGTTTTTATTAATAAGACCTTCTAAGATTCCTGCTATAGCAAATGGAACTTGAGTTTATAAATTTAATTTTCAAAGCCAATCGAACTGTATATTGCTGTGGGATGTTCTGTATGTTAAATGTGTTGCTCTGATTGGTTAATAAATAAAACACTGATTGGCCAGTAGCCAGGCAGGAAGTATAGGCAAGACTAACAGAGAGGATAATTGAGAGAACAGGAAGGCAGAGAGGGAGACACTGCCAGCCTCCGACCTGACAAGGGAGATGTAAGGTACCGGTAAGCCATGAACCACGTGGCAAAGTATAGATTAATAGAAATGGGTTAATTTAAGATAGAAGAAGTAGATAACAAGAAGCCTGCCACCGCCATACAGTTTGTAAGCAATGTAAGTCTCTGTGTGTTTACTTGGTTGGGTCTGAGCGGCTGTGGGACTGGTGGGTAAAAGAGATTTGTCCTGACTGTGAGCCAGGCAGGACCAAAAAAACTCTAGCTGCAGTATATAACTATTGAATTAAATTTATCATGCCCAATAGAATGAAAGATTAATTAACTGTGGTAGCTACTTTTGCTGCCAGGGTCTCCACTGTGCTAGCTGTAGTAAGCAATTATGAAATGGTAATTCCAGAAACAGTAGCAGTGGTGGCCGCCTCTGCTATAACAGCAACAATGGCAGCAGCAATGCCAAATTCTCTTCTGGAGCATGCGGGCATCCACTGGCATGGATACAACTCCAGGAACACAAACCACCAAGGCCCATTTTTCTTGATCCCAGCACGACTTAGGCTGGCAGCTCTGCAAAAGAACAACTAAGAACCATAAAGAAAAAACAGACAGCTCACAAGGAGCATAACTTATGGTCTTATAATGGCTACATTTAGGCTCATAAATTTTAAGTTATCTTCAAAGGGGGCTAAATGAATTTTAGGAGGCCAATAAATGTTGCACAGAGCCACTACTGAAAAGTAGGCACTACACCAGCTTGAAGAGGATTTTGAAATCTCATTTAAATTTTATCTTTTTATTTTTTTCTCTTTCTTTGAATTACAGGTCCTTTCTGTATATCTTGTGGCTTCTGATTTTGTGTTTCAGTGGAATTCTTTAATGTGCAAACAAGTAGATCTCTGCCTCTATATTTATTGTGACTTTTCTTGAGCTCTTTTCCTCCTGTTTGTTAGTTTTGTCCTATTCTGATGGATTTATTTTTGTTTTGTCTAATATATATTATATTATATTATATTATATTATATTATATTATATTATATTATATTATATTATATTATATTATATTATATTATATTACATTACATCATATCATATCATATTATATTATATTATATTATATTCTTATCCCCTAGGTGCCTGTTCATTTTCCAATGAAAGACAGAAATGGAGTGAATCCAAATGGGAAGGGTGGTAGAGAGGAACTGGAAGGATCAGAAGGAGGAGACACTGTAATTGGAATACTTTATATGGAGGAAAATCTATTTTCAATAAAAGAAACAAAGAAAGCCACGGGAAAGATTTTAAAAACACCAAGACTGACACAAAGACTGTCCAAGAAGAGACTTCTGATAATCTCAATAGAAGAAAAATATTTGAAATATTTTGATTTCATTTTCTGGGGATACTAAGTACATTTTTTTCTTAAAGTTTACTGCATGTCATTGCATTTGGTTATCTCTTATAAGATTTATAATTATTTGATGTTGCATGTGAACACATAATAATTAAAAGGAAATTTGGCTAATGTTATAAATTATAAGATGCATCCCAATTGTAGATGTGTTACAGTTTTGAATTATACATGTGTAGGATGCAGAATATAATACAGAATGCTTAACCATCATCTTTCCTGCTAAAATGAAATCCTGTTATGCTGACAGGAAATAAGATCTACTCATATAGTTAAAATTTATCTCTTTGCCAGACGACTCTGATATTTTTAGATTCTGAAATTTATTCTGAATGGCTTCAGGTTTGTGAGAGGAGCAGGCATTCACAGATATGTGGACATTTTCTTGTGTGAGGCTGACATCTGGTGGACAAACAGCAGAGGAGCTGTTTATTTTAGAGCAGACGCTTGGCAAGGCAACCAGGCTCTGCAGCATACTTCACATATTTTGTATTTTAATTCAGTGAGTCTAGGAGTTAACTTCCTTTAAAATTTCTGCATGATATGCCTGGGTTTGAATAGCCTTTGAATGAGTGTTTACACTTGGTGAATGTTTAAGACATGAAGAATAAAGAATTTTGATAAAGCTAGTGTTTTCTAATGTCTAATGGATTGATTAAAAAGATGCCCCAAACCTTCCCATCCCATGTGTCTTTGTACTGCATGGTTTTGTCACCCCATTAAATGTGGAGTCTGCTTTCCACCCTTTTGAATACAGGTTGGTTTGTTACATATAACAAATGTGAGGGGACGTTGCACAACTTTCTCAAGTTATTGCAACTTTGGTTTTTGTTGAATTCCCATGCAAGAAAGTCAGGCTCCTGGAAGATGTAACAACCAAGGAGGGGAGGGAGAAAATCCACCAGACATTCAAGATGAAGGTACCAGACACGTCATTAATTCCTTTCCCTTTTCCTTTTTGAGACAAATCCTCACTATATAGCCCAGGCTTCTGTGGAACAGAACCTTAGCTCAATTTGCTCTCAATTTTTCTTTCTTCCACAGCACCCTAGTGCTGGGATTATTGGCCTAGACATCATTCCTGGATCAACAACTTAAAATTAAACTACATGTACTATCTCCTTGTCTTCTGTACATACATATCAAAAATTAAATATATAAAAAATACAGAAAGAACAGTGGTGAGCATTCCAAAACAACAGTGAATTTGCATTAAATATGTTTCTAGGGAAATAATATTGACATTTTAGACTACTAACCAAGAAGCTTTTGATCTAGAAGATTTATTAGAGAGTATATACTTATTAAGATATATACTTAAGTCTGAGCATCACTCATGTAGAGGAGTATTTTCTAGTTCCATCTGTGGAATTTAAAAATAATAAGCTATTGGTTCTGTGCCACACTAGGAAAATAATTGTACTATGTGGCAAATTCCACTGTGGATATTGATAAATTATCAACAGAAGAGGACAAATGTATAGACATATTGAAATACTGCCTGAAACACAGGCCCCATTATTTCTTGAGTCTTCTCTAAAAGAAGTATGGCAGAAGTATGGGTGCCTGGCTCTGCTGGGCCAGAGACTGTCTTCTTCTTCTTCTTCTTCTTCTTCTTCTTCTTCTTCTTCTTCTTCTTCTTCTTCTTCTTCTTCTTTTTTGGTTTTTCAAGACAGGGTTTCTCTGTGTAGTTTGGGTGCCTGTCCTGGATCTCACTCTGTAGATCAGGCTGGCCTTGAACTCACAGAGATCTGCCTGACTCTGCCTCCTGAGTGCTGGGATTAAAGGCGTACACCACCACCACCCAGCGACTGTCCTCTTCTTCACTGTTGTTCTGTACCTGTGAACAAGATCCCAGCAGAACTGAGTCAGAACCAATGGTAGATAGGAGCAAGGAAAAGTACTAGATGGAAAGGAGATGAAAAGAAGGATAGAGGCTGAGTGCATTTCAGAGGCATGTCTTCTTCTGTTGTGTCACATACCTGGTAGTTGGATATGAATTATATAATTGTATCAATGGGTGGGAACATGCACATGACCTTTACTGTAAATGAGCACAGCTTTTTTGTGTGTGACAGGATTTGAGGGCTTTTCCAAATGACCCTGACACTTGATGGCAAAGGAATGCTAAGTTTTAACCAGTCTACAGAGGGAATAAGAGACAGATGTTGATGGTGCAGTATCTGAAGCCTGAAAATTCCTTCTCATTAACTGTGGTTACCTAGAATCATAAAATCTGCTTGTCAAATGACCCTAAGTTGTTTGCAGAGATCTGCATTAGTTTTGCTCAGTGTTTGTTCTTGCAAGGAGCTCTCCACATCACTATGCATCCATATGTCCACATTATGACCAATGGATAGCTGATTGTGTAGGAAAGGACTGTAGTTTTTAGCTACACAGGTTGTCATGTTCACACCCATCAAAATACAGAGTTTTGGAGCCAAGTCCTAACTGATATATCTATAACACAACTTCTACATCCAAGGCTTAGGGTGGGTCAGAAACAGGGAGTTATCTGTGAGATTCTGTGCCCTAGGAATATCAGAAACTACACACACAAAGCCTCACCAACATGACCTCCTAAACGTGAGCTGTACAAGGACAACAGCAAAATACATGCCAAAGTGGATAAAGGAAAGCTCATGAGACTCAATCCTACACAAAGAACTACAAGCCACTTTAATCCCAGCACTCGGGAGGCAGAGCCAGGCGGATCTCTGTGAGTTCGAGGCCAGCCTGGGCTACCAAGTGAGTTCCAGGAAAGGCGCAAAGCTACACAGAGAAACCCTGTCTCGAAAAACCAAAAAAAAAAAAAAAAAAAAAAAAAAAAAAAAAAAAAAAAAAAAGAACTACAAGCCACTAATGAATGCTGAGAGCAGGAAAAATAGTCTTCCCTGGGGATGAGCACACTAAAGGCTTATCCAATACCAAATGGTCATCCTTGACAATATACATAGAAGTAACATTTTACAGACAGCAAGTTGTATTAGCATGTAGGAATGAAAACACACACACACACACACACACACACACACACACACCAATTAACAAAAAAAAGATGGCATGAATTTGAAAGAGAACAAGGAATGATATCTGGGGGATTTGTAGGGAGAAAAAGAAAGGAAAAATGGTGAAATGGTGTAATTGTATTATAATCTCAAAAATAAACCATTTTTAAAAATCTAGGCACCTGTGATGGCTATTCTTGGCTGTCAACTTGATTATATCTAGAATTAACTAAAACCCAAAAATGGAAGGGGACACCTGTGAGCAATTTGTGCTTAATTTGAAGTGGGAAAATCTATTTCTAATCCAGATCTTTTGAGCTGGGAAAGCCCACCTTTAATTTGGGCCTCACTTTCTGCTAGAAGCGTATATAAGATCATGGAAAAAGGAAGCTTTCATTATTTCCTTGCTTGCTCTTGCCTTTCTAGCAAGTCCATTCCCTCACCAGCATTAAAACCTACTTCTTTGGATTTCCAGCATGTTTTGGAGACCAGCTGTAACATGCAGACTCATGAAGTGAGCAACTACTGAACTCTTGGACTTTCATTCATAGACAGCCATTGTTGGATTAGCTGGGCCACAGCCTTTAAGTCATTCTAATAATTGCCCTTTCTAGATGTAAGAATAGATTCTTTCTATAAGTTCAGTTACTCTAGAGAACAGTGACTACTACAACACCTGCATCCAATGTCTATATATTCTCATTTAATTGAATTCCATGTAGGGAGTGAGTACCAGGACAGCCAGGGCTGTTACACAGAGAAGCCCTGTTTTGAAAAAACAAACAAAAAAATTAATTCATTTTTCTCCAAAGAGGGTTTCCATGTATAGCCCCTGCTGGCCTGGAACTCATCATGTAGACCAGGCTAGTCTCAAACTGTGGTGATCCTCCCGCCTCTGCCTTTTGACTGGTAAGATCACAAGGCATGAGCCACTACACTCAGATGTCTGCTGCTTAAAGACTGGATTTTGCTATGGATGCCAAGGTGGCCTGAAGCTCAAAATCCTCCTGCCTCAGCCTCCTGATTGCTTGGATTACGGCCATATACCAACATATCTGGTTTCAAAATTATATTTTATACTGTATAAAGATAAATGTGTAGCAAATATGACAATTAGATGATAGATACTCAGCAAATATTTGTTAAATAAATCACTGAGGCAAGCAAACACAGGTCGGTTGAGCTTGGGAACCATTTTGTGTGGTTATGCACACCCTCTCTCCTGTAGTAATAGACTTCTCTGCCTAGTTCCTTCACTTACTGATGCTGTGCACAAACATCTCTTTCCAAACAATATGCCTCACAGCCTCAGAACCTTCCCCACCTCCCGCCTGAGCTCCAGGTACTCCCATTTCTGAACAATCAAATACCTTTCCCTGCCCTGAGTAACAATCACATTGAGACCTCCACCATACCTGGGTAGGAAAAATAGAAGGGCTGATCTGGCTGGTTTTGGATGGGTGCTCAGTGTGTTACTTTTTCTGTTGCTATGATAAAACACCATGAACCAAGAAAAAGAAAAGAATTCCATGTAGGTAGGGAGGTAGGGTTAGTCACATCTAAAAAAGTTAAGACTCAGTACCATGTGTTGCTTGAATCCTAAATGGTCTTATAATACAATCCTGGAGCCAGATATTGGGGTAAATGCTGAAAGACCAGAGGAAACAAGCCACAGCCACTTCTCACCTCCCCAACTCCTCAGCCAAAAGGGGAAGATCTTGTCTCCATGAATCCTCAGAGTAAATGCTCCTGAGTCCTCAGCCAAAAAGACTGAGTTCCTGTCTCCTCCCACCTTGTATGCTTTTCTCCACCCAGCCATATCTTCCTGTCTCAACCTTCCTAGTGCTGGGATTAAAGGCATGTGACTCCCAAATACTAGGGTCAAAGGTGTGAGCCATCACCACCTGGCTCTGTTTCTCTTTCAGATTGGATTAATGTCAATGTAGTCTAGGGTGGCTTTGTACTCACAGAGATCCAGATGGATCTCTGCCTCTAGAATGCTAGGATTAAAAGTGTGTACCACCACTGCCTACCCTCTATGTTTAATCTAGTAGCTGGCTCTGTCCTCTGATCTTCAGGTAAATTTCATCTTTTAGAGGACAAATTAGCACCACAAACATGTCTCATATTAAATTTTGTTCCCAAAATTTTGATATTCTAATACAACCTACTAGTACTTATCACTTTCCATCTTGTTTTAGATATATTTATATGTGTACCTTGTACAATATATGGAACAGTTGAGACCCTTAAGGCAAAACCTGCTTCAGCTTTTCAGTTTCTATAGTTAATGTCTGGACTAAGTAAAACTTTGTATTGTTTCTACCAACAATTAAACAATACATACTGTTTATAGAAAACCTATTATGTGTCTTGGCACTGTGATGACACTGTTACTACCACTCCTCGAGTTCACTGAAAGAAGGTTCCTATGTTTCACATATAGCATCCATCTCTGAGAATCAGGTTTCTCTGCATTTGTAGTGGTTTAAATGAAAATGTCCCCAATAAGTTCATAGGGAGTGACATTATTGAAGGTGTGGCCTTGTTGGAGGAAGTGTGTCACAGGGGGTTGGCTTTGAGGTTTCAAATGCTCAAGCCAGGCCCAGTGTCACTCTTTCTGCTGCCTGCTGATCCAGATGAAGAACTCTTGGCTCCTTCTCCAGTACCATGTCTACTTGTGTGTCACCATGCTTCACATCATGACAATATGGACTAAATGTCTGAACCTGTAAGTCAGCCTCAATTAAATGTTTTCCTTATTAGTAGTTGCCATTTTATGATGTCCCCTCATAGAAACTGAATCCTAACTAAGACAAAAGTTGGTACCAGAGACTAGGGGAATGTTGTAGTGGGCCGAACCATGTTTTTGTTTGGAGAAATATGGAACACTTTGGAACTTTGGACTAGAAAAGTGATTGAACATTTTAAGTGTGGCCTAATGAGCCATCTGACTAAAAGCATGGAAATCAGTGGTAGTGAGGGTGATTTGAACTGTTGTGGCCCGACTCAAGAGATTTCAGAGAAGAAGAATATAAATCTGTGGTCTAGGGGCTGTTCTTATAATATTTTGGTCACTAATGTGGCTGCTTTCTGATGTTATCCAAAAAAATTCTGAGGCTAAAATCTGAAGAGTTATGGATTCATTGCTTTTGCAGAGGACATTTCAAAACAATGTAGCATTGACTGTGTTGCTTGATTATTAGTACCAGTATTATCCAGATCTATTTAAAAAATAAACTGAGGAAGAAAAATATAAAACACTCAATTTGAGGAAAAAAGTAACACCAGGAAAAGGTTTGAAGAAAAGCCTCAGGATAAATGGAATAAAGGTAGTGGTGACCTGAGGGAAAGATTCCACCCAGCTAAGTTTCCAACTTGTAAAAGGGAATTAAGAAAACTTTTGGTCCAGGAAGGGTGGTGCACACCTTTAATTCCAGTACTCAGGAGACAGAGACAAGCAGAGTTCTGAGTTAAAGGCTAAAAAAGTGAGTTTCAGGACAGTTAATCTCAGACAATGAAGGAAAACATTAAAAACAGAAAGCTGCTGAAGATGTAATCAAGTGAGGGGCCCATGTTCCAGTCCCAGCAAGTAGTAGAACTTAGCAGCTTCAGCCACATGTTCTGAATTTAGAGTCATGGATACAAGAAAGGAACTATGGATTCTGCCTTCACAGCTAAGGAGAGCTGCTGAGGCCAAGCATATGTCCCTTATGGAAGCCTAGAGGAGCCATTGTGTAAAGATGTGAATGTGAAGTCTGGATTGTCTTGGAAACCACAAGATTTTGGAGATGTCAGAACCTTCCAGGGAAAACTGATAACAGGGAGTGGAACCATCCCTAGAGAAAGAAGTGTGTTACCATCAATAAAGCCAGAAAAGTTGGAGGTCTGAAGAGTTCTTTGACATCAAGCATGGAGGTACAGATTTGGAATTAGCCCCACTTGTTTTTAGTCTTGCATTGGTCCAGTATTTCTTTACTATGCTTCCTTTCCTCCCTTTTGCAGAAGTATTATATATCCTGTGCCATTGTATGTGAGAAGTATGTGATCTTTTTCATTTTTATTTTATAGGAGGATTACAGTTAAGAGATTGCCATGAGTCTCAGAGAAGACTTTGGACTTTTAAGCAGGGTTGACTATTATATACTATAAAGATTTTTGAAATTGGACTGAATTTATTTCTGCATTATGGTACAACTACAAGTCTCTATGAGAGCCAGGGAGTGGTTTAAGTGAATCTGACCCCCATAGGCTCATAGAGAGTGGCACTATTAGGAGGTATGGCATTGTTGAAGGAAGTGTGTCGCTGAGGGTAGGCTTTGAGGTTTCAAATGCTCAAGCCAGGACCACTGTCACACTCTCTTCTGGTATCTGCTAATCAAGATATAGAACCCTTGACTCCTTCTCCAGGACCATGTCTGACTGTGTGGCACCATGCTTCTTGCCACGATGATAACAGACTAAACCTCTGAAACCATAAGTCAATTATATGTGTTCATGTGTAACTTATCTGTATATTTTGTCATATATAATCATGTATACAATCTTCTGCCAAGTAGTTAACATATGAGGGTATGTGGCCACACTCAGGGACACACAAATATAAATGCACAAGTTCATAGGGTCTTCTCCAATAGCACTTATTGGTAAAGCCACCACTGACAGATAATAATCTCCAAGTATTAGGGAACATTTGCTTTGAGGTATCACTTCCTTTTGGCCTTTCTAGACTATTCCATGACTCTATTAGATCTCTTGGAAGTGACAGAGGTTATTGATGTCATTATTTCTGTCACTTCCTAGAGATCTCATAGCTAGAGTCTGACAGTTTCTGAGATCATTTACATACAACATATACAAATATCATCAATTCTTTCAGGCTTTTGTCAGTTCATCATGTCTATCCACATCCACTCACTGTTTGAGCACCCTTGATCCTGCTTTAATGTCACATCTTTCAGGAAACAAAAGAAACTGCATCCTCTTAGATAGTTTTAGATTTTTGTGATGATGTCTTATCACCCATTCACCATCTTGACCAGAAGAACAAACAGAAATCAGTTCCTTTGTCTGAAATAGGTGAACAAAGTAATCTGTGAAAAAGCTTTGAGCTGGGATCAGAGCATCTTGGAGTCTATATTAACATTGAAAGCATCCCTCAATATTATGTACCTGCATGAGAAACATCCCTAGATATGTTGTACCAGCTGGAGGGCTACCCTAAATATCATGTGCCTATCTAGGAATGGTCCTAGTAACCACATGGGAAGAAATCCTGGATATCATGTACCCCCAAGGCAAGAAGTACTGGATGTCATCTGTCAGCAGTAGTCTTAGATATTATGTACCTGAAAAAAAAGAAAGCTGCCCTGAGTTAATGTAGCCCATGAAGACCAGCAAGAGGACTATAATCAGGGTTCAAGAAAAGGGTCCACAGTGCAACAAAACTTATGACTTCTTATCTGAGCATCTTTAGAAATAAGTTTCTATCTTTCTTGAGGGAAAAAGACTCATACATGATCTGAAGGTCATTTTCTTTTATTATTCTTCAGCTCTAATTCTTCTTTACAGCTCTAATTCTTCCTAGTTCTAATTCCTTCTAAGTTCTAATTCTTTCTAAGTTCTAATTGTTTTTTTCTTTTTTGTTCTATGCAGTTTTATACATATTTTACAGGAGGCTTTTTTCAATAATAAGAAGAGTCATAAAGCTACCTCATAGCACATTCCTTGAGTAAATGATAAGAGGCAGAGCCATTTACTATGGGAACACAAGGTTTCAAGGTTCCTGGTATAAGACTGTGACCAGAGGCCAGGGACATAGTGCCCAGTGAGACAAGCTGCAGAGAAATTTGCAGAGTCAGGCTTTTATCAGCCAGAATTAGCAAGAGAAGAATTGGCATAGTACCTTAGATTGCTTTGTGCTAATAACCTTGTTTAGACATCTGCAACTCTGTCCTTGTGAATATCTGTGATCCATTTACAGAGACACTCAGTCCAGTTTGAACTTGCTGGGAGGTGAAAATGAGCTAATTGTGTGTAGCTTGTCTTAGACTGCAGAGAAATTGTTACTTTCTTATGTTAGTCTGAGTTAAAGGAACAAAGCAGGCTTCTAAATGTCTTACAGTCCTCGTGAGACAATAGATCTAGTTATGAACCATATCCTGTTGTGCCCAGATCGTGACCCCCAGAGAGACCACCAAAGACGAGCAAGCTGGAATGCAAAAGCAAGGTTTAATTCTGGATATCCAAAAGCAATACAAGCCTAGGCAGGGACTTCGTCCAATACATCCAATGCAGTGGAAGCTGGAGGAAGTGCCCACCTATCTGCAAGCTCAGCTTTTAAAGGGAAAAAATCACAAGGTTACATCATTTAGGGGTGCTAGTACGGGTACAATTCTGATTGGCTCACTTCTAGGGGCTTTCTAGAAATCATGGCTTAATCTTACTTCTAAGGGAGTGGTTGCCTGCCACCATTTCTCATTGGTTGCCCTCAGGTGGGGGCATTTTTATGGTCAGTTACCCTGGAAACCAGGGAGAGGACATTCCATAGTCCAGCAGGCATTACCTCATGACTACCTTGTGACTCTGTACTTTTACACTTCCTGGTTTCTGGAATCTGAACTGACTGGTTTCAGTAACTAATGGCCTATTCTCAAAAGGAGAAATCTTAGGCCTTAATTTTAGGGTGAAAGCATTTTGGTCTTATTTCTAAGATGACTCATTTTGGTCTCACAATCCTAGTATATTCTATTCATCAAAATTATACAGCTTAAGTAGAAATCATCTTCCTGACCATCCACAGCTATATGCGTGCCCAATAGATGGAATATATTCACACGATAAACACACAAGCAGTGGAGCTATTTTTAGGGAAGAAATGTAGGCACATGAACAAAATTTCAGACAAGGGCAACCAATCACTTATAGTCAGTGACCCCATATATTGTAAGCTCAAGGGAAGAAATCTTGGATATCAGGTGCCTGCATGGGAAGGAGTCCTGCATGTCATATATCCATAAGAACTAGATATCATGTATCTGCATGGGAAACAGTATGGATATCATGCATCACATGGGAATAAGTCATATATATCATGTAACAAAGTGGAGCTGTCTTGTATACATGGCACTCCCAAAGTATGAGGTCCAGATATCTTGTACACACATGGCAAAAAGTCTGAGATATCAAATGCCCACAAGAAAGAAGTCATTCATGTTATGTACCAGCACATGAAACACTTTTGAAATATTATTTATCCACTTGGAATACAGTTTTGGATATTGGTGTTGGTATGGATGAAGTTCTGTATATCATATACTTGCTTCTGGAAGCATTCCTGGATATTATGTAACCACGTGAGAATACATTCTGGGTATTATATACCATCATGGGAAGAAGTTGTAGATATTGTATACCCACCTGGAAAGATATCCTGTATATCATGTATGTGCATGGGAAGCAATTTAGGATATTATGTCCCTGTATGCAAAGAAGTATATCCAGTATCATGGAGCACAGAGACCTAGATGTTATCTAATGACATTGGAAGCAGTCCTGTATATCAGTACCCAGTGTGAGCAGGTCTTGGATGTCATGAACTCACATTGGAAGCAATCATCAATATCATGTAACTGCAAAGAAAGTAGTCCTTGATTTTAAGTATCTTCCTTGGAAAGGGTCCTGGGTGTAATGTAACTCCATTGGAAATAGTCATTGATGTCATGTAACAACATGGAAAGGAGTCTTCATATCCTCCATGGAATGAAGTACTGGATGTCATGTGCCAGCTTGGAGGGAGCCTTGGATACCATGTAACCATATGGGAAGCAGTACTGGAAATGTTGTACTCACTTGAAAAATGTCATGGATATTGTGGTGATTTGAATAAGAATGGGCACACAAGTTTATATATTTGAACGCTTAGTCATCAGGAATTAGCACTATTTGAGGATTAGGAGGTATAGCCTTGTTGGAGTGGGAGTGAACTTGTTTGAGGAACTGTCACTGCAGAAGGGTTTTGAGGCTTCAAATGCTGTTAGTAAATTGATGGCTAAAACTGCAAGGAGAGGACGGGATATCCCAGACACCTTGACCTACTCAGAACTAGAGCTCTGCCCTGAAGGTGTCCCAGATACCTGGAGCTGTTTAGCACAGCTCTGATGGCTGAACTGTAGTTCAGCCCTGGAGGGCGAGGTATCTCAGACACCTCGAGCTACTCAGAACAAGAGCTCTGCCCTGAAGGTGTCCTGGACACCTGGAGCTGCTTAGCACAGTTCTGACAGCTTGGACTACAAAGAAACAACCCAACCTTGGGAAGGAAATTTTTCTGACTTCTCTGGAGAGTCAGATCTGGAACTGCTTCAACAAGGAAGGGTATCCTGACTTCTGGGAAAGTCAGGGTATCCTGACTCTTTGGGAAAGTCAAAATATACCTGGTGTGATGGGGGATGGTCTCCCTGCAGGACACAGCAATCCTGCTTCTCTCCTGGAGAGTCGCAATCTCCGGCTCAGTGTTACCAGCTCTCTCTTGCTCAGTCTACTATGAGACATCTTAGCAAGGTTCTTCTGTTTAGCTCCCCCTTTCTTAATCCACTATGGGACGTCTTTTTTAAAAAATGTTATTATTTATTATTTATTTTTTTTATTTTTATTTTTTGCCGAATACCTTTTATTGAAGGAGGCATGAGGTCTTAAATACAGGCTTACAGCACAATGGGAGAACCTCGGAGGGCAGAAGTTTGCTACTGATGTTTTACAATCTTGCATCTAAGCTGTTAATGCCCATTATTCAGGGTACAAAGACAAGAAACTTCCCTTAAGCATTCAGGAGGGTGGAACCTGGGAGGAAATTAGCATAAGGAGAATATCAAGGTCAAGGTCAGCAAGCAAGGCAACAGTTACCCAAAATGGGGGCCAGGGCTCTACTGGTCCTCCTTTAACTAAAAAATGAGCTTCTGACTTAGATTGCATGGGACGTCAGCAGGTCACCTTACCCGTCATGGAGACACCTGCCCAGGCCACACAGGTGCTCTGTCTTACATTGGTGAGCACCCCCCAGTCATTACCTGTCTCTGAATACTCAGTATCATACAGGCTCAATCGTGTGTGAGTTGCAGAGTTAACTGCTGCCAAAGATCTCAAAGTGGCACTGGGCTTGCAATCTGTGTGTTTGACACAGAAAAGACCAACAGAAGTCCTAACCCACCCATAGCCAGTAGGCCAAAGGCAGCTGAGCCATTCCCTTCCTTAATGAACCTTATTGCAAATTGGAGTCCTTGTAAGATGGTATCCCAAAAGCAAATGGAACTTGAGTTTATAAATTTATAATTTTCAAAGCCAATTGAAATGTATATAACTATTGAATTAAATTTATCATGCCCAATAGAATGAAAAATTAACTAACTGTGGTGCTACTTTTGCTGCCAGGGTCTCCACTGTGCTAGCTTTAGTAAGCAATTATGAAATGGTAATCCCAGAAACAGTAGCAGTGGTGGCTGCCACTGCTGTAACAGCAACAATGGCAGCAGCAATGTCAAATTCTCTTCTGGAGCGTGTGGACATCCACTGGCATGGATACAACTCCAGGAATACAAACCGCCAAGGCTCATTTTTCTTGATCCCAGCATGACTTAAGCTGGCAGCTCTGCAGAAGAACAATTAAAAACCATAAAGAAAAAATAGGCAGCTCACAAGGAGCATAACTAATGGTCTCATAATGGCTACATTCAGGCTCATAATTTTTAAGGTATCTTCAAAGGGGGCTAAATGAATTTCAGGAGGCCAATAAGTGTTGCATAGAGCCACTCCTGAAAAGTAGGTACTACACCAGCTTGAGGAGGGTTGTGAAAATGAAAAGGCTTAGCTGGCATGCTACTGTTAACAAATGGAGGTCAGTGACCTTCAGAGTTATCATTAATCTCCAAGGTGTCTGGGTGACACATTCTCAAACATACTTGAAGAAGCAGTTACCATACATTACCTTCTGGAGAATTCAACCGCATGGCTACAGTTCCTAGGCTTATGTTAATGCTTGCCAAGGCTGGCCATATTGGGCTCTCAATCCCCATTGGCATCAGAAGGGGAGAGTTTTTCATGAAGGCCCAATAGGTCTCTGCCATGTTGGGCTTCAGCAGCAGTCACAGGGTGCACAGAGTGCTCAGGAATCCAAAGTGGAACCTCATTGTTCTGAGAAAAGACATAAACAGAAGCCCAGGCCCACACCAACACCAGATTGGGTCTCCTCCAAGTGCCAGTAGAAATATCCTTCCGTTGTTCCAGAGAGTGATTTGCAACAGGAGCCCTCCAGTGCTTATCTGCAGCAGATACTCCAGCAGAATCCACCGATAAAAAATTTTAAATATATAAAACAAGGGAAAGAATGGAATGTGGAGAGGAATGATGAGTCCCTAGCTCCCCCTTTTTGCTTTAGCAAAATATGTTTGTTTGGTTTTTTTTTAAATAGTTCAAATTTTTCCTTTATTTTTTTAATTTTTTAAATTAATTAATTTATATATTTTTCTATTATCAGCTTGATATAGTATAAATTTTTATCCTAATAGTGAAATGTTTTATTGAGGCTTGCTCAGTAATTGAGTAAAACCAGAACTTATTATAAGCCACAGTCATCCTAGAGTCCCCTATGCTATATATATAGCCTCCATGGTTCCGTGGATTGCAGTCTGATTGTTCTTTGCTTTATATCTAGAATCCAGTTATGAGTGAGTACATACCATGTTTGTCCTTCTGGGCTTGCGTTACCTCACTCAGGATGATTTTTTCTAGTTCCAACCATTTGCCTGCAAATTTCATGCTGTCATTGTTTTTCTCTGCTGAGTAGTACTCCATTGTGTATATGTACCACATTTTCTTAATCCACTCTTCAGTTGACGGGCATCTAGGTTGTTTCCAGGTTCTAGCTATTAAAAATAGTGCTGCTATGAACATAGTTGAGCATATATCTTTGTGGTATGATTGAGCATTCCTTGGGTATATGCCCAAGAGTGGTACGGCTGGGTCTTGAGGTAGTTCAATTCCTAATTTTCTGAGAAACTGCCATACTGATTTCCACAGTGGTTGTAGTACAAGCTTGCATTCCCACCAACAGTGGAGGACTGTTCCCTTTGCTCCACATCCTCTCCAACATTGACTGTCATTCTATGGGATGGCTTAGCAGCGTTCTGTTCATCTCCCCCTTGCTCAATCCACTATGGGATATCCCAGCAAGGTTCTTCTGTGCACCAGTGAATGAAGGTCTTCACCCAAAACTCTTTTGAGAAAGACATTTATTTGGGAAGGAGGAGTCCAGGAGAGTAGCTGCCTCTACCAAGGTGGAGAGAACAGCCTTCCTTTCTGACTAGGCAGGATGGTACTTTTTACAGGAAGTCTAGTGGGTGGAGTCAACCCCAGGCCCAGGGTTCTACTATCCTGCTCTGTGATTGGTTGGTTTCACAAGTCAGTTGGACAGGGGCAGAGATGGCTCTGATCTGAATTAAACTGTGTTTCTCTCACTGGCCTTGTCTGAGCCATCCTTCCTTAATTCTGGGCTCCAGGGTCAGGGTGAGTTTCTTTAGCCAGCCCCTTTTCCCTACAAATGTCCCAGCTAAGCCCAATAGTGTTCTCTCTTCCTGATGCCAACAGATTTGGAGGTAGAGGTCTAAACAACTTCACCAGCACCATGTCTGCCTATGTGCCACCATGCTCTGTACAATGATAACAATGGATTAAACTTTTGAAACTGTAAGTGAGCCCAAATAAAATAAGACTGGTTGTGGTCATGGTGTTTTTTCATAGAGATAGAACACTGATCATCAGAGGTATTATATACCTGCTGTGAGTAAGAGTCCTAAATATCCTGTACCCCCATGTGAAGAAATCCTGGATTTCATCTACCAGCATGAGAAGTAGTCCTGGATATTATGTGCCCTCATGGAAAGCAATTTAAAATATCTTGTATACTCATGAAAGTAAGTCCTGAATTTATGTTATGGCATCTGCTTGGAACAAAGTAAGAGATAACACATACCTGCATGGAACAAAGGCTTATGTGTCCACATGGAAAGAAGTCCTGAATATCATGTACCTGAAAGAGAAGCAGTCCTGGATGTTGGTAGCCACATGGGAAGAAGTACCTGATATCATGAACCAGAAAGGGAAGAAATATATTTCATGGGATACTCATGTAGGAAAAAGTCCTTCATTCTTCGTATGCACATGGGAAGAAGCCATTGATATCATGTTTTGGCATTGGAAATAGTCTTAGAAATCATGGGGAGTAGTTCTGGAAGCATTCTTAGAGATCATGTACCCACATTGGAAGAAGTCCTGGATATAATATTGTATCCGCATGGGAAATAATCCAGGATTCATATACCACATGCTTAGAAGTCCTGGGTGGCATGTACCTACATGGAGTGAAGTTCTAGATGTCAAGTATCTGTTTTGGAAACAGCCTTGAATATCAAATACTGACATGGGAAGCAGTTCTGGGTATGGGGTACCTGTATCAGAAGTGGTCCTTTCTGTCATATAACTGACAGGGAAACAGTATATCATGAACCCACATGGGAAGAAATCTCAGATCTCATATAATCACATGGGAAGAAGTCCTTGATATCATTGGCTCACATGAGAAATCCTGTAGATCATGTTCCTGCACATTAAGGAGTCCTATATATCATATTCCTGCATGGGTGAGAGTTCTGATAACATGTTCTTATATGCAACAAAGTTCTGGTTGTCATGCACCTGCATTGGAAGCAGTCCTGGATATCATGTGCCAACACTGGACAAAGTCATGGATATCCTGTTCCCACATAGGAAGGACAAGACGTCATTTATCTGCTTTTCAAGAAGTCATGTACTTCATGTACCAGCATGGGAAGCATCCTTGTATATCATGTACCCACGTGGGAAGCTGTTCCAGATATGTGAAACCCACATTGGACAAAGTCCTGGATAACATGTACTCACATGGGAAGAAGTCCTGAATAACATGTACAATGTACCTGCCAAGTACAAAGTCCTGGATATCCAGTATCCACAAGGGAAGTACTTACATATATCACATACCCACATGGGAAGCAGTCCTGGATATCATGCGCCTGACTGTGAATCACTCCTGGATATCCTGTATCTGCATGGGAAGAAATACTGGATATATGTGCCCACATACGAAGAAACCCTGCATTTCATGTACCAGAATGGGAAGCTGTTCTGCATATTGTAAACCTGTATAAAAAATTATTGAAGATATCACATATTCATGTGGGAAACAATTCTGGAAATGTGGTACCCACATGAGAAAATATCCTGTATATCATGTAACTGTATGGAAAGCATCCTGGATATCCTATACATGTATTGTTAGAAGTCCTTACTATCATGTTCTTGTGTGGTATGAATCTAGGATGTCATGTATTGGAAGCAGTGTTGGAGACCATGTATCTGGCTGGGAGACAGTCCTTGACATCATGTACCAACCTCACAAGCACTCCTGGATATCATGTGCTCACAGAAGCAGCATCCCTGGATGTATTACACCTCTGCATATTATTTAGTCACATGGAATGATGTCCTGGAGATCTTGGAACAATATGGAAGGAAGTCCAGGATATCTTGTGTAGTCCTGTACCTGCCTTGGAAGCAGTCCTTGATATAATGTATCTACATGGGGAGAAGTCCTTAATATCATGAAGCAGCATGGAAGAAGTTCTATATATCATGTTGTACCTATATGGGAAGCAGTCCTGAAAATAAAGTACCCACGTGGGAGTAATGTAGAGTATGGTGGACCTGCTTAGACAGAAATACTGGATATCATGTAACCACATGCGATGAAGTACTGCATATACCCTCATGGGAAGCACTCTTGGATATCATGTACTCACATGGGAAACAGTCTTGTACATGTGGTATCTGCCTATGACAAAGTCCTAGATAACATGTACCCACATGTGAAAAGGTCTTATATATCATTCCCACATGGGAAGCAGTATAGGATATCATGTACCAGATGGGAAAAATTTGGATATCATGGATTGACATTTAAATTAGTACAAGATATCATGTACATGATTCAGAAACAGTCCCTGATAACATGTATCCTGGAAACCATGTATGCACATTGCATGCAGTCCTGGATACCATGTACTCACAGAAGTAGCAGCCCTGGATATGCTGCATCCTCATGGGGAAAAGTTCAGGGTGTCATGTGCCTGCATTGGAAGCAGTCCTTCATTGGAAGCAGTCCTAGATATCATGTTATGCACAGGAAGTACCTTTTGGTATCATGAACCAGCATGGGCAGCAGCCCTGGATATCATTATCTGCATGGGACGCACTCCTGGATATGTGTTATCTGTAATGTAATGAAGTCCTGGATAGCATGTCCCTATATGTGAAGAAATCATGTTTATCATGTACCCACATAGGAACCAATCCTTGTTATCCTGTACCAGCATAGGTAGACATCCTGAGTGTCATCCACTTCCACAGGAATCAGTTCTTGATGTCATGGACATGTTTAGGAAGGAGTTATGGATATCATGTACCCAAAGGGGGAAAAGCCCTGGATTTCATGTATCTGCTTGGGAAGCACTTGTGGATATTATGAACCCACAGAGGAAGCAGTCTTGAAAATACTGTACCTGCATAGTAGGAAGTTCAAATATCATCTACCGACCTGTGAAGCAACCTAGATGTCATGTACATGCTTGGGACATAATCCTGGATGCCATGTGTCATCATAAAGAGATGTTCTTGGTGACATGGACCCACCTGACAAACCATACTATATAAATATTTACCCACATTGCAAGTAGTCCTGGCTAATATGTACCAGTTACCCGATATCTATGATTTTCCCATATAAGTATATGATATACAGGACTTCTTTTCATGTGAGTACATGATATGTAAAGCTGCCTCAATGCATATACATGATATCCAAGGTGTTTACCAGGCAGGCACATGTTATTTAAGCATTCATCCATGGGCATGCATAATAGCCTTGAATTCTCCTCTTGCAAGAAAACAGATATCTAGAATTTCATTTCATGTGCATACCGTAGAAAATAATTCTTCCTCTGCTGGCTTATTACATCAGGTACTTCCCATGTGAGTACCAGTATCTAGGACTGTGTCCCATACAGCTACATGATATCCAGGACTTCTTCCCTTGTGGGTATATGATATGCAGGAATTCTTCATACTCTGGTACATGATACAATGTCTCCAAGACTTCTTATCTTGCAGGTATATGATATACTGGACTGTTTGCCATCCAGTTACATGATATACTTCAACTGTTTCATATTGAGTAAATGACATCCAGGACCTCGTTACATGAGGATGTATGATATGGAGGAATTCTACCTTCTCAAGTAAATAATATCCAGGTTTGTTACCACTTAGGATGCATTATATACAGGACTGCTTCTCATGTGGGTACATGATATACAGGACTTTTTCCCATGTAGGTACATGATATCCAGGTCTATTTCTAATGCAGATACATGACATGCAGGGCTTTGTAGCATGCTGGTACCTTCTATTAAGGTATCCACCCAAGCAATACATGATATTCAGGACTGTTTACCGTGCAGGTACACAATATTCAAGACTACTTCCCATGCCTGTACAACATTTCCAGGACTGCTTCACACAGGGGTTCTGGATTGCTGTTAGGGTTCAGGTTAGGATTAGGGTTAGGGTTGGGTTACAGTTAGGGTTAGTGGTTATGGTTAGCATTAGGGTTAGGGTTAGGGCTAAGTTTAGGGTTAAAATAACATTAAATGATTAAAAGTAATGGTCATAAACATCTGTAACTTTCATAGCACAAAGTGACATATAGCACACAGAGATATTAAAAATAAAGAACATTTAATTGGGTTTAGAAGGAAATGGACTGTTTCCCTCCTACAATTCTGAAGTGGCGTGCACCACATCAAGTATCTGTATGTTGCCTGGCAAAGCAGGTTTATTAGAGCAAGAACTTTGTTTTCTATGAAACAGGGAACATGAGTTTATTGTTGGAACACAACGTAAGAAGACTGGATTAGGGTGAGAGTTAGGCTAAGGCTTAGACTTAGAAGAACCTGAAAGGAATAGGAGATCTGTGCATAAGAATCTGTAACTTTACTAGGACAGGGTGCCATCTTTAGAAAACACACACACATGTGAAGAGAACAATTCCAGAGTGGCATGTTTGCAAAAGCTATTGTACTTCTACTGCAAAATACACATAATCGTTTGAGCGGGAAGTAGACTCTTCCTTCTACAACTCTGAACTTGCTTGCATCAGAATAGTTGTGGATACATTCCTGGTAAATTAGCTTTGTTACAAACAAAGTGAAAATGGCAGTAGTTTTAAAACAGCAAGAACATTGTTTTCCAACAAAGCAGCAAACAGTAGTTTGTATTCTAACACAGCAAAAGAATATTAGGATTAGGGTTAGTGTTAGGGTTAGAAAAACACGAAAGCAATAGGAGCTCTGGGCACAAGAATCTATAATTTTAGGAGGACACAATGTCATCTTTAGAAACACATGCATGAATAAAGAAGACAGGTCATAGGGGCATCTTTGTAAAAACCATTGTATTTCTACTGCAGAGAATCCTAAATCCCATTTAGAGTGAAGTGGACTGTTTTGCTTGTAGATCTCAGGGTTCTGGTCTGAGTTAGGGTGAGGGTTAGAGTTAGAGGAACATGAGAAGAAAAGGAGAATCTAATATAAAGGTTAGGGTTAGGGTTAGGGTTAGAGGAACATGAGAAGAAAATGAGAATCTAATACAAGAATCTATTACTTTAACAACACAAATAGTAATTTTTATGAAACATACTCACAAGTGAATAAAAACAACTCACAGTGGAATATTTGTAAAAATCATAGTACTTCTACTGCAGAGAATACTGAATCCCATTTTGAGGGAAGTGGACTGTTTTTCTCTTGTAACTCTGAAGGTGCTTGAATCAGAACAGCTGGCATACTTTCCTAGATAACGCAGGTTTGTTAAAACACAGTGAAAGGCAGTTCCTCTGCAATAAAATGAATATTGGTTTCCAACAAAGTAGAGAACATGAGTTTATATTGGAACATAGCACAGGGACATAGGGCTAGGGTTAGTGTTAGTGTTAGGGTAAGACCATGAAAGGAGCAGGAAATCCCAGCATGAGAATTTGTTATTGTAGCAGCACAGAATGTTATCTTTAGAAAATATTAACATGTGAAAGAACAATTCACAGTGGGATAATTGCAAAGCCCTAGTACTTCTGCTGCAGAGAAGACCAGATCCAGGTTTCTTCTTCTCAAAAAATACTTGCTTCAGAAGAGCTGCATAAGTTCCTAGGTAAAGCAGGTTTGTTAAAAACAAATTGAAAACAGAAATACTTTTACAAACCAAGGTTTCTGACATCCAGTATTTCTTCCCTTGTGAGTACCAATATAAGGGACTTTTGATTGTAGAGGTACATATCCTGGACTTCTTCTCATTTGGGTTTGAGTTATGAAGAACTGCTTCTCAAGCATGTACATTTCATGAATGCTAACCATTTGGATACAAGATAATCCAAAATTGCTTTCCAGACTGGCACATGCTATGGAGAGCCCATTTCCATACAGGTACATGATATTTAGACCTTCTTCCAATAGCATATATAATATTCAAAACTTCTTCCCACATGGGTAAATGATTTCTAGGACTAATACCCATGTGGGTACATCATATTCTGGGAAATTCCCATGTGGGTACATAATATCCAGGAGTGGTACAAATATGGAAACATGACAACCAGGACTTCATACCATGCCAGCATATGTTTTACAGAATGTCCACCCATGGGTAAACAAGATGTCCAATACTTCATCCAGGATGGGTAGCTCATAGACAGGGCTGCTTCCCATGTTGTTTTATGATATCCCTACCTACTCCTATGCAAGGACCAATAAATGTACTCAATATCTAGGACTACTCCTATGCAGGTACATGAGATCTATAACTGTTTCCATGGCAACAACATAATATCCAGGACCTCTTCCCCTGAGGATTCAACATATCCAGGCCTACTTCTCATGTAGGTCCAGGACTGCTTCCAATTCCAATACATGACATCCATGACTCTGTATCATATAGGTATAAGGTATCTCAGCTTCCATGTGTTTTTACATGACTTTATCAGGTGGGCTTACATGAAGTACTTCCTTCCACATGATATACAATAATTCCTCCTGTGCTGGTAATAATATTCAGAACTGCTTCTCATACAGGGAGCATCTTCTAAAGCATGCTATGCATCTTCTAAAGAAGGACTGATTCCCAAACAGATATATGACAACCAGGAGTTATTCCCATGGGGTTATATGGTATAGGTCTTCTTACAATTTAGGAACATGTTAATCATCAGTTTTACCCATGTGCGTTCATGATATTCATGACTTATACCCTTGCAGGAACTGGATAGCCTGGTCTGAACCACTTATGGATATTGGTACATGCATGGAAAGAAATAGTGTATATCATGTGCCTCAATATGAAGAAGTTTTGCATATCATATACTATCACATGTAGCAACTGAGAATATTAATACTCAAAGGGAAACAGTCCTATCTATCAGTGCCCACATCAGTGAAGTCCTAGATATCTTGTATCTGTTTGGATTGAAGTCCTGAAAATTAGGTGCATACATGGGAAACAGTCCTTAATATCATGAGCATGCATAGCAAGTAGTACCAGATATCATGTACCCACATGGGAAAAATTCCTACATATCATATAGCTTCATGTGAAGAAGACTGAAGATCATACCCACATATGGGGAGAAGTCCTGCATAGCATATATCCACATGTGAAGCAGGTCTAAATATTCACTTTCCTGTATTGGAATAATATTTGGATATCCTGTACCCTCATGTAAAGAAGTCCTGGATAACATGTACCCTCAAGGGAAGAATTCCTGCATGTCTTTTACTCACATGGAAAGAAGATCTTGGTATCGTACACCTACAATAAAGAAGTTCTGATTGGCATACACCCACATTAGAAGCAGTCCTCAGTATCATGCAACCATATGTGAAGAAATCCTGGATATCCTGTATTCACATTGGAAACAATTGAGGATTTCGCATACCTACATGGGAAGCAGTCCAGGCCATTTGGTACCTGCTTTAGACAAAGTCCTGTATATCTTGTACATGAGATTAATGTCTAAGACCAATTGTCAAGTCAAGCTTCTACATGCCTCATTGACTTCTAGGGAACATAGAGAAACACAAGGCAGTCTGAAGACTTTACTGTCTGAAGGAGTGACTTGGTTTCTCAGAAACTAAAAGGCACACAATGTACCAGGAGCCACAGACACTAACCTGAAAAACCTATGATGTGTACCTCTCAAGGCAGCTAGACTAGGCTAACTTCATGATTCCCTGCAGCTCCCCTTTTTTATTTTTTATTTTTAGGGTGTGCAAGTTAATGTTCAAGGCAGACACCAAGTCACAAATAAATCTCAAGACTATAATGCTTCCCAATATAACCAACAAAAAACTTCGCAGAGACATTCCTATTGACCACAGAGGTCTAATTAGAGGCAGAAATAATAATGCCCAAAAGTTTTTGCCAGGTTTTCTGCAGCAGTGGAGGAGGGTAATACATCTACTTTGAATGTTGAATAGTTAATATTTCACCATGCAAGGCTTGAACATCAGTACTTAAATTATCATGTGACCATACTCCTGTAAGGTGATTACAAATCTGACTCCAGTTAAGTTGAGAATCATTGTAAGGGGGCATTAGTAAGACAAATCCGAGGAGAATTAGCGTGACACTTCAAGAATTTTTCATTCTCAAGTTTTATACCTCATTGCCAATAGCAATCAGATTGTTCTAATGCATTCATGTGAGTTTCAATTTCCTGATCTATTTTTAATTGTGTCTGCAGCATATGAAAGATCTTAGACAGATCATTAATATATTTAGCTGTATGCACCTCTTGAGCCAAAGCCACGGCACTAGTAATAGCAAAGGCTATGAGTGTATTATGAGTGTAACACTAGCAATAAGACCCAATAGAATCAATCTCATTGTTCTTTTTGGGTGCATTAACTCAGAAAATTATTTTAAAATCTGAACACCCAAATCATCTTACCAACACTCAAGTACTCGATGGGTAACATAACATGGGAGAGCTGTTTAACTAGAAACACAACATTATATGTGTGAGCTTTTTCAAGGTAATTACTCAAATAATCTGTATATCCCTCTGAGTATAGTGCCCAGAAACCTCAAACTGATTAACTTTTCCAAATAGCAGTAAGTAAGGAGATGCTACACAGGCTCTCGTATACTTCACTGAGGTTTTATCATAGCCTGATGAAAGGTAACTGACTGGATACGTTCCATAAATAACTAAAATGTGGTCAGTAGTAGCAACTGATTTCCATAATTCCACCTGTAAATGTCCATCAAGGTCAAACAAAACTCCTGCTGTAAATCCTACATGAGTGTATATTTTGTCTCCTTCATGTGAGGATCCTGGGTCAGGAATGGACCAGTCTAAAATGTCATCATGAGCCCAGGGTATCTCATGATACACTGCCCTAGGAAAAATACATGTCTCTTTGGGGAGGGGTGTATTTAGTAGAATGTAGTAAGATCACTGTTTACACATTGGGGCTTTTACAAGAACTTTACATTTTATGAAAATTTTATGTACCAAAGGTATGTCTTCTATTTTAATCAATCTAGCTATGCTTGCAAATTGATTGTGATGAGTATCTGTTCTATGGAATTAGAGCCCTGTACACAAACAGCAGAATTCCTCAAATAATGTAAAACAAACAGGTCTTCCCACAACCTACTCTGTGAAATTGGCCATCTGAGCTCAGGGAACAATATGATTAGCAGTGGATGCACCCAAGAACTCATAGTCATTGTCATAAACAGGAATCCCTTTTTTTTGAGAGGATGAAAATTTTTAACTATAAACATATTTAGATGGCAGATTAACAACATCACCATTAATAAAACATCAATAGGTTCTGTCCATGGACCGATCCCTAACTCTGAAGTCTTGGTTTGTGACCACGGCGTCAATTCCTCTCTGGAGCAGGACTCAAATCCAACAGAGAGAGATTCGTTATGCCAATGAGCAGTTGTCCCAGTGTTGCACCAGTACACACATTTTGCTCAGTAGGTTGGTATTGTAAGATGCAGGGTCTGTGGTAAGTAAGACTATTAACGTATTTGTTTTGCCAGCAGCCCTCACATGACCTTACAGTTCTATGAAAGGTACCCAGTTGGGAGAAATTCCTGGTAAGTTCAAGATTGCTCTCTCTCTCTACCTTGCAACCAAAGTGTTTGGTGTCTTCAGCAACACCATGTACTTATGGTGGCCAAAAGAGCACTGGCAATGATCATAAACAGGAATCTTATGAAGTAGTCTTTCTTGTTAGACTTTCTCTGGGGAATGCCAGCTCCCCAGTAATGGCACGGAGACTTATTATTAATTATGAAAGCTTGGCCTTTAGCTTAGGCTTGTTCCCAACTAGCTCTTATAACTTAAATTAACCAGTTTCTATTAATCTACATTCCACCACATGATTTTTTAACTATCTTCCATTCTGTGTGTACAACTTCCTCAGTGTCTCGCTGGCAGCTCTGCCTCTCTTCTTCCCAGATTCCTCTCTCTCCTTGAAAGTTCCACATATTCTCTCCTGCCTAGCTATTGGTCATTCAGCTCATTATTAAACCAATCAGAAGGAGCCTTAGGCAGAGACACATCTTTACACGTACAAAAAGATTATCCCACAACAATGTTATTCTCTTCCAGTTAACAAAGCTAAGTACAGAAGGATCAGGTACAAAGCCCAGTATGTCTCAACAGTAACAGATGCATTCAACAGAGACTCCATGGCTAGGAACAGCAATTCTGTAGTCACACCCTCCCCTGAGATGTCACTACTCTTTTCCCTCAGTCACCAGTTTCTTTATCTGAGTCATTCTTGGTAGGAGGACTCTGTTCTTGGTTTGATGGCTCCATCACCCCATTTTCTTTCTTTGCTTTAGGGGTAGCCTCTGCAGATGCTTTAGAAGCTCCTCATCCATCTCTCACAGGTCTAGTCAGTCTTTCAGGTGTCTACACTGGCTGTTCAGCAACCTGAGGAAAAACACGAACATAGCCTCAGTTTGCATGAATTATTGAATCTGGACCATTCAGTTGACCTGATGCACCATCTCTCCAAAGGACCATGACCCTTGATTGTTTTGGAGGACCCCAAACCCATTCTACAGCACTCAAGTCATCTTTGCCCAAATTTAAAAAAATTAAAGTATATAAAAAAGAAGATAAAATAATGTGAGGAGTAACAATACTACCCTACTCTCTCTCCTTTATTACTAAATAACATTTAAATTGTCCATTAGTGTTTTTTTTTCACAAAAGATTGACTGTGAGGGTTATATGGAATGCCTGTGGTGTGGGTTATATCAAACTATTGGAAAATTTCTGAAAAGGCTTGCCTGTGTATGCAGGAGAATTGTTGCTTTTGATTATTTTACAGGGGCCTAAAATGGCAAAATCTTTGTGAAAAAAGTAATTAACATCCTTAATTCTTTCTCCTGATAGCAGAATAGCAAAAATAGGCAATGAATAAGTGTCTACAATGATATGAACATATTTTAAATTTTTCTATCATGAGGAATAAATTTAAAGGATAATCCAATTTTTATTTTTGTAAACAGATATTCTACAGTTTTATTATTTTTAGCAGAATTCAAAGTATCATCCATATAATTTTAATAAAAGTAAGAGGAAACAATTTCTCTTAGGACTCCTTAAAGCAGTAGCAACAATTTTTTGATGTAAAGTTGGGTTATTTGTCATTTTTAAATTTTTTTCCTTGTTGGATGATTGCCAATAATTGAGGCACTATTTGCCCTTGGCGGGCCTCACCCAGAGTGACCCCTTGAGTTTATGAAGGCATAAAGGCCGATGTAATCATTAACATCCCTTTCTTTTGAAAGGGATGGATGGCATGTAGCATTAGCATTCTCGTGTGCCAGTTGCTCAGTAGGAATCATTCCTACCTTTCCATCAACCATCAGGCAACTGAACACCTATAAAAGACAAGAAACAAAATTCTTATATTGCTCATCAGGCCCTTGTCTAAATTTAGAAAGTTCCTCTGTCTTTCTTCCAGAATCTTATAACTTATACCATGCTTCTAGTGGCAAAACATTTATTAGTATATAAACCTCAGAAGGATATATAATCTGTTGTTGAGCATTGTTATATATGCTTTCTCCTGCTAACATTTTAAAAGTTATAGCACATTATTTTGTTGATTTTTAACAGCTTGGTCCTGACATCTTTCTGAATATTCAGTCTTCCGCAGTAAATATTTGCCCCCAGTAAGACAATCTTTTGCTGAGATCCTCCAGTTAGAGGGAACAAAAAGCCTGTCCAGAAATAGAATCAAGGGGAGACTACATAAAAGGAGTAGTTGGCCCATTTTGAGTGCAAGTCTGATTAAGATCCTTAAGAGTCTTAAAGGAAATGTATATATAGTCTTTAACCCATTGCCCTGGGTTATCAGAATTGGGCTTTTCACTCACCAGTAAAAGAGAAAATTATTCCATGTTATCTCCCTCTTCTCTCAGCTTGATACAAAACAAAACAAAAGTCTTTTGTCTGGGACCCACACCATGACTTAAAAGGAATTAATTCTCTTGTCAGAGGCTGAGAAACCTCCCTAACAACCTCAGTAAGAAATGAAATGAAGCATCAGAAACAGTTTCCATGCTATCAAGAACTGGACTTGCTGAATGGGATTTAGGAGCAGAGGAAATCAGAGCTGGAGGTGAGAGTGGTAAAATCAGCATGAGGAGGAAGAAAACAGTCAGCTTCATCACAGAGGAAGACACTGCATGATATTTCTGTAGCTTCTATTTTTTCTTCTATTTCCAGTGTCCTGTTTTTTAATCATTTTTCTTTTAATTTTTACTGTCACTTTTATCTATTACTGCTTTTATTTCTTTCCAAAGTTGAAAAGCATCACTAGAAATTTTTCTGGTCCCCTTGAATCTAATTCTCCCTGGATTGCTCTTTCTAAACAGGACCAGGTTCTAGGATCCAAAGACCCCCTCCTCAAGGGAAAGAAGGGCTCATTAATGGGCTCCAGGGATTTCATCAACTGATGGTATCTCACTTTAACTCTTCCTACCAGCAACAAAGTTTGCAGAAATTGTGCAAACAAATGTCACTCCTTCTTTCCTTCCTGTCCCATCATTTTACCTCCAATAATTTTCCTGCCTTGTTATACTTGTGCATACATGAAAGCCCAGGCATTTCTCACCTTTAGCCCTTTTTATGTGAAGAATCTAGGTTTATTTATTTATTTTTTGAACATAAAAACAGGTTATAATTCAAAAGTCTAGGGTTATTTGAAACTGGAAAATATTTTCTCTGTAGAAAATAGCAAAAATGATAACATTTCCCAATAAACCCTTTTAAGCCAAATGATAGCTGAATTATACAAATAAATATTGATTAGATTCTGAAACCTATCTTCACCTGTTCAGAGAGCTATGCTTTACTTAAGTTGTGTAAGTGAGATTCCTATTCATCTCCCCCTTCACTGTTTGATTACAGTAGACATTTTTCTTTAGGCTATTTCATAATCTAAAAAGATTTTTAGCCTCCCCTCCTAAAAGTACAGCCAGCATATTCTTTCATCAGCTTGATACAGTACAAATTCTTATTCTAATAATGAAATGTTTCACAAAAGCATGCCCAGTGATTAAACCAAAACTTATTACAAGCCACAGTCATCCTATGGTCCCCCGTGCTAGGTAGCCTCCCTGGATCTGTGAGTTGCAGTCTGATTGTCCTTTGCTTTATATCTTGTATCCACTTATGAGTGAGCCTTTAGCCCTTTTTAACCACAACTTTTTCTTTTCCTTTAATTCTCATATTTCAGATCCCTGTTCCAGGTGCCACCTGTAAGTGCCCACACTTACTTACTGGACTCAGGATACCTGATATGGCCAGATGAGGAATTAAACCAGGCTCAGGTTGGAGGGGCCACAGCAAGACAAGTTTATTGCAAGCAATCAGACTTTTTAATACCTTTATCAGAAACAGAATATAATGGCAATTACCAGGATCAGTACTATGGTACTTGCCAGGATATAATGATGTTTTTAAGCTGTACAGGGTACATAAGGTTAATGTCTAAGACCAACTGTCAAGTCAAGCTTCTATATGCCTCACAGACTTCAAGAAAACATAGAGAAACACAAAGCAGCCTAAACACCTCACTACCTGAGGGAGTGTCCCAATTTCTCAGGAACTGAAAGATACATGGTAACCCAGGAGCCACAGACTTTAACCTGAAAAACTTATGACACATACCTCTCAAGGCAGCTAGACCAGGACAACTTATGATTTCCTGCAGTTCCCCACTCTGGTATATGACATGCAGAAAATATTACCATATGGTACATGATATCCAAGACTTCTTTCCATGAGGGTATACAATATCATGGATTTCTTCCCTTGTGGGTTCATGATATGCAAGAATTTCTCCTCTCAGGTACATGATATTGAGGATTTTTCTCAGGTAGGTACATAATAGGAAGGACTTCTCCAGTGTGGGTATGTGATATCAAGGACTGCTTTTTATGTGACTACAACAAATCCAGGGTTGTTTCCCATGCTGGTACATGATATCCAGGACTTTCTCCCAAGCTGTTATGTGATCTGTAGGACTTCTACCTTGGAGGTTGTCTTAGTCAGTGTTCTAATTCTATGATCATAGCAACTCTTATAAAAGAAAGCATTTAATTAAGGTTTCTTTACAGTTGCAATGGTTTAATCCATTATCCTATGGCAAGGAGCAGGGCAGCAAGCATGCAGACACAGTAGCTGAGAGCTCTATATTTGGACCCAAAGGCAGCAGGAAAAGAGGGAATCACTGTATTTGGTTTGGGCTTCTGAAAACTCAAAGCCCATCTCTAGTGACATACTTCTTCCAACAAGGCCCCATCATCCTTTTGGAAACCTCAAAGGTCGCTGTTAGATGTGGTCATGTGTAGCTAGAGTTTTCCTGGCTTGCCCACAGTCAGGACAAATCTCTGTCACCCACCAGTCCCACAGCTGCTCAGACCCAACCAAGTAAACACAGAGACTTATATTGCTTACAAACTGTATGGCCATGACAGGCTTCTTGCTAACTGTTCTTATATCTTAAATAAATCCATTTCCATCAATCTATACCTTGCCACGTGGCTCGTGGCTTACTGGCGTCTTCACATGCTGCTTGTCATGGCGCGGCTGGCAGTGACTCCCTCTGCCTTCCTGTTTTCTCTATTCTCCTCTTTGTTAGTCCCACCTGTACTTCCTGCCTGGCCACTGGCCAATCAGTGTTTTATTTATTGACCAATCAGAGCAATTTGATATACAGACCATTCCACAGCAATTCCCCTTTCCTTTTCTTTTCTTTTTTCTTTTCTTTTCTTTTCTTTTCTTTTCTTTTCTTTTTTTTTTAAAGAGGAAGGTTTTAACTTTTACACATCTCCAAAGCCAGCTTGGTGTATTTGGGAATTTGGGCGTAACTTCTCTTACTACTTCCTGCTGGAGGAGGGCGCTGTATCTTATGGGGACACAAAGAAAATTTTAGGATTATGGAGTAGTCCATGAGGGTGTATTGTCTGAGCCAGTTGCCTTGAAATGGTTCTGGATGTTGGATCATCTGGGCCATGCTGTCATCGGAGACCTTTCAGGGGGTCTTGGCTGGTCAAACCTGATGTATCTTAATCTGGAACAAATCCATAGCCTCTGGCTTTCGGAAACAAAAGCAACATATCCTTACATCCAAATTTTGAAGTCAAGGTACCTTTAAAATATACATTTTGGCATAACTCAATAGCTTTTGCAATCAAATGTTTTTCTTTGGTTACAAATATCAAAGAGAACATAATCCAGATTCTCTGTGTGGTAGCCATCTTTACGTGGCTTATTTTTTATATTACCTTGAGCCTATTGCTTTAAACTGCAGCCTTCCAAGACTGAAATGGCGCTGGCGCTGTGGCTGCTGGCTCCGCCCACTTCAGCTTCTCAACATGGCAGTGGTACATTTTCCACCATCTCTGGGAGCCATCAACTCTCAGAAATAGTGGGTCTATGCTTCTATCAAGCAGCATGTAGCCCAGAAGTCTCTTTTTGTTTTGTACTACCAAAGGCTAAATCTACCACGCAGCTTAATGTGCCACTTGCAGAGGCCTCATTCCCGCCATACGGCAGGTCCAGCATACACATCAGAAACCCGCCATAGTAGCTCAAACATGCAGGCTGCCGCTAGCTTGAAAGAGACAATTAGGAACTGTTTTTAGCTCCATTTTAGAATCTTTTTACTCAGGTTTTTGGAAAATCTTGCCAACACATTGGGCGCCAGTCATGGTTCACTTAAGCATTTTAAATGTCATAGGCAGAAGATCTCAAAGAGGTTAAAGGGTCAGTATTTGTTATGTACATCCAGAGTACAAAAACTTAATTCCTAGTTACCTGATAGACACTCAAACCTGAAATCATGTACAGGAAGCTAGATGAAGCCTTTTTCTAGAATTAGTTAGTATTCTATATGGCCATTAATATCATGACAAAGATATATACATATATTCATACCTTAAGAAAAGCTTTAAAGAGTCAAAGTAAAACCAAAGGATTATGAAATTAGTGGCAATAGAAAAATCCCTAATTTTGGTTTTTCTTTTGTCCTATATCAGATGGCTCTTCTGACATGAGACAAAGATTTTGGATTTTACTTTAACAGGCATGCTTGGGTTTAGAGAAGGAGAGAGCCACACTCCAACTCCAAAACCAGCTTTAGTTTTCAATTGAACTCGGACTACAAAAAGACTATTTGCATTATTTCTCTGTAGGGAACAGCAGAAACAAACATTTGGGAAGATTTATGAAATTTTATCTTGTTAAAAATGTGATACCAATAAGCCAATTTACTCTTTTTTTTGCGGCATGTTTTCTGGATGATTTGTCCTTTTTCTTCAGATGTCTTATTTGTCCAGTGTTCTTCAGATTCCTTAGCTAGATGCCCTCATTTTCCTGAAAAGACAAAAACAAAACCCTTCCCCTACCCTAACTTTGGGGAGGTTCCCTTTTGCCAAGTTATATCTGATCAAATGAGAAGAATTTGTTAGTTGTATAAGTTAATTTAGATTGAATAGCCATACTGTTTGATGAACTATCATCTCTTCTAATTAAGAGATCTCTCTTGTTCAAATCTAATCTTTAGCAATTTGATGGTATCCATAGCTTCTCTTCTCCTGCGGAAATAAAAGCAAAACCTCTTCCCCAAATATAACACATATCCTGGTTTCCATTCTAAGGTCATGACATCTTTAAAGTACACACACTGATTTAATTCTGTAGCTTTTCTATTATCCAATGTTTCTCTGTAGCTGTTGTTCCTTTCTCATTAGTATTTAGAAAATTGAGAGTTAAAGTATTATGCAATCTATTTCTGGGGGGTCTTTATTTCCCCTTTATGTTTATTTAGCATATCTTTTAGAGTTTGATTTGATCTTTCTGTAACTGCTTGCCCTGTAGGATTGTGTGGTTACCTTTAATATGCTTTATATTGTAATAAGCAAAAAACTGTTTCATTTTACTAGAGACATATGCTGGAGCATTGTCAGTTTTAATTTGTACAGGTATACCCATGATGACCATAACTTCTAACAAATGTGTGATTACAGAATCAGTCTTTTCAGAACTCAAAGCAGTTGCCCACTAAAATCCTGAATAGATATCAGTGGTGTGGTGTACATATTTTAATTTTTGAAATTCTACAAAAGGAAACACATCCATCTGCAAGATTTCATTCCTTTGAGTACCCTTTGGGTTACTTCCTGCAGGTAGTTTAGTTATATAAAGAACAACTAGGACATTTCCTTATAATTTCCTTGGCTTGTTACTAAATTATGGAAAAATCCATTTTCAAACCCCTGCTATTGACATGGTTTTTTTTATGAAACTCTGAGGCCTCCAGCACATTTCCTAGCAATAGCTGACTAATTTTATCATTACTTTGTGATAGAGAACCTGGCAGACCCATATGGAATATAAATGATGATTCTGATTCCTGATTATTAATTGTAACTGAATAAATAACAAAGTTAATTCTGACTCATCAGGAATAAATTCAGCAGTTTTAATGTGTGAAACAACTCTTTCTGCATACTGAGAGTTGATAACTATGTTGAGAGGGTCTGTAAAATCCATTAATTCTATCAGAATATCATATAATTCTGACTTTTGGACAGAATCATAAGGTCTTTTAGCCACTCTACTTAAATTTCCTGATTTATAACCTTGCTTTTCTGTTTATTTTATTTTATTTTATTTTTGTATCAGTATAAAATCTAGGGATTCCAGAAATTGGTGTTCCCCATACAATATGAAGAAGAATCCAATTAATTCTCATTATATATTTACTTCTCTTGCTTTGGGGATATTTGTTCCTAATCTCTCCTAAAATTATCTCTTTGCCAAGGTTCACATTCCACTAATAATATGTCAGTTTAATCGCTAGAAAGAGGTACTACAAGCCTGTAATTTCTTTTTCTCCAAAGCAAATTCTTTTTCATCTTCAACTGACAATTCTGTTGGAATATTTATGTCCTAAATTTAATATTTAAGGTTTTGAACAACCTTATTGGAAATGTCTCCTACCAATTTTTGAAAGTCCACAATTGATCTCTCCTAATTTGCACCTTTTGGGGTCTAATGTTTATAGACCTAGTTTATATTCTAAATAATTAATTTATTATTATTATAACAATCTCCTCTTTGAATTTTTTCAGAAGCAATTTGTAATCCCCAACAAGGCAAAATTTTCTTCTTCTTTACTACTTTACAAAAATTTTTTTCTAAAGTAACTACAGTTGAATCAGCTAGTAATATGTTAGTCATGTAATAGTAAACTATAGATTATTGAGGAAATTGCTTATGTATCATTTCCAATAGCTGTCCTACAAAATATTGGCACAGGGTGGGACTATTTAACATTCCCTGTGGGAGAACCTTCCATTGATATCTCTTAACAGGCTGATAATTATTATAAGTAGGCACCACGAAGGCAAATTTTGTTCTGTGCTGTGGGATGTTCTGTATGGCAAATGTGTTGCTCTGATTGATGAATAAATAAAACACTGATTGGCCAGTGGCTAGGCAGGAAAGTATAGGTGGGACTAACAGAGAGGAGAAAAGAAAGAATAGGAAGGCAGAAGGAGTCACTGCCAGCCGCCACCAGGACAAGCAGCATGTGAAGATGCCAATTTACAGAAATGGATTAATTTAAGATATAAGAACAGTTAGCAAGAAGCCTGCCATGGTCATACAGTTTGTAAGCAATATAAGTCTCTGTGTTTACTTGGTTGGGTCTGAGCAGCTGTGGGACTGGCGGGTGACAAAGATTTGTCCTGACTGTGGGCAAGGCAGGAAAACTCTAGCTACAGTTCTGTCTTTTTCTTTTAAAGGTATCATGAAGAAACAATCTTTTAAATTGATAACTATAAGAGGCCATCTTTTCATTAATAAAGAAGGCAGAGGAATTCCAGACTATAGAGAGCCCATTGGCTGAACCGCCTTATTAACAGCTCTTAGATCTGTTACCATTCTCCAGATTTCTTTTTATTAACAAATACAGGAGAATTCCAAGAGCCAGTTCATTTTTTGATATGCTGAACATTAGCTGCTCCTGTACCAACTGTTCTAAGGCCTGCAGTTTCTCTGATGTTAAAGATAATTGCTCAACCTATACAGGTTTGTACATTAACCATTTTAAAGGTAGGGCTGTTGGTGCCTTTGAAAAATGAGCAGCTATTGTGCCTTGTTCTTGTACAACCTGAATGGTCAGTTACTGCTCTTTATAATGCCTTCTAATATTTTTCCCAGAAACATACATTAATTTATCATTTGTTTCTGAGATTGGAAGAATGTTAATCTGGGTATTCCACTGCTGTAACAAATCATGTCCCCATAAATTCATTGCTATGTTAGGCACATATGGCTTTAATTTTCCTCTCTGTCCTTCTGGTCCTATACATTCAACCCATTTTGCTCTCTCTTTTACCTGAGACAATGTTCCAATCCCTAAAAGCTGAACATTTACCTCATGAAGAGGCCAATTTGGATTCCAAGATTCTGGAGCAATTATTGTTACTTCTGCACCTGTGTCCACAAGACCTTCAATGGTCATGTCATTTATTTGTATTTTTAATTTTGGTCTTTGCTCATTTAGAGTAGTTTGCCAAAATATTTGCTTTATGGTTTCTCCTGAATTCTTTGTTCTCTCTTCTATAGCTGTTCTATCCTCCAGAGCAGTATGTTTTGTTTTTTGTTTTTGTTTTTACAATAGGCATTAGGTTCTTTAATTATTCTGGGAAGGAGTTTACTCTACAATGACAAGAAATAATTGAACCTAATTTGATATGGGGGCCTGTAAGGGGCCCCCCAAGGCATTTCCCAATGGCAAAGGTTTATGTTGTCTGACCCTTGTTGTTATACATTCATTAGTTCAGTGCCTGCCTTTGCCACACCTTCTGCATAATACAGAAGTGGGGAGACATTCTGTTGGGATTATTCTTAAAAAAAAAAAACATTGTTTCTAGGAACACTCTGTTTACAATCTCTTTTTAGATTATCTTGTTTACCACAATTGGAACACTTGACATTCAACACTTGACATTTTTCTTCAAACCTCTGGAAATCACCTCTCCTATCCAAACATCATCATAGTCATGAGATTCAATATTGATTGTATCTCAGATCCATTCCTCCAAGGGTGCTTGCTGATCCTGCCTTTAATTACCCCTTTGCATTGTACATTAGCATTTTCAAAAGCCAGAGATTCAATCATTATTTATCTAGCTTCTGAATTTGGTATCATTCTATTTACTGCTGAAGTTAATCTTTGTAAGAAATCAGTGAAGGTTCTTTTGGGCCCTGTATAACTTTAGTAAGTGACTCAGTTTTCTTTACTACTTCTTCAACTCTCTCTCTCTCTCTCTCTCTCTCTCTCTCTCTCTCTCTCTCTCTCTCTCTCAAGCATTCAAAGCTGCTGCATTTCATAAAGTTAAGGTGTGGTCATCATATAGAGATTGCCCTTCTACATTAGCATAATCTCCCTCTCTAAGAAGTTGGTCTTCAGAGATTTTCATACCTCTAGCCCTACTTCTTTGTTCAATGTTCTTAGCCTCATCTTTCCACCAGTTCCTCCACTGTAATTGAGGACCAGGCTCCAAGACTGCTGTAATCAAGTCTCTCCAGTCTTGAGGAATAATTCTATTACAAGTTGACCATGAGCATGCCATATGAAATATGAAAATATCACATCCTTGAATCTCCTTAAATCTAACATTTGCATAGGAGTCCATTCAGCTCTTACAACAACCTTGAGGATATCTATCATTTGGCAGTTCCTGTAAGGTTACTGGATAAAGTAAAGTTGGTTGTTTGAAAACTTTAGGCTGCTTGTCTCTAACTTTATAATGCAATGCTGAGATAAGATTGGTTCTCCTTTAAATACCTCTGTCTAGGTCTGACTATCTTTATGATCTGTTTTAAAATGTTTTTCTAAAACTTTTACCTTGGCACTCATATTAACCAACTTTTTAAATATTAAAACAAAAATGATCAAACATATAATTTTTATAATTGACATTATGTAAATTCCATCTAAATTAATTATCCTTTCATTCCATTGTTCCATTTTCAAGCCATCCAACATATTATCATACAGAGACCTAACTCCCTCCATTGTAACAGTGTTTCCCATTTTTTAATGTGGGAAGAAAACTCTGTTTTCTAACTAATTCTTCCCTTTAAGAATTAGTAATTGTCTCACCAAATCTGCCAATGATAACAATGAAGATTTGAAGCTGGTTGGTTGTGCATAGAATAGTAGAAGCCTGAGCAGGTTTTCAAGGCAGCTACCTAGTTTGGCAGCAGCCATAAACCACCAGGAGGGGGAACCTGCTGTCTGAAAAATGCACACAGAAGATCATGGAGAAGACACACCTGTGGCAGGAGCTGCCTAAAGGCAGAGCTGGCCAATGGTGAGGGGGTAACTTCAGCATTGTATTGAGCCCATGTGCCTGTGGAGGTTTTTGTTTTGTTTTGTAATTTAGCTAAAACATTTATTAGGCTTTGTGACAAAAAGAAAGACAACTCCTTACACACAGTCTTAATACTGTCCACAAGAAAAACTTGAGTCTTTATTCAAAGATAGAATACATGAAACAAAAAAGGCCTTAAAAACTCAAAAATGAAGTCATCTAACAGCACAATTATCCCACAGTGAGAAAACCCACAGATGAACAAAAAAACTAATACAAAAGATTTATTTAAGAAAAGGGCTTGATTTATTTACTGAAATCATAACAAAGAAAAATATTCTCAAACATCAAACAAGCATTTCTAAGGAGCTCAGTGGTAGAGTAACTGCCTAGCATGTGCCCTGCCTGGGTTTCACTGCCAGCACAAAAACTATCTAGAATAATGAAGAATCTATAATATGCAAAGAGAGCATAATTGAAAAAGCAAATAAATTTTTTAGAAGGAAAGCTGAGTATAAATGAGGATTTAGAACAAATGGGTGGGAGGTGGAAGGAGGTGGGATCTGTGGGTGGCATGCATGGTGAACAGAAAACCTCTTCAGCTCCAAAGAGGCTAGCTAACAGGGAAAGATCCTAGGAGAGACACATGAATGACCAAGTGAATGAAGACAAAGTGGATGAGATCTACATGAGTGGACTGGGAGTGGGAGATGGCAGAGGGTGAGGAGTGGGGGATGAGAACACAGGGAAATGGGAGGGTTGAGCTGGAACAAGGATAGAGTGAGAGGGCAAGGAGGACGTCATGGGAATAGGAAGAGACAGGGTGCCGGGGAGGCTCTTAGGAATCCACAAGGATGACCCCACCTGGGAGTGCTGGCAGTGGCCTGTGGAGTTTTTTACAGAGAGATTTCTACAAAAACTTAGCCAGTGGGGTAGTGACTCTGGCCATGTGCAGCTCTGACCTGTGCCAGTGGCTACAAAGCCACAGGCAAGAGGCTTTTTCATGAATTTGTGCCCCACAAGTTGGACACCAGATGTAGCACAAATCCTTATTGGTCTTAATAGTAAAAACACAGAACCAGATATTGGGGTAAATGCTGAAAGATCAGAGAGACAAAGGAGCAAGTCACAGCCACCTCTTACCTTGCCAACTCAAGAGCCTGAAAAGTGCCAAGCTACTGTCTCCACCTGTCTTATATTCCTCTCTTCACCCAGCCATATCACTTCCTGTTTCCTCCTCCCTAGTGCTGGGATTAAAGGTATGTGCCTCAAGTACTAGGATCAAAGGCATAAGATCCCAAGTACTGAGATTAAAGGTATGTGCCACCACTGCCTGGCCTCTATGGTTAACTAGTGGCTAGCTCCACACTCTGATCTCCAGGCAAGCTTTATTTGTCAGAGCACAAACAAAATATCACCACAACATCTAGCCATGTGGCCTGAGCAACTACTTGACCCTTGGACTTTCTGTCCACACACAGCCATTATTGGATTAGCTGGACCACAATCTGTATACCAGTCTAATAGCCCCCCTTGCTATATGTAGTGAGAGATTCATTCATTCTATAAGTGCTGTTTCTCTAAAGAACCCCAGAAATGGTTCTAGAGCAACAGAAGTATGAGGATGAATCTTTTAAATATCTGGAATAGGTTTTCCAATTTGCCAACACCTTCAGTTACCAAAGCCTCTCCAGTTATTTAAACAACTCCTGGGATCTCGGAGAACACAGAAAGACCATGATATGAACTATTTTACAAACTTAAGGAGATAAATGTATTTGATTCACCAATTGTAGGTGGCAATGAATTTAATGACTCTATATAAATAAGTTTTGACAAATTTAGGAAAATGATGATATCATTTGTTTTCAGTTTTTCTTAGCATCTCTGGATAAACTGACAAAGGATAGGAATGATTGCTTTGGTAAAATTAATCAACTTCTGGAATCTCAGAATATGGTGGACAACAATGTTCTTAGTGATAAAATAGATTGGCTCCAGATGAGCACAAACAATCTAAAGATTTCTAAGTATGCCTTGGAAGAGAATCTTCTTTCTAGGAGCCACAGAGCTCAAGATGTGGAAAATAAAATTTAATATGATGTTGGCTGAATTAGTCCCATCATTGGAGGACATCAGCAGTAAGGGCAATAATTGGTACAGAATGGTATCCTGTAACTTGGGATATGGTTGTGTAGTAGAACCATACTGAAGCTAAGAACTCTGAGCCCTGAGATACTCATATCACCCAAAGAGATAGTTACTGTACTCTCAGTCACACCCTTTGAAGTATTGTCCTTTTTACCTTTGACTGATGAAATTAATCATTCATTGTCTACTTAACCAGCATGGACTTTCTCTGAACAAAATGCCAGGCAAGACATTACTGAAGCCCTCTGGGCCTAACAGTTGTAGTCCGTAGACCTAATATCAAACTTAAGACAAAGCAGTCTCCTAGAGGGGAAGTAGCAAGTGTAGTTCATGAAAAGATGCACTATACTCCTAAAAAGCTTAATGAGCTTGCTAATTCATTCAAGCAGATGTCTGGGGAATGTGTATGAAAATAGTTTTTAAGGCTGTCATTAAACTGGGTCAGACTGAGTTATTGACATGGGCCCTCTTAGTAGAGATTCTAGATTTAATATAAAAGCTCACATATTTTTTTAAAGGGAATGAAGTCAAATTATAGAGGGTACACTGAGTAAAAGCTAATCTTCCACAATGGGAAGACCCAGAAGACATGCCCTTCACTAATACTACAAGAAACAAAGTGATGAGAAAGACACCAGCACATTTGAAGTTCTTTGTTTTCACACTTCTTCTTGTGCCAGACCTTAGGGCTGAAGATGTTGCTCAGTTGGATTAATTAAATGTAAGGGTTTAATTGAGTCCCAAAGTATCAGATGTCAGGTAGTAGCACTGAATTGCCAAAGGGAAGGTGATTGTAGTTATTGTAGTAGGCAGCACAGACAAATTAATGTTTATAATGGCCTAACTTATAACTGTCAACAGAGGCAAAGTGAGTTTTATGGTGACATGAATGGCACTGGCTAGTAAATCATGGTGTTAGTGCTGGATAGTTTTATGTTAACTTGACACAAGCTAGAGTTACCTGAAAGGAAGGCAACTCATTGAGAAAATGCCTCCATAAGATCTGGCTCTAAGACGTTTTCTTAATTACTGATTGACAGGGGAAGTCCCAATCCATTCTGGGTGATGCTGTCCCTAAGCTGGTGGTCCTGGGTTCTATAAGAAAACAGGCCCTACAAGCTATGATGAGGAAGCCAGTAAGCAACACTTCTCCATGGCTTCTGCATCAGCTCCTGCCTCCAGGTTCCTGCCCTGTTTAAGTTCCTATCCTGTCTTCCTTCTATGATGAACAGCAATATAGAAGTATAAGTCAAATAAACCCTTTCCTCCTCAACTTGGTTTTTGGTCATGGTATTTTGTCACAGCAATGGAAACCCTAAATGAGGCAATTGTGTACCAGAAGTGGGGTATTGCTGTGACAGACCTGACCATGACACTTTTGGGAGGATTGTGGAAGGGGTTTAGAATTGTTGACAGATCAGTGAGCAGTTCTTTAGGAGCTTAGAAGATAAGAACATTGAGAGCAATTCAGACAACGAAGCTATGACTTTTGAAGTTTCAAAGGGAATCAAAGACTCTTGTATGAAGAATCTGTAGTTCTAGCTAGCTAGGGCTGGAGAATCAGTTGTGATTAAAAAGATACCAAAACCACTAAAGTAAATCCTTTGCCTTGCTGAGACAATGGATGATGGTCAGCTGGGGCTGAAGAATCAACTGTGATTAAGAAGAAATCAGCATCATAGTTTATTAAAGTCTTATGGGAAGTCTATCCTTTGGGTCAGCCAACAGCTGTGTTCCAGAAGTGGCTAAGGTTGTACCTTATGATGGAAGTCAAACTTGATAGTGTAAGAGTCACTCAGGGGGTACTGGTTTTGAAGGCATGAAAGGAAGGAGTCATGGAGAGAAGCTGCATCTTGGCATTGTGTTACAGAGCTGGAGTCCCTGAAGAGAGCCCAGGAGAAGCTATTGGTGACTGTGCAGTCCAGTTGCAGCAAGGGACCCCAGTTTTTGAGATACCAGTACCATGGGATGACCACCAAGAACAGCAGCAGTAGAGAAGTGGAGTCTACCTGAGTATTGAAGACAAGATATGTGTTCTGAAGAAGGCAGAACCAAAGAAGTGACCCAAGCCCTTTTGAGGAGCCCAGAAGATCATGTCCAGATGTTGGACAATGCTTTGAAAGAAAGAGAGTTAGGTTTTAAATGACCTTGGATATTTAAAGAGTTGGAATTTTAAAGTGTTTCCAGGCTTGAAATAGATAAGAAGCTTACTGAATATTTGTTTGATCTGTATTAGTGGAAAAATTCTCAAACAAATAAAATAAATCAATTTCCAGACTTGAGCCAGTTTTCAGACCGAGAACTCCTTGAAGAAGGGATGTCCAGGTTTCCCTAATGAAGAGTCTTATACAAATATCTAAAAGTTTTACTATTAGCCTTTCTCCAGTCTTCCACAGAGTGGCCTACTGTCTTTTTTTCTTTCTTTTTATGCCAAATACTGTTTATTGAGAAGGGAAGAGGTCTTAAATACAGGCTTACAGCACAATGGGAGAACCTCAGAGGGCAGAGTTGCTACCGATGTTTTACAATCTTGCATCTAAGCTGTTAATGCCCATTATGCAGGATACACAGACAAGAAACTTCCCTTAAGCATTCAGGAGGGTGGAATCCAGCAGGAATTAGCATAGGGAGAATATCAAGGTCAAGGTCAGCAAGCAAGGCAACAGTTACCCAAAATGGGGGCCAGGGCTCTATAGGTCCTCCTTTTACTAAAAAATGAACTTCTGACTTAGGTTGCATGGGACGTCAGCAGGTCACCTTACCCGTCATGGAGATGCCTGCCCAGGCCACACAAGTGCTCTGTCTTAGGTTGGTGAGCACCCCCCAGGTATTACCCATCTCTGAATACTCATTATCATACAGGCTCAATCGTGTGTGAGCTGCAGAGTTAACTGCTGCCAAAGATCTCAAAGTGGCACTGGGCTTGCAATCTGTGTGTTCGACACAGAAAAGACCAACAGAAGTCCTAACCCACCCATAGCCAGTAGGCTAAAGGCAACTGAGCCATTCCCATCCTTAACAAGCCTTATTGCAAATTGGAGACCTGGTAAGATGGTATCCCAAAAGCAAATGGAACTTGAGTTTATAAATTTATAATTTTCAAAGCCAATTTAAATGTATAAAACTATTGAATTAAATTTATCATGCCCAATAGAATGAAAGATTAACTAACTGTGGTAGCTACCTTTGCTGCCAGGGTCTCCACTGTGCTAGCTGTAGTAAGCAATTATGAAATGGTAATCCCAGAAACAGTAGCAGTGGTGGCCGCCACTGCTGTAACATCAACAACGGCAGCAGCAATGTCAAATTCTCTTCTGGAGCATGTGGGCATCCACTGGCATGGATACAACTCCAGTAATACGAACCACCAAGGCCCATTTTTCTTGATCCCAGCATGATTTAAGCTGTCAGCTCTTCTGGAGAATCCAACCTCATGGCTACAGTTCCTAGGCTTACATTAATGCTTGGCAAAGCTGGCCATATTGGGGTCTCAATCCTCATTGGCATCAAAAGGGGAGAGTTTTTCATGAAGATCCAATAGGTCTCTGTCATGTTGGGCTTCAGCAGCAGCCACAGGGTGCATACAGTGCTCAGGAATCCAAAGAGGAACCTCATTGTCCCGAGGAAAGACATAAACAGAACCCCGGGCCCACACCAACACTAGATCGGGTCTCCTCCAAGTGCCCATAGAAAGATCCTTCCATTACTCCAGAGGGTGATTTGCAACAGGAGTCCTCCAATGCTTATCTGCAGCGGATACTCCAGCAGAATCCACTGATAAAAAATTTAAAATATATAAAACAAGGGAAAGAATAGAATGTGGAGAGGAATGATGAGTCCTTAGTTTCCCCTTTTTTTACTTTAGTAAAATATGTTTGTTTGTTTGTTTAATAGTTCAAATTTTTATTTTATTTATTTTTCTATTATCAGCTTGATATAGTATGTATTCTTATCTTAATAGTGAAATGTTTCATTGAGGCTTGCTCAGTAATTGAGTAAAACCAAAATTTATTATACACCACAGTCGTCCTAGGGACCCCCATGCTATATATATATAGCCTCCATGGTTCTGTGGGTTGCAGTCTGATTGTTCTTTATTTTATATCTAGAATCCACTTATGAGTGAGTACATACCATGTTTGTTTTTCTGGATTTGGGTTACTTCACTCAGGATGATTTTTTCTAGTTCCAACCATTTGCCTGCAAATTTCATGCTTTCATTGTTTTTCTCTGCTGAGTAGTACTCCATTGTGTATATGTACCACATTTTCTTAATCCATTCTTCAGTTGACAGGCATCTAGGTTGTTTCCAGGTTCTGGCTATTACAAATAGTGCTGCTATAAACATAGTTGAGCATGTATCTTTGTGGTATGAATCAGCATTCCTTGGGTATATGCCCAAGAGTGGTATGGCTGGGTCTTGAGGTAGTTTGATTCCTAATTTTCTGAGAAACTGCCATACTGATTTCCACAGTGGTTGTACAAGCTTGCATTCCCACCAACAGTAGAGGGGTGTTCCCTTTGCTCCACATCCTCTCCAACATTGACTGTCAGTGTTTTTGATCATAGCCATTCTGACAGGTGTAAGGTGGTATCTCAGAGTCATTTTGATTTGCATTTCTTGGATGATTAAGGATGTTGAGCATTTCTTTAAATGTCTTTCAGTCATGTGTGATTCTTCTTTTGAGAATTCTCTGTTTAGCTCTTTAGCCCATTTTTTAATTGGATTGCTTAGTATTTTGATGTCTAGTTTCTTGAGTTCTTTATATACTGTGGAGATCAATCCTCTGTCAGATGTGGGGTTGGTGAAGATCTTTTCCCATTCTGTAGGCTGTCTTTTTGTCTTATTGACCATGTCTTTCACCCTGCAAAAGCTTCTCAGTTTTAAGAGGTCCCATTTATTAATTGTGCTCAGGGTCTGTGCTGTTGGTGTTATATTTAGGAAGTGGTCTCTGGTACCAATGCGTTCAAGAGTACTTCCTACTTTCTTTTCTATTAAGTTTAATGTAACTGGATTTATGTTGAGGTCTTTGATCCACTTGGACTTGAGTTTTATGCATGGTGACAGATATGGATCTATTTGTAATCTTTTACATATTGACATCCAGTTATGCCAGCACCATTTGTTGAAGATACTTTCTTTTTTCCATTGTATAGTTTTGGCTTCTTTGTCAAAAATCAGGTGTTCATATGTGTGTGGATTAATGTCAGGGTCTTCAATTCAATTCCATTGGTCCACATGTCGGTTTTTATGCCAGTTTTTATTACTGTAGCTCTATAGTAGAGCTTGAGGTCAGGGATGGTGATGCCTCCAAAGGTTGCTTTATCATATAGGATTCTTTTAGCTATCCTGGGTCTTTTGTTTTTCCATATGAAGTTGAGTATTTTTCTTTCCAAGTCTGTGAAGAATTGTGTTGGGATTTTGATGGGGATTGCGTTGAATATGTAGATTGCTTTTGGTAAGATTGCCATTTTTACTATGTTAATCCTACCTATCCATGAGCATGGGAGATCCTTCCATTTTCTGATATCTTCTTCAATTTCTTTCTTTAGAGCTTTAAAGTTCTTATCAAAAAGGTCCTTCACTTGTTTAGTTAGTCCTACTATCTTTTATAAGAGTGCATGTATACTTGGAAAAAGGAAACAATCAGACTTTCTGGGATCTATTAGATACTGTTTCTCAATTAACAGTGCTTCTTGGAGATGCCAAGAAATATTCTGGCCCTTCAGTTAAAATAGGAGCTTATGGAGGTCAGATAATTAATAGAGTATAAAATATGGGTACTCGATTCCAGTACTTCCATTCATGTTAACCCAAACTGCTTTCCCATGTTGGCATATGAAATTCAGGATTTATAACATGAGGGTACATAATATCCAGTACTCCTCCCATTGTGGGTACCAATATTCAGGACTCAATCCCATATGGGCACATGTTTTCCAGTTCTTCCTATGTGGGACCAAGATAATAAGGACTGCTTCCTTTGAGGGTATGACATATCAAGGACTTCTCATGTGAGAACATGACATCCAGAAGTGGTTCCTAAGCTGAGCCATGATATACAGAATTTCTTCTCATGCAGTCCTTGATTTCCAGGACTTCTTCCTATGCAGGTACATCTTATCCTGTACTGTTTCCCATGAACTTACATTCTATCCAGGACTGCTATCCATACTGGTGCAAGATATGCAGGACTATTCTCATGCAGGTCTACAATATTAACTATTCCTTCCCATGTGGGTATCAATTTCCAGGACTACTTTCTCATTCAGGCATATTTAAGACTAGATGTATTCACATGTGGGTACATGATATCCAGGACATCTTCTCATGTGGGTACAACGTATCCAGATGTTGCTTTCCATGAGACTACAGGGTATGTAGTACAGAATATTCAGGGTTGCTTCCCATGCTTTCCCATTTAGGAGGTATATGATATCCATGTCTTCTTCTCATGTGGGCACAATGTTTCCATGACTGTTTACAATGCAGGGACATGATATCCAGGACTGCTTCCCATGGAGGTATATGATATATAGGACTATTCCAAATGTATGTACATGACAAACAGGATCCCATCCCATGTTGGTCTATGAGATCTAGGACATCTACCCTTGCCATTATATGCTATCCTCCCATGCCAGTGCCTGATATCCAGGATATGTGCTTAAAAGATGTTCAGGACATTGTCCCATACCTCATTTCAAGGACTGCTTACCATGTGAACTTGATATTCTAAATTGCTTCCTGTGCAGGTACATGATATCCAGGCCTGGCTCCCATTCTGGTACAAGAAAATCAGTACTTCTTCATATAAGGGTACATTATATACTTCCCTTGCCAATATTAATAATCAGGACTGCTTCCCATACAGTTATGTGCTATCCAGGGCTTCTTCCCACGAGGATACTTGATATACAGGAAATCTTCCCATGCAGGTACAACATATCCAGGATTTCTCCTGTGTGAATGTGATATCCAAAACTAGCTTGCATTGGATATATGATATATAGTACATCTTCCCATGCAGGCACATGATATCCAGTACTTTCATCCATGAGGGTATTGTCTTATTTAGGGTTTCTGTTGCTGTGAAGAGATACCATGGCCATGGCAACTCTTATAAAGGAAAACACTTAATGGAGTGGCTTACAGTTCAGAGGTTCCATCCATTTTCATCATGGTGTAACAGTGGCATGCAGACAGACATGGTACTGGCAAGGTAAGCTGAGAGTTTGACATCTTGTGCAGACAACAGGAAATGGTCTCAGACACTGGGCATGGCTTGATTATATATGAGACCTCAAAGTCTGCCCCTACAGTGACATACTTCCTCCAACAAGGCCACACCTACTGCAACAAGGCCATATCACCTAATAGTGCCACTCCCTATGAGTTTATGGAGGCCAATTATATTCAAAGTACTACAGGTACCAATATCCTGGAGTGTTTTCCACATAAGTATATGATATATAGGAATTCTTCCAATGCAGTACATGCTATCCTGCACTTCTTCCAATGCAAATACAAAATTTCCAGGACTTCCCCATGTGGTTACATGATATACATGATTGCACAGGAATTAAAGGACTGCATCCCTTGCAGATACCTGATATGCAGGACATGACATAACATTCATCCCATGCATAGAGACACGGCATACAGTATTGTTTGCGTGTGGGATTTCTTCCCACTTGGGTGGGTGATATTTAGGAGTTCTTCCCATGTGCATACATGATATCAAGGACTGTTTCCTGGTGGGTACATTATGTTCAGGATGTCTAAGCATGCATAAATATGATATCCAGGATGGTTTCCCATGCAGGTTCACGGGAACTAGGACTTCCTTCCTATGTGGATACAATATCTCCAGCACCTTGTCCCGTACATGCTCCAAGTGTCTAGGACTGCTTCCAATGCCAGTATTTGATGTTGTAAATTACTGCCCATGCAGGTACATAATATCCAGAACTGCTCCCCATGCTTGTACATAAAATTCAGGACTTCTTCGCATGAGAGTACATAAATTCAATACTTCTTCCCACATAGGTACTAGTACCCAGGACTGTTTCCCAGATGAGTACATAATATCTACAACATCTTCCCATGTGGGTACAAGATACCAAGTGCTTATTAACATATTAGTACCCATACTCATGACTGCTTCTCAGTCCTGGTGTTACTGGTACCCACACAGAAAGAAGTATTGGATATCATTAACCAGTAGAGAAAAGCAGTCCTGTATATTGGGTACCCACATAGGAAGAAATATCTTGTTCCCACATGTAGCTGGAGAATTTCTCTCCAGCTCCCGCCACCAAGTCCCACCAGTCCCAGAGCCCACTTATAAAATAAACACACAGACTCTTACATTATTTAAACTGCTTGGCCATTAGCTCAGGCCTGTTATTGTCTAGCTCTTACTCTTATATTTAGCCCATTTCTATTAATCTTTACTTTGCCACATGGCTCATGGCTTACTGGTACCTTACATCTTCCTCGTCCTGATGGCGGCTCACAGTGTCTCTCTCTCTCCGCCTTCCGCTTCCCAGAATTCTTCTCCTTGTCCCGCCTATACTTCCTGCCTAGCCAATGGCCAATCAGTGATTTATTTACTGACCAATCAGCAACACACTTGACATACAGACCATCCCACAGCACTTCCCCTTTTCTTTTCTTAAAAAGGAAGGTTTTAACTTTAACATAGTAAAATTACATATAACAAAACAATTATCAAGCAAGAATTACAGTTACAATATTAAAGAAGAGATCCTATCTATCTTATATTTGTAAGTTTAAGGTTTTATATCTAACTTATCTTTTATTATAACTAAGGAAAATTGTAAGTATCTAGTCTTTAACCACATCAAAGACCTCAGAAGGATATACTACTACCTGAGAAATGGAGAAGGATATAAGCAACTTTTAGGAGTCTTGTAGGGTAGACAGAGACAGCTGGCAGCCTGGACAGTCATTCAAAGTTCTCTTGTAAAGTTGGGGCATCTGTCTTCAGCCCACAGGCCTAGAGTCTCTTATTCACTTTTTTCTGTGTCTTGTAGAATGTCTGGCAGTTTTCTCTGCAAAGCAGGAACCTGAAGGACCATTTTGTCAAGCAAAGTTCAGTGGTCACCTTTCTATGGGTCCTGCATGTCCAGTTGATCAAGCAGTCCAGGCAAGAACAGTTTCTTGCCCAAATGGCTATTTTTGTCAAGGTGAAGATAAACTCCATATGGAGTATCTTCGATGCCCATCCTCCTCTCTGAAGTAAATCGGTGCTGTCAGGAGCAGACATGTCTCACTGTCCAAAAAGTCTAAACTTTTAAAACATTTTAAATGCCACATTCTGTAGGTCTTTGAAGTGTTTGAAGACTACCTATCTATCTGAAATATATCTATGTATACCTAGAAGACTTAACTAACATGGCTACAAATATTATCATAGATGACTAACTATTAATCTATTTTTTAATTATCCATTACAATTTTAAATGAGTTACATAAACATAATACCTCAAACAAGAATAGAAATATATATACAGTATAACAAAATTAAGTTTAAATTTGTATCAATAAACTAAAATCTATAGCAATGTAAAACATTTTAAACAAGTTGTTACTCTTTAAAAGTAGGTTCATTAATCTACCCTTTCATCCTATCATATCTAAACTATCCCCCTTTTTGTTTTAGAAAGAGATTGTATTTATAATCAACCTGATTTAAATAAAAATATTGTTTTTTCTCTGTCCCACACCAGAGGGCTCTTCTGATTTGGGACACAAGAATCTCTTAACCATTTTTTTTTTTTGAGCAATATGTCTGGGTTTAGAGGGGGAGTGAGCCAATTCCATCTCTAAAGCCAGTTTGGTATATTTGGGAATTTGGGCGTAGCTTCTCTTACTACTTCCTGCTGGAGGGGGGTGCTGTATCTTCTGGAGACAGAAAGAAAATTTTAGGATCATGGAGTAGTCCGTGAGGCTGTATATCTGAGCCAGTTGACTTGACACCATTCTGGATGTTGAATCATCTGGGCCATGGTGTCATTGGAGACCTTTCAGGGGGTCTTGGCTGGTCAAACCTGATGTATCTTAATCTGGAACAAATCCATAGTCTCTGGCTTTCTGTGGAAACAAGAGCAGAGACTCTTTTCCAAAGCAACATATCCTTATATCCAAATTTTGAAGTCAAGGTACCTTTAAAATATACATTTTGGCATAACTCAACAGCTTTTACAATCAAATGTTTTTCTGCAGTTACGAATATCAAAGAGAACATAATCCAGATTCTCTGTGTGGTAGTCATCTTTACGTGGCTTATTTTTTTATATTAGCTTGAGCCTATTGCTTTAAATTGCAGCCTTCTAAGCCTGAAATGGGGCAGTGGCTGCTGGCTCCGCCCACTTCAGCTTCCCAACATGGCGGTGGTCCGCTTTCTGCCAGCTCTGGGAGCTGTAACTCTCAGAAATAGTGGGTCTACACTTTTACCAAAGTAGCATGTAGCCCAGAAACCTCTTTTTTTGTTTTGTACTAGCAAAGGCTAAATCCACCACACAGTTTAATGTGCTACTTGCAGAGGTCTCATTCCCACCATACTGCAGGTCGAGAGTGCACGCTAGGAACCCGCCAGTAGCTCAAACCGGCAGCTGCCGCTTATTTGAGAGAGACAATTAGGAAGCTGTCTTTAGCTCCGTTTTAGAATCTTTTTTCTAAGTTTTTAGGTGGAAACTCTTGCCACCACGTTGGACGCCATTTGTAGCTGGAGAATTTCTCTCCAGCTCCCGCCACCAAGTCCCACCAGTCCCAGAGCCCACTTATAAAATAAACACACAGACTCTTACATTATTTAAACTGCTTGGCCATTAGCTCAGGCCTGTTATTGTCTAGCTCTTACTCTTATATTTAGCCCATTTCTATTAATCTTTACTTTGCCACATGGCTCATGGCTTACTGGTACCTTACATCTTCCTCGTCCTGATGGCGGCTCACAGTGTCTCTCTCTCTCCGCCTTCCACTTCCCAGAATTCTTCTCCTTGTCCCGCCTATACTTCCTGCCTAGCCAATGGCCAATCAGTGATTTATTTACTGACCAATCAGCAACACACTTGACATACAGACCATCCCACAGCACCCACATGGGAAAAAGTCAGAGACGTTATGTGCCCAGATGGGAGGAAGTCCCAAATATCATGTACCCATAGGAGAATCAGTCCTGGGCAGCATGTTCCTGCACAGGAAGCAACTCTTGTTACTGGTCCCCACATGGGAAGGAACAGTGTATGTAATGAAACAACATCAGAAGCAGTCCTGTTTATTGGATACTCACATGGGAAAGAGTATAGTATATCTTGTTCCATCATGGGAAAAAGTCATGGGGATTATGTAACAAGATGAAAAGAAGTCCTAAATATCTAAAATTATGATATGACTCCAAGGAAGTACTTAGTTACCTGTGTGGTTCCTTGCTCTGTTCTGGGGACTTCTATTTGGTCACTTCAGGTGTGGTATTTAAAAATTTTTGAGCATTAAATTGGTGTGTGGTGGTCCATGCACACATATATGTCCTGACACAAGATGTATCTTCACATCCTGAAGAACCAAATTTAAAAATTCTAGAAGGCAGCCCCAGGTCACTAGACTTGGGGTGGGAAGAAGTTCACCCAGGAGTCCGCCCACCATTTCTAGTCCTGGCACACCCATAGAGGACAAGCACGGCTCTGCTCCAGGTCACTAGAATTGAGGCTTTTACCCCGGGCACCATTATAATTCTTGGAAGCAGGGTCCTGCCAAGTACCATGACAGCCTGAGTGGATAACGAAGCTCACTTGAAGCACCAGACAGATGGTTACTATTATGGTAAGCAAATGTATGTAGTATGGGAGAAAGAGAGAGACAGAGACAGAGACAGACAGAGACAGACAGAGACAGACAGAGACAGAGACAGAGACAGAGAGACAGACTGGCTCATGGCCTGTGGACAGAGACATATCTGAGGAGGTGAAAGTGAAGAGGAGCGGGCTGACCTGGGTGGTGTGATTGCCACTCAGGATCATGGTGATATCTAGGCCTGGGCTGCAGTCTGGGCCCATGTCTAGGTTTATGGCCCTGATGCAACCTGTTCGCTTTAATGTCCGTGGGTCCCTGGCAGCATGGGCAGGGGAGAGATGCCCTCCCCAACCTTCCGACCCCCCACCCACCCATCAATGCCTGAGCCAGGTGGGAGGGCTGACCCTTAGGCCATATGAGCAGGGGAGCTGCCCCTGCCCCCACCAGCTGCAACACTAGGGATAGCAGTCCCTGCATCTTACCTGGGCAGCACAACAGAGCCAACCTTATTGGCAGAGGTGTGGGTGAGCCAAGCCCAAAGTTGTGAGCATGGGACAGTTGTCCTCATTACCCATCTGTCATGAGGCAGCATGGGCTAGGAAGAGATGCCCTCTCCCACACACCCATCAATGCCTGAGACAGTGAGAGACCTATCCCTGCCCCTCATCAGCTGCAGCACTCAGGAGAGTGGCTCCTACACCTTACTTGGGCATCACAGTAAAGCTAGCTCTGAAGGTGTAGGTGTGGGAGAATCAACCCTGAGAATGTGAAAGTGGGAGAACTGGCCCCGCCTTGTAGTGGGTAGCCATTCCAGCTTTGATCTGGAAGTTCCAACCCCCATTGAGGCTTTGGTAACTGTCACGCCTACAAGGCAGGGCCAAGAGAGGACCCTGAAGACTCAAGATCCGGATGGGCCAGCTCTCTCTGTTTTTGGACCCTGGATGGTGGAGGTTGACCGAGCAGAGCTCCAGAGAACACCGCTGGACTGTGATACACCTTCCTCAGACCCTGCGATCTACCTATCCCTTCATTTGTAAGTTGCACCACTAGTAAACTTTCCTTTTAACTACGTGGAGTGGCCTTAATAATTTCACCAATATCTGGCACTCACGTGGGGCAAATTCCAAAGGCCTGGGTGGCTCCTGCCCTCAGCTTCCTCCCCAGCTGGCAGGCTTGAAGCCGCAGGTTACTGCATACAGAGCTCTGTAAAACCAGAAAAAACCTACACGGTTCCATTCCTAAAAAAGAGCTAATCCTGTCGCAGTTCCATGGCAAGTTTAACCCCAGACCAACAAAATCGCTGTGAGTGGGGCATTCTGCCTCCTCCTTGAGTGTCAACTCCCCGACCTAGCCGAAGCTTCCACAGTTTCACCTAGTTAAAATAGACAGGGCACACCTCATCCAACGACTGAGGGATCTGGATGCAGAGATCCATGACTAGGCCCCGGGTGGATCTCTGGGAGTCCAATTAGCGAGAATGAGGAGGGTTTATATGAGCGAGAATTGTTGAGACCAAGGTTGGATAAAGCACAGAGACAAATAGCCAAACGAACGGAAACACATGAAATATGAACCAATGGCTGAGGGGTCACCAACTGGGATCAGGCCCTCTGAGTGGGTGAGACAGTTGATTGGCCTGATCTGTTTGGGAGGCATCCAGGCAGTGGCACCGGGTCCTGTGCTCATTGCATGAGTCAGCTGTTTGAAACCTGGGGCCTATGCAGGGTCACTTGGCTCGGCCTGGGAGGAGGGGACTGGACCTACCTGGACTGAGTCTACCAGGTTGATCTCAGTCTGTGGGGAAGGCTTTGCCCTGGAGGAGATTGGAATGGGGGGCGGGCTGGGGGTAAGGTGAGGGGGGCAAGAGGGGGGAGAACAAGGGAATCCGTGGCTGATATGTAGAACTGAATTGTATTGCAAAATAAAAATTAAAAAAAAAAATAGACAGGGCATTGTCCCGTGTCCCCAGCGGGGGCTTGGAGCCGGGCCTGCTGGCAGACCTATTGTCTGTAGAGGCAGAGAGGGGCTTAGAGCAGCCTGGAAGTCTCCACGTCCTGAAGCTCCAGGGGGTCACCAAAAAAACTGCCTGCTGCCGGTGCTCACTCTGCGGCCAGCCAAGGCATTCAACAGGACCTGCTTTAGCGCTATACCAACGCCTCCTTCTGGCTGAAAAGTCCTACTACACCCCCAGAACCGCGGAAAAATAAGATAGACAAAGCAGTGTCTTATCTCAAGTAAAAGTACTTGATAATTTTAATTTTATATCTTAATATTAACTAACAAATTTTGAGTAATTCTTGTAATATGGCTGACAACATTACATCACAAGAATTTAAAAACTTTTTTGTCTGTATGATAAATGACATTCTCCTGGAAATATACGACCTTCCTCAGACATATTTGGCCTGTACCATTTTGACATTCATCGTAATTCACACAGTGTTCAAACACTGGTTTAATAATAAGAACAAAGATGAGTCATTATTGGGACTGATATAGGCTTTAAAAGATACCAATGAAGGCTTACAAAAAAGATTCTCTTTGGCTACCCACTACACTGCCTCTTGCTCACGGCTACAAGGGGTGAGTGAATTAGCCAGGGCAATGCAGTAAGGTGGTGAGGACAAGGCAGAGATGAGGTGAGGACAAAGGAAGAGATGGCAGGCTGACCAACCACACAACTACTCAGGCCCATAACCAGGGTTATGAATTGGCCCACCCCAGCATCCACCCCATCTGTGATCTGCTGCAGCACATAGGAACCGGTCCTGCAGACCCAAAGCTGCAGGATTTCCATGACAGGGGGCAACAGGATAACCAAGAGGAATTCCAATGAGGACCCAGCATAGATAGTACAGCAGAAACCAGAGGTCTCGAACCAGACCAAGGACTCTCTGCAGTGAACACTTGCAAGTAAAAATGTATGGACAAGGAGTTTTACTGCATGACTCATTGTGTCACACTGCAGCTTCCATGACGAGACTGATTTTTCTTCTTTGATTTTTTTCTTTTCTATTTTTTCTCTTAAATTTTATTTGGGAGGGGTTTCAAGGGCAGATAGTGGATATAAAGGGACAGGGAAATGAATGGGATAGAGATGCATGATGTGAAAGAAACAAAGAATAAATTTTAAAAGTTTTAGAAAGACTTCTAAAAGGCTATTCCCCACTTTCACTTCTATCGTGTTCAGTGTATCTGGTTTTATGTTGAGGGCTTTGATCTCCTTTGACTTGAGTTTTGTGCAGGGTGATAGATATGATCTATTTGCATTCTTCTACATGCAGACATCCAGTTAGATCAGCACTATTTGTTGAAAATGTTTTCTTTTATCTATTGTGTGTTTCTGGCTTCTTTATCAAAAATCAGGTGGCCAGAGGTGTGTGGATTAATGTCTGGGTCTTCGATTTGAATCCATTGATCCACTTGTCTGTTTTTATGCCAATATTATGTGTTTTTTTTATTACTACAGCTCAGTAGTACAGTTTGAAATTAGGGAAGGTGATACCTCTGGAAGTTCTATTATTATACAGAATTGTTTTAGTTATCCTGGGTTTTTTGTTTTCCCATATGAAGTATGTACTTTCAAGTTCTGTAAAGAATTGTGTTGGGGTTTTAATGGGAATTGCATTGAATTTGTAGATTGCTTTTGGTAAGATTGCCATTTTTACTATGTTAATCCTACTGACCCAGGAACATGGGAAATCTTAACATCTTATGACATCTTTTTCAATTTCTCTTTTCAAAGACTTTAAGTTCTTGTCATGTAGGTCTTTCAGTTGCTTGGTTAGAGTTATCCCGGGGTATTTTAAATTATTTGTGGTTATTATGAAAGATGCTGTTTTCCTATTTCTTTCTACACCTGTTTGTCCTTTGTATGTAGGAGGGCTACTGATTTTTTTTAGTTAACCTTGTATCCAGCCATTTCACTGAAGGTGTTTATCAGTTGTGGGAATTCCATGATAGAAATTTGGGGGTAGCTTATGTATACTATCATATCATCTGCAAATAGCAATACTTTGACTTCTTCCTTTCCAATTCATATATCCTTGATCTCCTTGAGTTGTCTTATCACTCTAGCTAGAACATCAAGTACTATATTGATACATATGAAGAAAGTGGACAGCTTTGTCTTGTTCCTGATTTTAGTAAAAATGCTTTAAGTTTCTCTACACTTAACTTCATATTGGCCATAGGCTTGCTGTAAATAGCCTTTATTATGTTGAGGTATGTCCTTTGTATCCCTGATCTCTCCAAGACTTTTATCATGAAGGGGTATTGGATTTTGTCTAATGCTTTTACAGCATATAATGAGATGATCATGAGTTTTTCTTCTTTCAGTTTGTTTATATGGTGGAATACATTGAGATGATTTCATATGTTGAATTATCCCTGAATCTCTGGGATGAAGCCTACTTGATCATGGTGGATGATCTTTTCGATGTAATATTGGATTCAGTCTGTCAGTATTTTCTTGATTATTTTTGCATCAATGTTCATGAGGAAGATTAGTATGTAATTCTTGCTCTTTGAATCTTTGTGTGCTTTTGATATAAGGGGAATTGTGACATCATAAAAAGAATTTGACAATGTTCCTTCTGTTTCTATTCTGTGGAATACTTTGCGTAGTATTACTATTAGCTCTTCTTTGAAAGTCTGGTAGAATTCTGAGATAAAAGAAAATGGGGAATAGCCTTGAACTCATTGGCACAAGAGACAACTTCCTAAACAGAACACCAATAGTGCAGGCACTAAGATTGGCAATTAATAAACTGGACCTCATGAAACTGAAAACCTTCAGTAAGGCAAAAGACACTGTCAATAGAACATAACAGCAGCCTATATAATGGGAAAAAATTTTCACCAACTCCAAATCTGATAGCGGGCTAATGTCCAAAATATATAAAGAACTCAAGAGACTAAACTTCAAAAAACAAAATAATCCAATTAAAAAATGGGCTACAGATCTAAACAGAGAATTCTCAAGAGAAGAATCTCAAAAGGCCAAGAAACACTTAAAGAAATGTCCAACATCCTTAGCCATTAGGAGATTGCAAATCAAAATGACTTTGAGATTCCATCTTACACTTGTCAGAATGGCTAAGATCAAAAACACAAGTGACAGCTCATGCTGGCAAGGATGTAGAACAAGGGGTACACCCCTGCCTTGCTGGTAGGAGTGCAAACTTGTACAGCTATTTTGGAAATCAATGTGGCAGTTTCTCAGAAAATTGAGAATCAATCTACCTTAAGACCTAGCTAGACCACTCCTGGGCATGTACCCAAAGGACCCTCCATCCTACCACAAGGACACTTGCTCAGCTTTGTTCACAGCAGCTTTATTTGTAATAGCCAGAAATTGGAAACAACCGAGATGTTCCTCAATGAAAGAATGGCTAAAGAAAATATGGTACATTTACCATTTCTCAGCTGCTTAAAAAAATCATGACATTTGCAGGCAAATGGATGGAACTAGAAAAAAATCAACTTGAGTGAGGCAACCCAGACCCATAAAGACAAACATAATATGCACTCATTTATAAGTGGACATTAGCTGTAAAGTAAAGGATAGTCATGCCACAATTCACAGACCCAGAGAGGCTAAGTAACAAGGAGGGCTCAATGGGGGATCCATGGATCTCCCTGGGAAGGGGAAAAAGAATAGATTCGGTGGGTAGACTGGGGGTGGGTGGGGATGGCAACAAGAGGGATCAGGTGTAGGGGTGGGAGAAGAAAGTACTGGAAGAGATGACTGGAATTGGGGAGCATTTAGGGGAAAGGTAGAAACCTAGTGCAATGGAAACTCGCAAGAATCCATGCAGATGACCCTAGCAAAGTCTGAGGATACAGAGCCTGAACCAGACATCTTCTGTAACCAGGCAAAGCTTCCAGTGGAGGGATTATGACATTGACCCAGCCACAAAACCTTCAACCTATAATTTGTCTGCCTGCGAGATGTGCTGTGGTAAAGGTGTCACAGAACTTGTGGGAATGGCCAACCAATGACTGACTGGTCTGACTTGAGACCCATGCCATGAGAGGGAGCCCATGCCTAACACTGTCTGGATAGCCAGGAACCAGAGTCTGAATATCCCAAAGACCTGGGATAGAACCAAACAGGATACACACACACACACACACACACACACACACACACACACACACACACGCACGCACACACACATACACGCACGCACACACACACACACACACACACACACGCAACACGCACACGCACACGCACACGCACACGCACACGCACACACACACACACAGAGAGAGAGAGAGAGAGAGAGAGAGAGAGAGAGAGAGAGAGAGAGAGAGATCAATTAAATGATTCCTAATGATGCTCTGCTATTCTCAGAGATTGGAGCCTTCAGAGAGGCTTCACCCAGCAACTGATGGGAGCAGATGCAGAGACCCACAGTCAAACATTAGGTAGAGCTTGGGGAATCCTCCAGATGAGGATTGATTGTAGGAGCGAGAGGGGTCAAGGATACCACAAGAAAATGGCCCACAGAATCAACTAACCAGGGCTCATGGGGGCTCACAGAGACTGAACTGACAATCAGGGAGCCTGTAAAGGTCTGACCTAGGTCCTCTGCATATATGTTATGGTTGTGTAGCTTAGTGTTCTTGTGAGACCACTAACAGTGGGAGTTGGGGCTGCCTCTGACTCTTTTGCCTGCTTTTGGGACCCTTTTTCTCCTATTGGATTGCCTCACCCAGCCTTAATATGAGGGGATATGCCTAGTCTTGTTGTAACTTGATATGCCATGCTTGGTTGATACCCCTAGGAGGCCTCCCCTTTTCTGAAGGGAAAGGAGGAAGAGTGGATCTGAGGGAGAAGGGAGGAGGGGAAGAAGTACTTGAAGGAGAGGAGGGAAGTGAAATTGCAGTCAGGATGTAATATATGAGGGAAAAATAAAGAAAAATAGTAATTCTAAAAGGAAAAGGGGATACATTCCTAGGGCTGAGCAGTAGAATGCAGATTCTGATATTTCCAGCTAGAAGGGGAATGATAAACTAAACCAAACGAAATCTTTAGACTCCATGAAGATCTATAGACCTGATAACTATCAATGCTCTGTATTCTTATAAACAAAATGAACACAGATAAACAAAGGGAACAGCAGTCCTACAGAAATGCTAGCTTTTGTGAGGGAGCATTGCAACCACTGAGCCACTGTGGAAGCCACAAATCAAGTTTCGGAACTGATGTCACTGAAGAACTGATTTCATGATTGGCACCATGCAGAAGTATGAGGTGCTCCCTCAGTGGCATACATCTGGTATACAGTGGCAATTCTTTACAATTCTTAAGACAGAGTAAAGGAAGAAATGAGGCAATCACTTCAGCTCCACTCAGAGATATATTTACTTCCCTGTGTTATTATTTATTATTTTCTATTTCCTGCATATCTCATAATGCATTAAAAGTATGAGTTAGGATGAAGTTTCAAGGTTATTCAGAGGAGAAACAGATTCCAGTTTCTACTTCCTCTGCTTCAGACAGTGGACTTGTCTGACCTCCTTGAATACATTAGCATTCTTTCCGGCCTATCAATGTTTATTAGATTTGATCCTGCCTGATTCTGACATCCAGAGGAAAGTGATTCACTCACAGTGAGCATGTTAATCATTCCCTAAGGATGTGTGCAATCTGGGTGATATCATCTTGTCTGAATGGTATATTTTAGGTGGAGAATACCTAGAGTTTATAAAGGAAATTTTCCATTTGTTTGGCATCTCTGATCTGTCCATTAAAGCAGATGTGAGAGCTGTCTTTGAAAGGAAAAGAGGGTGACACAGATTGAATTATGCATATCCATATTTATGACACTAGCTGATACAAATCTTTTCAAGGAAGTCTCTTTTGAAGAAATAAAGATCACTGTAAGCCTGTCTTCTGTAGGATCTCTCCAGTAATCATTTGGGTCCTAATACCTACTAACTATGTAATCATGGAAAGTGACTGGTAGTTCTGAGCTTTGGTCACTGTGTTCACATGCTGAAGTTCCTCAATGAGGAAAGATGATGAATAACAAGACTTTGACACCACATGATGTCATATAATGGGAGGCTGGAAATGAGACCTAACTCACCCTAGAAAGCTGGAACACATTTTCTGAATAGACAAAGAATTAAGGAAATCTCCATGGAGAGAGACAGAAGGATTTTCTTTGTCTTTGAAAAAGAAATTCTCCAACTATCCTAATGCTAAAAGACCATAGAATTTGGAGTGAGAACATCTTATCTCAACCCCATCCCTATCAGATGTGAGCTACCATACCTCTCTCCTTCCTCAGGCTTCACTTCTTAATACTACAGAGATGGTTTAGTCATAGGATATTGGACGTCACTATTTTGGGATAATCCAACACACTGCTTGGGCTAGTAGAGAAGATGTTGCACAGTGCTTACTAGTATAGTATATGCTCATTCGTGGTCAGAATTTAATTTTTGATTCCACCACTCAGCTAAATGTTTTGGGGAAAGTTACTTGAGGTGGTTAATTTCAATGGAGTTTCAGATCACATAGGAGATGTAGTGGTTTAAATGAGAATGCCCTACATAGGCTCACATGTTTGAATACTTCATCACCAGTTAGTGAAACTGTTTGAGAAGAAATAGGAGGTGTGGCCTTGTTGGAGGAGGTATGTCATTGGGGGCAGGCTTTAAAGTTTTAGAGCCCACACAGTTCCATTAGCTTGTGGACATTAGCTCGTGAATCAAGATGTAACTACTAAGCTACTGCTCCAGTGCCATAACTATCAGCCTGCTGCCATACTCCCTGACATGATGGTATGTACTCACCATCTAAATCTGTAAGCCACAAATAAACTCTTTATTCTATAAGTTGCTTTAGTCATGGTGTATTATCATAGCAATAGACCAGTAACAGAGACAAGAGATTAATCTCTGGACCTACCTGTGAGGCTGTTTCCAAAGGTGTTTAACTGAAATAGGAAGGTGTAACCAGAAGGCAAAAGATACCATTCCATGGACTAGGTTCCAGACTGAAGGAAAGGGGAAGGTAAGTAGATTGCCAGTATCCCACTTCTCTGTCTGCTTCCTGACTATAGACACAGTATGAGCAGCCACCTCCTGGTCTGGCCACCACATCATGAACTGTACACTAATGTTGTGAACCCAAACAAACCCTAACTTAATTTTCTTTTGTCAGATATTTTGTTACATTAATGAAAAAAAATCAACTAATTTTTTTTACTTAGGTGCCCTGAGCCTAGTATCCCACATCAGTGAAACAGACAGAGTATAAACAGCAATTTTACAAGTATATCATTGTTATTAAAAGTGTCAGTGGGGAGAAAGCATTTAGAATGGTGTCTGGTCCACAATAAGCTAGACCCAAAAACAGACCCTTGAGGTAAGTATACATTTCATTTCCCTGGGAGAATGGATCATGTCTCCTCTGTAGATCTGCTTGTAATGGAATAATGTCCTTATTTTATCCGGACATTTTTTTTTCTCACATGATGGCTCATACATACTATGATTGTAACTGTTGGAGAAAAATCACATTAAAAATTTTCACTCTACATTACAATAATGTATGAAGGAAGAAAGAAGTAGATAAGGGTCCTAGTGCAGGAGCAGGATTTTCTGGCTGTAAGTACCAAGAGTGATGATGTGAGTGCAGAGGCAGGAAGTCTAGCCATGTACTCTCTTCCTGAATTTGCATACTCTAAACTCAACCACAGATGATTCAGCCACATTGAGTCCCTGGTGACATCAGTCCAGTGCATAGATATACAATATGAGTCACCAGAATGGGTAGATAATGGGTTTGGAAGAGCTTTAAAAATGAGAAGGCGGGGGGGGGGGGGGGGGGGAACACCGGAAAGAAGCTCCTAATGGGAAAAGCAGGTCCGGACACCCTCAGTGCTGCTCCATGAGGGCTGTGGGAACACTATTGCCTTGGCAGTCTGCAGGGCTGTGATCTTTGATGCAGGTGGTAACCTCCTGACACACACAGAAAAAGATGAGACTTGTTAACATGATTATGAGCTCATTTTCTATATCTTCTTTACCCATGTAAAGGAATTTTTCTTATTTTTCCTTTTTCTTAAGTTGTTTAGGATTTAGTGGCATTTGTCTTGTTATTGCAGTTCTTATGGATTTGTAATACAAACATAAAGGAATTTACAGGATGTGGAGCTGAGAATATAGCTCAGTGGTAGAGTGCTTGCTGAGTGTGTATGAGGCTCTGAGTTCAGTTTCCAGTACCACAAAACAACAACATCAAACCCCTGAAATTCTTGAGTTAATGGGATGGTTCATCAGATAAAGGCCCTCACTCTCTACCAAGCCTGAAGACCTAACTTCAATTCCCAGAACCCACATGAAAGGAGAGAACTGACTTCCAGTGAGTGATCTCTAACCTCCACAATTGCTCCGTGGCACATGCACGCACACACACACACACATACACACACAAAAAAAAACTTTTAAAATTAAAATGTTAAGGAATGTGAATGAAGAAACAGGACCAGAGATCCAAAAGGAAAACCAAAAGGAAATAGACACAAACAGTGCAGAAGTTGGGAGTTAATGAGTCTTGGGATTCAAGGACGGTTGGCTTCTGGACCACCCATGAGGCAGAAGAGATGAAGATGAAGTTGAATGGGGGTTTTACACAGTGGCTCTAGGCTATAAAATGGATCTTTTTCATTGGTCTTCAAGATAGCCAAATATCATTTGAAAATCTATTAAAATATCTTTTAATTACTTCTCTGAACTTTAAAATATAGCTACCCAAGTGCAGTGCTGGGTCCAGGGCCACTCCGCAGAGTTTCTTATGTGTGGAGACCTTTAGCATTTCAGCCCTATTTGCTTGCTAGCAGAGATGGAGGCACATGCTTCTCTGCTATACTAGAGTTGTTAGTGAAAGCAAAAGACAAAAGGGTCAATAATGTTTATTTAAGCTTTGGGAAGAAAATTTAAGGAGAATATACCCAAATACTCAGCCATTTCCTGGCAGGCACGGGAAGCATTTCACCACAACTTTTATCCTCTGTGGGGCAAAAATGTTGGCTAATAGATGACCTGTTTAAATCTGATGAGAGCTGACATGATGTTCCCATCATTGGCAAAATTATGAACTCTAATGATTGTAAGTCCATATCCCTTGAGAGACTGCTGGGGGGAAAATCCGATTATCTTCTATGCCCAGAATGTCTGTGTAGAACACTGGCAAGGAGTTCGGCTGAAAGGAGGCCGGCCCTAGGGTTGCCTGGACCAGTGTTTAATGCCTAGCCCTGGGAACAAGCTTCATGGTTGTGACTTGAGTCAAAGGATGATAGTCTTTGTGGATTATGAACTTTAAGCCTGGGATGGGTGTTGCTGAGCTTGACTTAGGAGTTAAGATAAAGAGCTAGACTGACGCGAAACAATGAGACAATAGCAGTTCACACAGCAGGCACCCACCCACATCAGCCCAGCACGCTTCAAGCCAGGCTGCATACCAGCACCTCCAGAAAGTGTATTCAGAAACATGCAAGCTTATACCACGTCTTCGGAGCCCTTCTGTGTTGGTCCCTTTTCTCGTCACTGTGACAGGCGTCTGACAGGAGCACCTTAAAGGAGGAAGGACTCCTATTATCGCGTGGTTTCAGAAGGTTCAGAATCGTGTCAGGGAAAACACAGTGGTTAAAGCATCTGGCCTGTGGTGGGAGGAGCTAAAGGCACTGGTGATTATATCTGACTAGTTCAGGAAGCAGAAGGCTCAAGCTGGCACCAGAGCCAGGCTATAACTCAAAGCTGGTCTTCCAGGATATCTGTTTTCCCTCAGTGATTCTCTGCTCCTAAAGGTTCCACAAGCTACCAAACTAGTCTCACCAGCTAGAGACCAAGCGTTCAAACACACGGGCCCATGGAGGACATCCCACATTCAAAACATAACCCTCTGATCCAATGGCTTCCAGTGAGGCCTGAGCATGAGATTTTCATTTGATTGTACAGTATTCAGATTCTATCATCCACCACTTAATCCCATCACAGCTGTCCAGCTGTTCTCTCTCTCTCTCTCTCTCTCTCTCTCTCTCTCTCTCTCTCTCTCTCTCTCTTCTCTCTCTCTCTCCTGAGAAAATGATTCTACTTCCCATAAACTAGTTAATTAGAGATTTCTCTTTCATTTCTACAGAAAACGCTACCTGGTTTTGAAGAAGGACCCCTACCCTCCTTTTAAATATTTCTTGGTTACATCAAAACACAATAGAGCCTTGCTGTGTACACAGCCTCCTCCTTCAGAACAACCATGTGTTTTGCTTCACAGGTGGTTTCTAGAAGACCTTGAGAGATGTTTTTGAATATTCATAACCCATCTAATGACCAAACCCACTCACTCCACCTCTTGGAAATGTGGGCATTGTGTTCTCTAGACTGCTTCGTGTTGTCTGGAGGCCACAGCATCTTTAGGGAACCCTGAGAAAATTGAGATAACAGTCAAGTCCCGGGAAAACCAGTTGTAACATTTGTTGTCCAATCTCAGAACTGTCCCGTGCAGAAGGGTCGGTATATATGTCACCTGTCTTGTAGTTTTTCTTGTTTCATTTCTTTATGTCATAGCCAAGAATTTCAGGAGGTCTCCTCTGATCAAAACTGATCTATATTAACCTTGAAGGAATCCACAGCTTTTTGTTTCCTGTGAAACAAAAGCATAACCTCTTCCCCCCAATGCAATACATTTTCTGAATTCCATTTTGCAGTTAAGACATTCTTAAAGTATCTAGAGTGTTTTAATTTAGCAGCTCCTTTTACAATCTCATGTCTCTCAGTTAGCTGCCATTCAAAAAATTAAAAGTCAACACAACGTCATAAAGGATTCAGTCTCCCTGTGTGTTTCCCATCTTTACGTGGCTTTTTTTCTTTTATATTACTTTACTCTCTCTTTGAAGACTTATTTTATTATTTATAAACTATTTCTTTCTATGACTGTCCATACCCATTTTCTTTTTTTTCTTAAGCCTATGCACATTTTTAAACATGTTGTAACCTATCTGAAGTTTTTCTTTTCCCCAATCTGGACCTGTCTTTACTGTGTCTCTAGCCTTTTCTGACTACATGAGCCAAGCCTTAACCTGCTAAGCTACTGCCACTTGGTTCTGGCAGCTGGCTCTGCCCCCTCCTCAGGTCTGTGAGAGCAGAGCCTTAGGCCTGTTTAAGCATTTAACCAGGAGCTGCATTTACCGCCCCAGCTCTAGGAAGCTGGTACATACACTGTGGCAGGCGTTTTTCCTTAGCTTGCTGTTTCTATTTAATATGCCAGCTATTCAAGTGCTCACTGTACTGCAGAGGCTCTGAAGGAGCCATATCTGTTTTTGTTTTGTTTTGTTTTGTTTTTCAGCTATCTCAGGCCCTATGCAGAAATTCAGGCCCCAGGTTGAGACACCAAATGTAGCAGACTTTCTTTGGGACCAATCAGGTGCCTTAGGTAGGCAAGGAGAAACAGCAACACATCTTTACATAATTAAACAAATGCAGCATAAACAAAAACAATATATTTTTACATAGTTAAAAAATGCAGCATAAACAAATGTAGCACACCTTTACATAGTTAAAATAATATTCCACAACAAGTTCTGATTGGGCTGTGTCACTTGCAGAGTGTGAGTGAGTTAGCTTCTCTGAGCCTCAGTTTCTTCATCTCAAGGTGCCACTGAAGGAACTGAGTAAGATCATGGAGACTAAAGACAGGGGCTGATGTCTAAGTCCTTCATGACTGATGTGGTTGTTGTTACTGTTTTTTGTAGTAACAAACAACCATGAGCTTGCTTCTCTTTTGAAAGGAGAAGCCATAAGAACATTCTTTCTTCATGAATATTTATGAAGCACTAAGTGAGAATGATGGAACTCACAACTAAATCTTAGATTGCATTTTACAGCCAACCAGCATGTTCCAAGGCATCCTTGAGACAGTCCAGGCTCTAATATCAATAGATGGAAATAGTTAATAGGGGAAGAAATTGTGTGCCTCTGGAAATTAGAAATTGGGCTTTGTTCTCCCAGGGGCTTGAGACTCAGGAGAGAAAAGTCCACCTATGGAGCAGTGGGGCTGAAGGGAAAGGTGACTGTGACAGATGCTGGACTTTAGCCTCACGGAGTGTTCAAAAGGACCAGTGGGCTGACCATTCTCTCACATTTGTTCTACCCAACACAAAGGACTAGAAACATCCATGTCTCTTGAGTCCCGCACGGAGGTCCCAGTATGTGGCAGATGACAGGGTATCTGGCAGAATCTGTTAATATCGGTGAGAAGTGACAAGTTACACGTTAGAGATGTCCTGCCCAGGTGCATCTCCCCCACACCACACACACACACACACACACACACACACACACACACACACACACACACACTGCAGTGGCCTCTGAGCTACCTCAGGGAAGTCCTTAAGGAATTGTATATATCTTCAAGAAACTCTCCTTTTATAGAGAAGCCATGGAACATCCAGGAGGGGAACCAACACAGCAGAGGCCACTAAACCTAGTGTTCCTTCCATATTGCACCATAGTTAGAACATTTTCAGGTTCCCATTTAAAAATTCATTGTCATATTCAAATAAGAGAAATGCAACAGCTTCAAGCTTTTATTTTATGAATTACACTTTAATAATATCAATTTCATTGACATAACCTCATAACAACTTAAGTGAAATGGATTAAGTGTAAAGCTTATACTCACACAAATACACAGAATGGTCCCTTCTCGATGCCCTTAAAGATAACCATTGGTAGCACTTTTTGATATACCATTTTTTCAATTTACATCACACACTGCAAGATGGTCTGGTTCTTATTAGTACATATGAATCAATGGCATCCTTTCCGGTGCTTTATAGAACTCCACATGCATGAACTGCTATTGTTTACTCATCCACTCCCCACACCATGAATGAAGAGATGGTTTAAAACAATGCTGCAAGGTAAGTCTTTATCTTGGGCATACATGTATCAGCACATCATGGAACCTGCCATATAAGGAGGTTCCTAGAGATAAAACAGACAGATCAATCCAGGCTGACATGGGCTCAAATTGGTCTTGATGCATGCTAGTCTCATGGAGGTTTCTCCTGACAAATGTGTCCTTACACACCAAAGAGAAAATGAGAGAAAATATTTTCTTGATTAAATAATGCCACATGCCCAGGAACAGATGGATACTGAAAATCATGCCAGAAGGGACATAAGTTTGTGTGCAAAGGAGATAATTTGAATGGTGCCCATAGTCCTAATCCAAAACACAAGCTCTGCCATCCTACAACAGGATCTGTGAGATCCCTTGAGAGTAACCTGCCTTTGATGAAAAACCATTATGATTCCAGAAGTTTCCTGTTAGTAGAAATGCCCTATTGAAGAAGACTGACACAGAAAGTACAAGGTCACAGAAGCGAAATGTTAGTCAGACCTGGGAAGGAAGGAATCATGGGAGATCAAAAACAGATGCACCATCAGGAGTCAGGGTCCAGGCAGGCAGTGGGTGTCTGGAAGGGATGGTATATCACAGAGAGATGATCAGCTCATAACTGACAGAGGACATGGTGCTTAGGGACATGGAACGATGTGTTTATGAATCCAGTCATTTATTCAGGAGTTGTGTGATCTTATCTCATGCATGTATCTTTTTGGGACTCTTCCTTCACAATCTGAGAAATGGGATTAAAGACCATGCTCATTATTCAGGGTGGCTGGGAAAATCTGATGATCAGATGCCTACAGAACAGTTAGCACACGCCTGGTATGTAGAACCCATCCATGGCCTCTGCTGTGATGTGAATAATGGACCCCACCTGCCAATATGTGGAGCTGCTAGGGAAGCTAAGCCTTCATGGAATGCCAAGGTCTCTTCCTCATTTCTATGAGGCTCAAAGAGAAAGGAGAAAACTGAGAGAGGAAAGAGAGGGAAGCACCTGCTGCTACTTCTGTAGTGTGTTGCTTACTTTTTTTTTTTTTTTTTTTGTCAACTTGATACAAGCTGGAATCATCTGAGAAGAGGGAACCTCATTGAGAAAATTCCTTCATCAGACTAGCCTGTAGGCAAGCATGTGGGGAATTTGGTTGATTGATGACTGATGTGGGACAGCCAAGCTCACTGTTGGCACTGTAAAATCCTGGAGTGGTTCTGGGTTATATAAGAAAGCAAGCTGAACAAGCCATGAGAGCAATCCAGTAAACAGCAGTCATCCATGGCCTCTGTTTCAGTTCCTGCCAAGGTTCCCTCAGTGATGGACTGTAATATGTAGTATAAGCCAAATTAATCCTTCCCCTACCAAGGTGTTTTTTGGTCATGGTGTTTTATCACAGGAAAAAAAAAACTAAGACAGAGAGTTTGCTCCTGGAGGAATAGGTAGAACTTTGCACAATCAACACTATTAAATAGGCAAGGCCCTTAACTCTAATATGATGGCTGAGGTTTAGAACAAATAAGATAGCAACAATGACAACCTGATGATGGGCTTGGGCCATTCAACCTCATTGTCCAGATCAGGAAATCTATTCACTGTCTGAGCTTTAAATAATGAGGTGTATGTTAGTGGTGTTGTTTTCTATTACTACTACTACTACTACTACTACTACTACTACTACTACTATTGTGTGCGTGTGTGTGTGTGTGTGTGTGTGTGTGTGTGTGTGTGTGTGTGCAGATGTGCCTGCAGTTATCTGCAGAGGTCAGAAGAGGATATTGGATTCCCTGGAGCTGAAGGTACAGGCAGTTGTGAACCACCGGACATGGGTGCTGGGAACCAAATTTAGGTCTCTGGAATAGCAGAAAGCACTCTTAACCACTGAACTACCTCTCCAGCCCCATGTGTGCTATTTGGAGAAATCAAGGCATTGATAATTTAGATGCAAGAAAGGTGTATAATGTATATGTGTAAAGGTGTAAAGTATATGTGTAAATTACTCATTCCATGCCAGGCTCAGTATTAGGAAAGTTATGTATTTTACAGATCTTATTCTCATAGATTTCCTGGACATAGGTATTATTAGTGCCCTTGTTGTTTGGCTATGGGGTGCCTATGCTTGCCGAAAGCTGTGTAACTGCAAAATAGCAGAACAAAGATTCCGTGAAGATGGTATGGTTCCAGTGCTGCCCCAATGCCATTGTACTTTTGTTTCTCTGGATAGATAAGGAATAAATATCTGCTTTCACTCATGCCAGCTTTTCCTCTGGCAGCTGAGCTTGGTTGGAATGATAGAGATCTCTATAGCGACCAATGTATACAGACTTACATATAAATGTGGGGTTTAGGATGGAAGGCAAAAGATATGAGGACAAGGTAGCCTCTTTGCTGAGTCCCCATGCCAAAGAACCTGGGGAACTTGTGTGTAAGTGGAAAGTAGGAAAGGTTTCCATGCACTGGCAAGCACATCTGGAGTTCAGACTCCAGATTGGCTCTAATTCAAATGCACCTAATACTGAGGACCTGGTTCTGCCAGACACTTCACGTTCAACAGTCACAATCCTGGAGTGAGCTGGATGAGTGTCATAGTTTCCTTTCAGTTGCTATGGTAAAATACCTTGACAAACAGCAACTTGGGGAGAGAAAGGGTTTATTTTAGCTCCCAGTTCTAGGTTACAGTCCATCACTGTGGACAAGTCACAGCAGCAAGAGCTTGAGACGGTTGTGTCTCAAGCACAATCAAGAGCAGAGGAATGAGTAAGTGTGTGCTCACTCGCTTGTCTGTTTGCTTGTGCTCAGCTCAAGCTCTCCACTCACGGAGTCTAGTACCCCTTGTCCAGAGAGTGGTGCTGCCCTCAGTGGGATGGATCTTCCTACACCAATTCATTTAATTAACACAGTGCCCCACAGACATGCTCACAGGCAAAGCCAGTGTAGTCAGTCCCTCATTGAGACTCTCTTCTCAGGTGATTCTAGGTTGTGTCAAGGTGACAAAGCTAATCACACATCATGATGACTTTATTTTACAGGTGAAGAACCCAAAGCCTGGAGAAGTGATAAAGGCTGGCTCAGGACCACACAGTGAGACCTCATGCTGTGCATCTGGACTCTCATTCTTGCTCGGAGACTCTCAACCCTGCTTACACAATACTGATTGTCGTGGTTTGAATGTGAATGCCTCCTGTAGGTTCATATACTTAAACACTCGGTTCCCTAATGGTGGAACTGTTTGGAAAAGATTAGGAGGTGTGGCCTTATTTGAGGCAGCATGTCCCGGGAGGTGGGCTTTTTAAGTTTCAAAAGCTCACACCACTCCCAGTTAGCTCTCTTTCCCTCCCACTTGTGCATAAGATTTAAGGGCCCCACTACCATCCCTTCCTGCCTTTCTGCTGCCATGCTCCCCACCATGACGGCCTATGGAATTGTAATCCCCCAAAAACTCTTTCTTCTATAAGTTGCCTTGGTCATGGTGTCTCTTCACAGCCACAAAAAAGTGACTGACAGTGATACACTATCTACTTGCTGATATTCTGGCCCCGCCCCTTCTGGCTGGTGAGTCTGTTGAAAGGCGTTGAGGAGTCCATGCATCTTGCATTTTAACCTGGTAGGGTTTTGGAATGTACAGCTACCCATCACAATGAGTAACAGTAAGGGTGTTTTCATCCCCCATCCCACAGGACTTGGCCCTCTTTCTGCCTCACTGGAACTGCTTCTGAGTGGCACCTTGAGAGTGACATGATCAGCTGAAACTTCCACACACCCTTAATGATAGAGGAACACCCACTGGCATCTGCCTCCTTTGAGGGAGACAGCAAGAACTGGGAAACTTATTTCACTGGTTGCCATGGCAATTCTTTGCAATGTCAGCAGAAATACTCCACAATGCACACAAGTTAGCAGAAAGCCTCCCCAAGTCTTCAGCTCATAATCTGCCTCATCCCTAGACTCAGGCATGGCATCACTGAGCCTTGACTCTGAAATTCAAGAAAAGAAGCACACACCCTGCAGCTCTTTGTTCTCTCCTCCTATTTCCAGGGCTCATAGGTGAAATGAATTCCAACCACCTCTCCAGGTGAAGACGCATGGGAGTAGATGGAACTGAAAAGTTCTTGCACCATTGATCCTCTTTGAACAGACTCCAGAGCCCCTTGTTTCTTCATCCCTCCAACTGCTAAAGCGGTGTTTACCCCCTCAGCATCCTGATCGTGTTTGTTCCCAACCTTGTTTTCCAAGCCTGGCAATTTGTCTCTTTTTAACTCTGTGTGACTGTGTGTGGGCTCACAGTGGCATGTGTGTGTTGTGGTGTCCATGTGGAGGTCAGAGGATGACCTCAGGTCCATCTTTGCCTCCTGCCTTGTTTGAGCACGGTCCCTTTGTGGTTGGCTGGTGCCCACAGCAGGCCAGATTCCGCAGGTTCTCCTGTCTTTTCCTCTCACCTTCCCTTAGGAGCACTGTCATGACAGGTGTGCTTCCAAACCTGACTTTTTATGTGAGTTCTGAGAATGCAAATTCGGGTTTTCGTGCTGGCACAGCAAACGCTCTACCCACTGAGCCATCTCCCTATCCCACAATTCATCTTTAATCATGTGGATCTTAAGCATCATTTCAAGTGGCTAGAAGGAAATATTGAAAAATAAAACTTTCCAATCACCTTAAAATATATCCCCATGCACAGACAACAGAACAGTTCTACCCTTGCCGGCAAGCAAATCCAAGCTATAGCCCAGTAAATCCTGAACTGTTCTGAGTTAGGACCCAGGCTCCATCCACAGCTCTGTCAATTACAATCTGTGCATATGAAATGTGAAATACTTGCAAGCTATAAACTTTACAGGAGAGGGCTTATGTCTAGGATAGCTTGTTATAATAAGAACTTGCTCACTTTTTTTTTAGACCTGCTAAGAATAGTGTATCTGGGTTCTTTTCAAATATAAATATCATTTTCAAATGCTACTACTATCACCACCTTGTAGGGTGTGATTTCTTATGGAGTAATGAAGGAATGTGTACACCTGTCACCATGTAGGCATTTGCTTGTATGCAGATTCGTGTGCTAAACTGTTCCTTTGCTGTTCCATGAGGCAATTTTTCCTTCCTGAATCCATCAGGGTCTTGGTTCAAAGCAACAGAAATAACTGGGTGACTCATGTAAGAAAGTGTAGCAGAGATGGAGATTCACAGAGGAAAAATGGAAGGGTGAGGGACAGGGGTGGCCAGAAGGATGAAACTTGAGAGACAGTCAGAAATCAAGGAAGCACTGAGGCTGGCCACTGTGATTCATGACCATGAAGTCCAGTCTCTTTAGCATGCTCTTGCTGTCCCCATCACCCCGAGCCATGTCCTGTCTAGTCTCTTGCCTCCTTTTGCCACTTTTTCTGGGGAGGCAAAGTCTCAGGGGTGAGCATCCGATAGATTGAGCTACCATTATGCTCCAAGGATTGGGGGTGAATGGTAGGTGAAACAATCTGTGTGGGTTCTATCCTGAGGGATTGCCAGGCTTTCACAGAGTGAAAATTAGCCCTCCCCTCAAGATGTGGAGGTACAGGGGCTGGAGATACGCCTCAGTGGTTAAGAGCATGTACTGCTCTTGCAGAGGTCCTGAGTTCAGTTTTCAGCACCCAAGAGAAGTGGCTTATAGCAGCCTGTAACTCCAGCTCCAGGGAACCCCCTGACTCTGGCCTCTGCTGGCATATGCATTCATGTGCCTGAACCCACACGTACATACATATAATTAAAAACAAGAAAACATTTTTAAATATATGGAAGTAAAAATAACAGGCATTTTTCTAGAAAGCAATCTTTTAGCTACTGCTCATTTTGCTGCTGACAAAGGTTCAGAAGCATTACTTAATGACTTAGCATCTTCTGTCTCCCAAGTCCTTGTACATCCTCCAAGACAAAACCCAGTGATTTATGAAATCGTATGCTGTTTCTCCAAATTTAAACACCATCTCAAGTAAAGATAGTAGGGGCAAAGGGATTGCCTCTTCCGAGGGTGACTATGTTTTCAAGCCCTTTTCATTATTTGAGTTTAGTACATAAAAATAAATAATGCTAGGTGCCATTGACCTCCAACGCATAATGGAAGAATATCATTAATGTAAAACCCTTGTTGATAGCTACCCAATACTGGCTACCACACATTAAATTTTCAATGAAAACCATCACATTCTCCTGCATCTAATTTTCACCTTTTTTTATTTATAGTGCAATAAAACATGAATATTTGTGCAGTAATTTGCCTTGCTTCTCATCTAAACCTCTACCCCACTCCTTGTCTCCTTAGAAATGTAAGGTTCTTTAAATTTACCTATCCAGTCAAGAATCTCCCTTCACTACTGTCAGTCTTTGAGAGGGTACCTGAACTGGCCTACTCAGGTGATCAGATCGGTGAATACCCTAACTGTCATCACAGAGCCTTTATCCAGTGAGTGATGGAAGCAGATGTAGAGATCCACGGCCTGACAGCAGGCCGAGCTCCAGGAGTCCAATGGATGAGAGAGAGGAGGGAATCTATGAGCAAAGGACATCGAGATTATGATGGGAAAATGTACAGAGAGGCCAGCCAAACTAGTGGGAACACATGAACTGTGGACCAATAGCTGTGGAGCCCCCATGGGACTGGTCTAGGCCCTCTGGATAGGCAAGACAGTTGTTTAGCTTGAACTGGTTAGGGGGCCCCCAGGCAGTGGGATCAGGATTCGTCCCTGGTGCATGAGCGGGCTTTTTGGAGCCCAGTGCCCATGGTGGGACACTTTGTGCAGCCTTGGTGCAGGGAGGAGGGGCCTGGACCTGCCTCAAATGAATGTACCAGGCTCTGATGACTCCCCATGGGAGACCTTGCCGGGGAGGAGGTGGGAATGGAGGACTGAGTTGGGGGGAGAGGCTAGGGGGCGGGAGGAGGGAGGAGAGGGGGATCAGTGGTTGGTATGTAAAATGAATAGAAAATTTCTTAATAATAAAAGTCAAAAGAAAAGAATTCCCCTTCTATTTTTCCACAGCATTTTCCTATGCATCTTGAGCACTAATAATCTTTTAAAACATAATTAAGCTATAGGTCTAGATAATACAGTTAGAGCTGAGTGTGGTGGCACATGCCTTTAAAGCCCTCAGAGACAGAGGCAGGTGGATCTCTGTGAGTTAGAGGCCAGCCTGGTTTACACAGCAAGCTCCAGGCCTGCCAGAACTACAGAGTGAGACCGTGTCTCTAAAAACAAACAAAATATTGCGGGTGAGAGGAGTCTTGAGGAGTTCTGCTTTGACCTCCTGAAGGAAACTGAGGCATGGAAATGACACAGGACTCAAAAACCTGCCAAATGCTCTCCCAGCCTGTGCCAGTTTGGAGGACTGAGATTTCCCTGGTTGCCTTTTCTATCTGGAATTACTTTTAACATAATAGTATTAATTCACATCTCACCAATCGCCTCCGTAGGCCGTCCTGGCATAGAGTGACATCCCTTTCGTGTTCTTGCTACACACCCCTCTCAGCTTACAGCAAGCTGACGTTGTCCTTTTGTTTGTGTACTTGTGTGTAACTAACTCATGTGCCACCCTCACGCCAAGCAAGAGCCTAGCTCCCTTCTGTTCCTTGTGCTTGTGATCTGTGACATTTGCTGACAAGTGACTGCCTGGCCTCTCAGCAGTTCCTCCTGAGGCCCGGGGAGGTCAGGTGACTTTCTCAAAGCTGCCTCCCTAGGATACTGAACTGCACTATTCGCACTCCCTGAGGGGCATCTCACCCCTCCTGGGATGGAGAAAGATCGCCTCATTTGGCCACTGGAGGCCAGCAAGAGCACGGCTTGCTTGCTGCAGCAACTTTCCCTACCTGGCTGGCGAGGGAAAGCCGGTGGGGAGGGGGAGGAGCGGCGGGAGGGGCGGGCCCGGGTGCGGAGCCTTGTTGCCCCAGCCAATGGGCTCCGCAGCGCGGGGAAGCCTGGCCGCCCGGCGGAGGCGCTCGCGCACTGTGCGGGGCAGAGGCAGAGCGCCCCGGCTGCAGCGAGTCCGCGGATCTTGTAGCTGGCGGCGCCGGTCCGAGGTACCCACCGGCCACCGTAGCTGGCACGGTAAGCCACAGCAAAGTCGACTTTGCAGGGTTTCTGGCCATAGGGAGCATCCACCCCGAGTCCGAGCCGCTGGGGCGTCCTCCCGTGGTGCTGTGTCCCCATAAGCTCCCTCTCCGTTTGGCGGGATGCGGGTGAGCCATGGGCCCGGAGCGCCACCCTCCCTTCCCAGGCTGCTGTTGCCGGGCCCTGGCTCCAGTCCCCGTGTGGCACCGGAGCCCGGGGCTCGCAAGGCTATGGCTTCTGAGGTTTCCACCCAACATCCAAATGTCTCCTAGGGAAGAGCTTGCTCCGGGAAGCTGAGAACCGCTACAGATGCCGGTGCTCAGCGTTGGATAGCGTTGGATTCCACCACCTGCCTTGTGTCTGCAGATCCCTCACGACCTGTTGCCTTGGGTCTGGGGCTCAGATCTGTCGTGCAATCTCCTATTTCCAGCTATCCTGGGGCACAGGAAGAAACCTCGGAGGGTTTCCCTTCGCCAGGCTAGGAATAGAGACGAATAGTGACAGAGCGTCCCGGTTATTTATTCACGACTTACTTGGCTGAGTGCCAAACATTGTGCTCAGCTCTAGCTGCCTGAAGGGAGTCTCGGGAGTTCATGGGGGCTTATAGGGATGAGAGGAGGGGTTGCAGTGTGGTGTAGTGCATGGGGCACTAGATGGGTAGATCGTGATGCGGCCAGGAAGGCTCGGAGGTCGCTATTCAGTGTAGACGTGCAGAGATTGGAATTTGCCAGCCTGAAAACTGTAGAGGCGGGGGCGTCAGGGACCGCACGAATTTCAGGTAGATTTTCTTATGTGCAGATGAAAGAAGCGAAGGAGGCCAGAACCTCAGCTAATCAAACAGCAGATTACTCAGTAGGACCGGGACTTGTGGGTGGGAAATAAACTGCGAGGTGGAAGGGCTTCTTGAAATGTGCACAAGTCTGAAGATGCAGCCTTACAAGTTTGTCCTCAGATGTAGGAGGCTGGGAAAGAATTCAGTCGGTCCCGGGGCCACTTTGCCGGTTCCGTGGGCAGTGTTGGGGACTGGCATCCACTAGCTGGTAAGTTATAAAATGCTGTTTGTTCGAGCAACTTGGCTACAAAGACTCTAGCCCCTTAAGGCTGACTGGCCAGGAGCCCTGCACCTGCTTCAGGGCATGGATTCAGGCAGGGAGATCTGCCATGTGATACTTGCTTCTGAACTTGCATGCCATTGTATATTGTTTTTGGAGGTTGCGACCTCTATCTTGTCATCAGTGATTGCCCTTGGGGGGTTACATAGAGTACCTGTGCTCTCCTTCTGATCTCTGGTTCCTATGTACAGACTTCTGCCTTACCTGGGCTTGCCTTTCTATCTGCCAAGGCCCAGGGGCTATTGTTGGAGGCAAAGCCATATAGAGGCTGGTATAGCAGCAGCAACAAAGACTCACAGGAAGTGAGACCATAGGGCCACTTTATTTATCTATTTGCCTTGAAGACATTATCGGCATTTGAACCCCCCCCCCCCCCCCCGTGTGTGTGTGTGTGTGTGTGTGTGTGTGTGTGTGTGTGTGTGTGTGTGTGTGAGAGAGAGAGAGAGAGAGAGAGAGAGAGAGAGAGAGAGAGAGAGAGAGGACATCATTGTTGCCTAAGTTGTCACAGGCAAGGTTCTTTGGTTGAAAGGTCAGAGATGTTATGCTAGTTACTTTTAATTGTTAATTTGCCACAACCAGAGTTACCTGGAAAGAAAGTCTCAATGAAGGATTGATTGTCTAGATCTGATTGGCCTGTGAGCATGTCTGTCGGGCATTGTCTTTATCAGTAAGTAGGTTGATGGGAAGACTCAGCCCATGGTAGGCAGTGCTCTTCTCTGGGATCCAGTTCTGGACTGTGTAAAGTGTGGCAGAATTGAGCTGAACAGTAAACATGCATTTATTGTTTCTCTGTCTTGCCTGTGGCTTGACTAGCTCCCTTAAGCTCCTGCCACCTTGATGTGCCCCCAAAATGGGCTGTAGTCTGGACTTATGAGCTAAAATAAACCCTTTCTTCCCTAAGTTGCTTTGTGATTTTATCACAGCAACAGGAGTGGACCGGGAACAGATGCTAAGATTTCTGTGTAGAAGGGTCCTTGAGTCCTTGAGAAGTTGCTTTACTGTTGAGTGGGTACACAGCTGGGGTAATAGAACCAGGCACAGGCAGACTGGGTGAAGGAGAAATGGGGGGCTCAAGCCACCCACTGAGGCTTTTGACTGACCAACCAGTGGGTGCAGAATGCTCCCAAGAAGGGAGCACTACTTTAGTTGTTCCTTTCACCAAAGAGTTTCTAAATAGGGGCTTACATGTGAGCTATGAGCAGTCAACACCCTTGGCTGCTGGAAATTAGGGAGTAACAAGCATCTTGGTCTTGGAGGAGAACATGAGACTTTCCCCATGGCATCGATTCTCTGTGTCACTCAATGGCTTTGGACCAGCCTTATACATAGAGGTCACTTAGAAAGTGTTGCTCTGACCTTTGACTTTCTTTACTACCTGTGAAAGTAAATGTTGGGCTTGAGTTTTTATTACTATGAGGCACCTCTGCTAGTATCCTAGTGTCCCCAATGACTGTGGACTCCTGCTGAGTGCTTGCTTTGTATGTGTATCCTCTCCTGGTAGTCCCACAATACTCAAAGTTACACACTTTTATTCTCGATTCACAGTCATCTCAGTGTTTCTCAAGCCTAATAGAGTCCCTATTAGGATAACAGTGACAGTATCTGTCACAGCATGTCATTCATTAAACTTCAGGAAACGCTTTCATTGATGAGTCACTATTGATTCAATCACTTAGGACTCCAATCAGTCTGTTTGGAGAGCCTTCCACACAGCAGGGGCTGTCCCAGGCAGGGAGGTACAGCTCTGTCTGCTAAGGGAGAGAGGGTGGTAGGCATTGCATACTTGAATCCTTCAAAAGAAAATGTTGAAGGCCGGACCACAGCTTAGTACAGTCAGGAGATGAGAGAGGAAAATTGGGCTCTTTGCATGAGTGATTCTTCATGCAATGCAGCCTCCTTGGAAAGACTATCTTACGTGAAACAGATACCTGCCCTTTCCTCTCCCTTAACAGCGCTTTTAATTTTTATTCTCTTCCCTATGTTGGTCTTCATCACTACACCACAGGCTGCAGGAAATAGAAAGATGTTTTATCCCAGGGCCCAGCAGTGTTAAGCATACATGTCTTCACTACATGTATGTGTGGATAGTTGGGGTATGAAGACTGAACCCAGGGATTCATCCATCATGCTAGCCACACACCCTACCACTGAGCTATGCCCACATCCCAGCACACATTTCTTGGAGAATAAAATGAGTGGTGGATTTGCTTCACAGGATCACCATGGAAGGTCACTCTGCATGTGTGTGTGTGTGTGTGTGTGTGTGTGTGTGTACTATTTATGCTGATACCCACTACTCAGAAATGCTAAGATCAGGAAGCATAAAGAATAGCTTGCCTATGGACCATGAAGTGGAGGAACGCAGCCCACTGTGGCGGAAACATAACTGAAGGGGTGCTTCAAGCCACTTGAGATGCATTTGAAGTTGCTAAGCCTTGGAGGCATGCTGAGCTCAGATTTTACCCAAAGTGCAGTGAAGTCAGTGAGGGATTTAAACCTGAGTAATGACCTGATATAATGCTATGTGTTTGTTGATTTTTTTTTGCCTTGCCTCAAGGAGGTAAACTCTGTAAAGAAAGGCCCAGTTACTATAGTAAAATGGATAGATGGCCTAGCTTATGTTTAAAAAATGTCCCAGGAGCTACTACTAGAGAGGATAATGAAGTACTGACACTAGCTAGAAGTTAGGTGAGCGAGATATGGATGTCTTGTGTAAGCCGAGGGAAAGAACAAAAGGATTTGAACTGTATTTTGGGCACAGAACAGATAGGATTTGGGGCTACACTAGATTGGAGGGGTACAGAAAAGAGAAGAGTCAGAGGTGAGTGTCAGGCTTATGGTTTAGGATTGGATGAATGAACGATGTCTATCACAGGGTGAATGGATGAACAAAATGTGACATGTGCACACAATAAACTATTAGTCACGAAACAATCAAAGTACTAATAATACATGCCACATTGTAAATGGACCTTGTAAAAGTTACAAAAATATAAATAGATGAGGGCAGACATAGGGCTGGGGATATGGCTTAGTGGGTGAAGTGGTCTCTGTATAAGCATGAGGAGCTGAGTTCAGATCTCCTTCACCCATGTAAAACGGCTGAGTGTGGTGGCATGCGCCTATAACCCAGCATTAGCGGGTGGAGACCAGGAGCTTGCTGGCTAGGCAGCCTATCAGAAACAATGAGCTTCAGGCTCAGTGAGGGCCTGTCTCAAAAAATAAGGTGGGGAGTGATAGAGAAAGACATCCCACTGTTGACCTATGGCCTCTGTACATGCGCTAGTGGGCGAGGGTACAAACAGATGCTTGCACACACACAGAGTGTGGGCATAAGAAGCCAAATGCAGCACAATGCCATTATCCATATATGTAAATCCTGGAAGGAATCAGCATTTGTCACAGGCTGAGGAGAAGCAGGAATGGGGCCTGAGAGCAGATACCTAAAGGGTTCCCTTTGGAGCAACAGTGAGACCTTAGGGCTAGGTAGAGAGAGTGGTCGTCTACAGTATAAAGGTGCTAAATGCCACTCAGCCATGCACTACAAAGTGCTTAGCTGTGCACCATGTAAAATTCACTTCAATTTGTAAAATGATTAGGTGGATGGTATGGGCATTTTGACAGTGGAGAGACTGTGTGGGGCTGGACTACCCAAATGCATCATTTATCCACGAGGAACATGTGTTTGGTGTGGGTCTGGAGTCAGGCAAGTGAGTCTGGGCTGGCGTGGAAAGGGCAGTTTTCAGCTCTCAGATGTCAGTTATGAAGCAGATGAGTTCTTGTGGCAAAGGGTGTGAAGGAAAGCATGAGATCCTGGGCCATTATTTCATGGGATGCCCATGGCTACCCTATGAAGAAGATACTGTGGTCCAAAAATACACCTCCCACATCAATCCATATACCCAAGATTAGACTGTTAACTCATGCGGGTCTCTCAGGCTCCCCTCCCTCTGCCTTTCTCATTCCAACACCATGATGCCATTTAGAACTCTGACAAAAGCCTCTTCCACTGGCCCCACTCTCCCTGTCAGCCATGACTGAGTATTCATATCTGGCAGGCACTGTCCTGGGCATGTGTGGGTGGGAAGGTTAGACACGGCTCTAATCTCATCAAGCTTATTCAGTAAACAAGCAAGTGCAACTCCCAGATTCAGGGACCTGAGAAGTACCCAGCAAGGCCCTCTCTCCCAGGTGTGGAAGGAGGACAGAGCTTCCTAGAGAACATGATGATGAGGCTCAGGTTTACAGTAGAAGCAGAAGGAATGAACTTGAGAGAGAATGTGATTTCCAGAATGGCTGGCTGCCTCTGAATATACCTGAGAATTCACTTTTCTCTTCAGTCCTCAGTTCTTCTCAGGTTCAACAACTGTATCAATATTTTCTGTAATCTTGCATACCATGCAAGACAAACGCAAACTGCTAATCAGATGGCCTGGTTTAACTTTAAGTGGGAACTTCATGCTGGGTATCCTGATGCATGATGCCTTTAATCCCTACACTCAAGCTAGAGGCAGGTAGATCTCTGTGAGTTCAAGGCCAGCCTAGTCGACATAGCAAGTTCTAGGACAGCCAAAACTATGCAGTGAGACCTGGTCTCAAAAAAAAAAAAAAAAAAAAGTGGGAAATTCATGGGGCACCCACAGCCTGGCCTTCAAAGTGACCCCCAGCTCTTGGGCAAGTGACTTAGGATCTCTTTTATCCAGTGCAAATGACTGACCCCAGAGCCTTGTGCAGGGTAGGCTGCTGCTCTGTTGTAAAGCCCATCTGTAGCCCTCTTTTTAAACTTCTTATTTGGAGAGACACAACCTCACTCTGTTGCCGAGGTTGGTCTTGGACTTACTTTGTCACTCAAACTAGTCTTGAACTTGTGATCCTCCAGCCTCAGCCTCCCGAGTAGCTGGAATGGCAGACCTGAGTCAGGAGGCCTGGCTGAACCTTACTTGTGAAAGATGGCCAATCATGTCCACTGCCTGGGGTAGGACATGAATGAGAAGAGACAGTAAGTGTTGGGTATGTTATATGTGCTCAGAGAAGTATCACTTCCCTTGGCAAGGAAGGGTTCTAAGTGCACTGGGCCCTCTATTCTTTATAGTGTTAAAATAGCCGCACACCCTCGGAAGGTTGTGATGTAGATAATTTGAGGCATAGTACTACAAACTACGTGTTTAGAAAGCTCTTCAGAGGAATCAGATGAAAACGAGTTTAGGAAACACTGGTATAAGCCAAATCCTTTTTGATTTGCTAAGTAGGAAGGGGTTAAGCATCTAAAGATAGGATTTTGCCTTTTAGGAATTATTAGCCAATGAGGGGGCTCGCTGGTGATGTAATGCATGGGGCCGGCACTCCATTGGTTAAGTGTATTGTTTCTCTGGCTTCACTGAGAAACAGAGCTGGAACACAGGGGTTAATCATCATTCTCTCTCTCTCTCTCTCTCTCTCTCTCTCTCTCTCTCTCTCTCTCATTCCTCCTCTCCTAAGTGTGAAGATACAGCAGAGTTCTGCACAATGTTGGCATTTGCTTTCCAATAAAAGCCATACTCCCTCCTGCCTCCCTCCCAAGTAGAGCACATGTTCCAGTAGTACTACAGAGGAGGACCTAGGAGGGGGAGGAGGAGTGGGAGGAGGAGGAAGAGGAGGAGTTGTTCTCTAGATGAAAGAGAGCCCCTTTGCGAGGCTGTAGCCTCTCCTTGCCACCTGGGATGGGCACGGCTTCACATGCCCCCAGTGAATTGTTTTAACAGCCATCTGCTTCTGAGCATTGTTCAGCCTGGCAGGATCCTCAGAACTAGGAGGTGAGCCCAAGGACCTGGAGGAGGGAGTGGGCCTGGGAGGGAGGGGAATGCATCTGGGTAGGGGGAAGAAATAGCCCTAGGCTAGGGGTCAGGACGAGCTCTGGCCAGTGGCTGCCACTGGCCTGCAGTGAGATCTCAGGAAGGCTGATCTCCCTTTCTGGGTCTATTAGCCAAAGTGCACATGGTTCTGGCAGACACTGGGGGGGCACTGCACTCAGGAGGAGCTGGGGTCAGGCTTGTTCTTGGTCTAGCTTTCTGTCAAATGCTCCCTAAAGATAAAGGCTTTGCTTGGGGAATCAAGCCAGGATGGGAGGGAGCTGGTGTGCCAAGGAGCCACCTTTAAAGCAAGCCCTTCCTTATATTGTCTGTGCTCCCTCCTTAGTGCTCTGCTCCAGCAGACTATGGAGTAAGATTTCTCCAGACATTTGCTGAATGCACTCAGAGATTTTTATCTTGTTTGCCGAGATCCTTCAGGTCCCTGACCTCTGAGTTACCAATGTGGCTGAATGAATTTGGAGTACTCTCCGGCTGTTCAGGCTGGGCTGTCAGAGGGTAGAGAATGCCTCAGTTCCTTCCATATCGTGGATAGCACAGTTGTGATGGTTTTCTAGGGTTGTTAGATTGTTGCTGCAGCCTGAACCCCCTCCCTACCTGTCCTGAAAGGCTTCCAGTGTGTACATGTCTGTTTCAGCGGGTAAACTGAAAAGAGCAGATGTGGGCATACGTGTGGGGAGCAGCTAGGAACTGCTGCTGGCTCAAAACTCTGCCTTTCTTTCATCTCATTGGCACTTCAAGACAATCTTTCATCCCATGCACACACTATGACACCAACTCTCTGGTGCACCCCCTCCCCATGCAGAAGTAAAAAGTTCAGCAACTTTTCACAATGTGGTCATATAAGAGAGGGTTTCTTAAATTTCTTTAGGGAGAGTGGAACCTACAAAGGGTTCTCACTGTGTCTTGTGCAGCCCTTGGTGTCTGCCACCCCGTGTTCTCGGCCAGGCTTTGCTGATGTCCTTGACCTAAGTCAACAATGTTTTCTGAGCCTCGGTCCTTTTGTCTGTCCGTCACAGAGGTGGGAGTGGGCAGGAGGAATGGGTTTTTTGAGCCTCTGGCTCCAGGTACTTGTGCTGTAGAGAGGATGAGCTGCAGAATGAGGGTGTGAGCTGAGGTTGATGGTAGACCATGTTTGGACAAAGGTCGTGCACTGTGTCTCCTGGGTGAGAGGGGAGTCACAGTAGTTAATCACTGTATTTTTCTCCCGTTCCTGGGAATGCATGAATGAACTCCTCTGCACAGAAGTGGAAAGTCGAGGCTCTCAGAAGTGGAGTGACGTGCCCAAGACCTTCCATCCACTTAGTGAATAATAAGGCCGATCAACAAACCTGTCCAGGGGACACCCTGGCATGGCAGCAAGTTGCAGGGGGAGGGGGCTGGAGATGGCAGGCAGCCTTGTCTGCCTTTGCTTATACCTTGTTCTTCGTTCTAGAAGCCACGCCCCAACTTTGATATAGGTCAGCCCAGCCCGGTAACTGTGGCTTGTCTGGTTTACTGTCTGAGATAGCTGCAGAAGATCACAGTACCCTGAGTCTGAAAGGAAACCTCGTGTTCCACAGACCGTGCCCCTCAACCTATAGCTGAGAAAATGCAGTTCAGGCAAATCAGATAATGTGCCCCATGCCACTTGCTTAGTCCATAGATGGTAAGACATGGGGACCATGTCTTTTTGTCTTAGGTCCTTCAAGTTGTGCTGTTCTTCTTAGGCGAGGTTTTTCTTTCGGTTGAGGAGTCTGAGGTGAAACTGAAGTTAGTCACTCTTGCTTCCAGGCCCTTTTGTACTTTGAAGACTAGAGTAGATGCACAGGCTTGGCATTGTGGCAGGTGTCTGTGAAGTAACTAGGCACAGTGAGCAGTGAGCAGCCATAAGGTGGGGCCGGGTCCTTGTCCTGGCATAGGCTCAGGACACAAGCTGTGTTTCATGTGGGCTCTGCCTCCCAGGTGAGTAGTCTTTCCTCATGGGTGGACCGAGACACGTTCCCCACATGTGTGGCTGGTACATACTCCATGCGACTGTACTAGCTCTTGTCACACATGTTTTCTGTTCTTTGCCTTTCCAACTAAGCCACTCGTTCCCAGAGTATAGCTTCCAAAATGTTGGACAGAATTAGTTGCTGGCACTGTCTAATGAGGAGGCAAGTGTCAATACCTTGTATGACCAGAGACCTAAAACACATCAAGTAGACATTAAAAAGTACAGACACTTGACTCTTTGCCCAGTCACTGTGTTATTAAAAAAGCATCATCCTGATAGCAGCCTCAGATATGCAAAAGGTTATCATAGGAAAGAAGCATTGTCATTATTCTACAGGACCAGAGAACACAGCTCACAGTGGGTAGAAGTAGAAGGAGAGCCAGCAGATAGAGGGGCAGGATGCTGACAGAGCTGTCCTACAGGGGAGCGTCTACCTTGCATGCTCTTTCTACTCAAAATGGACAGAATTTCTGGCAATGAACAGAACCCTATAGCCTTCAACTTTCCTTTTAGACCTCAGATTTCTTGGGTTTTCATCAGTAAGACTAAAAAAGGGTTCAGCAGCATCAATCTTATTCTTTAGGTTACAAGGCCATAGTATGAAATGAAGAACTATACAGTCACAAGTACCTTTGAAAAACATTTTTGTCACAAAAACATGCATTATACAAAGTTTTTGTGTGTGTTTGTAACCTTGAATAGCAATGCCTGTGCTAACCAGTGTCCAAGATACTGACCCAGCCTAAAAGAAGTAGAAAAGCAAAGTCTGCATGGATTTGCCTGGGCTGCATACTGTTTTGTCTTCAAGATAACTGTCAGGTTATGAGCCAGCAGGGCTGGGAGTAGGGAGTTCCTGGGCATCTTTGCTTGCAGGTTTATGTCATTCTCTGTGTATAAACAGCTCCAGCACCTGCATGCTTGCTGAAAGTGTTTCTGACAATCTTGAAAATCAAATGACGGTATCTGGGGAAACCCCAGCCCAGGACCTGTTACAGAGCAGATGCTCACTTAAATGTTTGTGGTCATCAGCATCTTGCGCTATCAGACTTGATGATGCCAGTCTTTGAGAAGTTTTAGAGAGAACCAGGCCACCTGTGTGTCCAGGTTGGTTCTTCTTTTTAAGAGTTGGCACATCCTGCTTCGCTCCTCTGACGTTTACTCTCCTGAGTAAACATTGCTTCCAAAACCCCAAGCGGGTGGAGTATGGGGCTGCAGGCTACAAACACGTGAGTTCAAGATGCAGCAGGCGTTACCTTCCTTTGTGCGACACTGAGTGTGTCGCTTGTACTCTGCGTGTTTGGTTTCCTTCACTTGTAGGCCTTACCAAGAAGACTCACTGAGAACCTGTAGGATGCCCAGAACCAGCTGCTAATCCTCCTTAGAAAGGTATTGCAGGGGCATCTCTCTTGTTCATGGTGGCAGTACCTCTGGGTAGCTAGCTTCCTTAGGGGAGGCGTCACAGAGTGATACTCTAAGAAAGCCTTGATCTCTCCTGGATCCTGTTTCTGCTCCAGCAGGCCACAGGAAGATGTAAGACTGAATACTACAGTTTTAAAGTGCCAGGAGCCAAATTAATTATTCTAAATTATTCAAATCTACCTTGAAGGACTGATACAAAGCTAAATCATAACAGCAGAATTGAGAATTTCATGACTGAATGTTCATCTCTTGGATTTATTCATTTATCCATTCAACAAATATTTGAGGAGTTCTTACCTGTGCTGTTCATCACTGAAGGAAGTCAGGACAGGGACTCAAACAGGGCAGGATCCTGGAGGCAGGAGCTGATGCAGAGGCCATGGAGGGTGCTGCTTACTGGCTTCCTTCCCTTGGCTTGCTCAGCCTGCTGTCTTACAGAACCCAGGACCACCAGCCCAGGATGGCACCACCCACAATGGGCTGGGCCCTCTCCCATTGATTACTAATTGAAAAAAATGTCTTACCGCTGGATTTCAAGGAGTCATTTCCTCAACTGAGACCTTCCTCTCTGATGACTCTAGCTCGTGTCAAGTTGACACACAAAACCAGCCAGTACATCCACCTATATCATGTTTGGTAAAATATCTGTTCAAATCTATACCTTTTAGTTTTCCTGTTTGTTTTCAGTTGTTTATTTTTCTTATTGTCAGTAGTGTGTGTGTGTGTGTGTGTGTGTGTGTGTGTGTGTGTCCATGTCTCCAAAGGCTAGAAAGGACATCATATCTCTTAAAGCTGTGGTTATGGGTAGTTGTGAGCGGCCTGGCATAGGTGCTGGGAACCAAACTTGGGTTCTCTGAAAGAGTAGCTGTCCTCTGAACCTCTGAACCATCCCTGCAGCTCTACCTTACTGTTTGGGACAAGGAAGGTATCACTGAAACTGGAGCTAACAGACCGGACCTGAGGGTTACAAATGTGTGCTGCTGTGCCTTTTCCCTGGACGCTGGGCTCTGACCCTGGGTCTTCGTGTTTATGCAGCGAGCACTTTACAGACTGAGCCCAGGCTTTTGGTATTTATCAGATCTCTTGGATTACAGTGTTTTCTTGAACATGTGACTGTCAGTTACTTTTGTGTCATCTGTGACCGAAATGTCTGCCAAGAAGAACTTACAAGACAAGCGGTTTCTTTCAGTTCCTGGTTTTCGAGGGTTTCGGTCCCTCGTGACACTAGGAATGCGTGGAGGAGGCTACCCATCACAGCAGACCAGGAACCAGAATGCTAGGGCAGAACCAGGAGTGGGCATAGCCTTCCAAGCTCACCCCTAGTGACCTACTTCAGCTAACTAGGCCCCACTTCCTAAAGGTTCCCCAGCCTCCTGAAATAGCAACACCAGCTGGGAAATAAACATTCAAAACACGAGCCTATGGGGATGTGTATTAATTATGATTCTCTAAAGGAACAGAACTGATAGAGTAAATATCTATCAAAGGGGGATTTATTTCTTAGGTTGGCTTACGTATGTGTTAGAAAGTCCAACATGGACTCTCTTCACACTGGAGAGTCTGAGAGCCTTGGAGCTGCTCAGTCCAAGAGGCTGGCTGTCTCAGCAGTCCCCCCCTGGTACTGAAGGTCTGGAGGATTCCTGAGGAGACACTGGACTTTAGTCTACACTGAAAGGCCAGAGAAGCTGGAAATAACAGACGGGAGTAGTGGCAGCAGAAATAACAGAATAGATGAATATTGCAAACAGGGTAGGTGAACTGCTGGTGGGACATAAGGACAGAAAGCCCGAGAGCAAAGCTTTCCCCGCTGACCTCCTTGTATCTGGACTGCCGTTGGAAGGCACTGCCCACATTTAGGCTTGGTCTTCCTGCCACAGGGAACCTGATCAAGGCAAACCCTCACACGTGTGCCCCCAGAGCTTATCTATAGTTGATTTCAGATTCAATCCAATCTGCCTGAGTTAATTTAACCCTCCCCAGAACATTTCACATCCAAACCGAAGCAATGTGTCTGAAGCAATGGGAACAATTCATCCGCTCCTCAGTTATGAACACTGACTTGCCGTGGTACAATGTTCTAAGCAGGAGTGCAGAATGCCTCTTGTGCCTTCAGAGTCTCACGTGATAAGGGCTTTTGAGAAAGACTCCCTGCCATGACGAAGGAGCTAGCGGCACGCGGTGTGTGCAGAGGTTGGCCGAACACTGCCTGGTACCACTTCCAGCCTCCCCTGAAGTGCCTGACAGACTCAGACATCTCCTGTTCACACATTGTCCTACCTACTCACCGAGGGTGCCAGAGCCATGCCTCCATGTTTCTTCCTCACAGCCTGTGAGCCCAGAATAGTTTGTATGGGATGGTCTAACTCTTGCCAAAAACCCGGGAGTAAGCTAGAATTATTCTCCCTCTTGGATGATGGGTAAACGGAAGCACAGGAAGATTAAGAGCTGTCCCAAAGCGATGAGACCAAGAAGCAGAGGAGAAGGGATAGTGATCCAGAGTTCTGTGTGCGCTGCGCTGGCCTTGGTGGGGCATCCTTAGAGGATGGGGGCAACAGCCATGCCCCAGGGAGTAAGGAAGTAGTTACCCAGGACCGCTACTGTTTTATGTTATTTTTTTGTTTTCCCATGCAGGGACTATTTCCATAATAAAGAAGGTTTGGGGATCATAAGTTCTGTTCTCTTTTGACATTAGCCCATGGATCGAAACCTTCTGTTTTTGTTCTTTCTTGTCGAGTTAATAACAAAATAACCAGTGAGGTTTGAAAGAACACCACCAAGTGTTATAGCGTTAAAGTTGTGTAGTGTGGGGCTGTTCACCCTTCTGTAAAAAGGTCCCTGGTGTGTCATTTTCAATGATCTAATTCCATCCAGGATACACTCCTCTGGCAAAACCCTTTCTTATCAACCATACCAACTTGGCTCCGGCCACTGAAAAGCAAATGATGGAATATGGGCACACTGTCTGTCAAGGAGCAATGAGCTAATTTAGGTCTTTTCTTCTCTTTATGAGGCTTCAGGAAGGTACTGGAGGCCATGTAGGTTGAAACCAGTTGAGCACACAGCATGCTGCTATATCAGGGCCTGGTGTCATGGCCCTGGGGTATTGTGTCATGCCAAGTTTTCCTCGCTACAAGATCTCTAAGGCCCTAAGAGTTTGATTCCCTGTATCCTTAGAAGAGTTCATCTCTAAGCAGTCCAGATGCTAAGAGAAAGGATGAGAGAAGAACGTCTATGATTAAGAAAGAAAGACAGTTTAAACCTTCCTCCCCATTATTCCCACCTTTCCCTTTGTTTTGTGACACTAATTCTGGGGAGACATGCTGAAATACCTACGAATCCCATACGGAACCAATGCAGACCGCAGTATGGATAACACCAGTGTCCAACTTGGTGAACCAATGAATTTTATTGAAGGTACTTACAGGATCAGAAATGACTCCAAAGACAGCAAATATCACCCAACATGGGTGACAGCCCACAAAAGCTGGAAACCAGGAGAGCACTACAAAACTCATAGAAATCTCAACAGATTAGGGACTGTCGCTAAGCGGTTCAAATAGTCTGAGCCCCTTCCTTGCTTTGCTGGTCTCTGCTTCCTCCAGGCAGCTTGGCTGGTCTCCATTTCATTTCTTCTAGGCTGCTTAGCTTATCCGAGCATCTCAGCAGTCCTTACTGCTTATGTGTGTATGAGAAGGGAGGACCAGTGAATCAGTTTCAGGGACTTCCTGAAGACTTTGAGTTCTTACTTCCTGAGCTTAATGAGTTTCTTTGTAGGACGTGTTTCACCTCTATTTAGAACATTCTATGTCTTAATGAGTTCCCCTCCAAGATGAATGGTTTTATCTAGGAAAAAAAAATCACTGCACAGCACCCCTTCATATTTCCCAAGGTTTTACTATCCCCTCTCCCTTAAGATCTTTCTTCCCCTTTTCCACCAATGGTCTCTTTCTTATTTCCTGGATTATACAGATACTCCAGTTTAAACTCAAAAATCTGAAGATTCAAAAAAAAAAATCTAAAGATGTCTTTCTGGATTTCTCAAATCATTCAGTACAGTGTTTTCCAGTTTTATTCATTTATCTGCAAATTTCATTTTTCCTTATAGATGAATAAAATTCTATTGTGTAAATGCACCATATTCTTTTTAACAATTCATAAGTTGATGGCCATCTCAGCTGTTTTCATGTCCTATCTGTTGTGAATAAAAGCACCTGTGAGCGTGGATGGGCATGTGTCTCTGTACTAGGAAACAGATTCCTTTAGGCATATGCCCAGATGTAATACAACTGGGTCTAGTTTTTGAGGAACTGTCACACTGATTTCACAGTGGGTACCCTGATTACATTTCCACCAACAGTGCATGAGAGAAGAGTTATGTTCCTCTCCATTCTGACTCAGGTAAGATGAAATCCCAAAGTAATTTTAATCTACGTTTCCCCGAAGGCTAAGGATGAGCACTTAAAACCATTTCTTAACTATTTGTATTTCTGTTGCTGGCCCCAGGGATGAACCTATTACTATTATTTTGCTAAGTAGACATAGCATCATACTGCCATTTAAATTTGTAATTCTATACCTATAGACTAGAATAGCTCTCAGACCTCATCAGAGAAGTTTCTTTTTGCAGTCAACAGTTGTTAACACAGAAACTCACAAGTGCTCTAAGTGCAGAGATGAAGTGCTCAGCCATAAATGGGACATCTATATCTATATCTATATCTATATCTATATCTATATCTATATCTCCCATTGGAGAAGAGGGGACTGAACGATTATAAGAGCCAGAGATCAGGGAAGACCAGAGCTAAACAGTATCTTCTGGATGAGGCAGGACTATTGACTCATGAACTCACCACAGTTGCAGTGACCTGCACAAAATGAAGCCAGTCAACATACTAGCTTGGAGTGGGAGGAGCTCAGGATCCTCCACCCATAACTGAAGAGCTATTGACAGCTGATGGCGTCTATGGGAGGAGAATCAGTTTTCTTAAAGGATGTGGCCCCTGGTAGGTGGACCACATTCTAGTGGGTGGTCCCATACCTATGAATTATTTGGACAGCATGCAATCGACCTGGTGGATTAAAAAATAAAAAAGGGCATGAGGTTGGGAGGAGGTAAAAAGGTGTAGGTGGAACTGGGAGAGGTTAGGGGAAGGAGTGGAGGGTGAATATGATCAAAACACATTGTACGTGTATCTGAAATTCTCAATAAATTAATGAAAATGTTATATCATTAAAAAGAAAAGAACACTAAATGGACATAAAGGAGAGCTGGTGGGAGGAAGCTGAGCCCACCTTCAGCATTTTGGCAAGGGCTTACATCAGAATGGTCGTTTCTGCATAAGCCAGGGAACAGCTGTCAGTCAGCCCATCCCCCGAGAAAAGCCCCTGCCATCCCCACCAGGGACAGAACTGCTCCTGGTGGGGATGTCTGATGCCAGGATTCCAAAGCTCCATCTACTCTGCCTGTTCCGTGTCATTTGCCCTGTGTGTCACAGTTTCTGTGTGGCTCAGCCACTTCAGGGGTAGGGCAGTCACTGCGGGAGCAGGAGGTGTCTAGAGGCAGTGAGTCCACAGTGAGAGGAGATTCAGTAGGGCACAGAATTACCCCCATGTTCTTTTCTTTTTAATTGAAATTTTTTTCATACACTATATTTTGATCATGTTTTTAACTCCCATATTATTTTAATCTGTTTCCCCTCCTTATTTCTTGCCTTTCATTTACATATTCCCTTACTGCAGTATGCATCTGCTTGTGGTTTTCCAGTCCCCCCCCCCCTTCCCCAGTAAGGTTAGAGGTTCAGGAAACTCCTCCCCTGACCTCCAGGGCGAGCTGTTTCTGAGGAAGAAGAAGATCAACTGGTAAATGGACAAAACTAGACGTTGGGATCCCAGCAGCCTGGTTGAGTTATGAGGTGGCTGTGTTTCCTTGTTTAAATTACAATTCTTTCTAGGACTTGGTTGCCTCAGGATAAAATCAGGAAGGCAGAACCTTCTCCATCCGATTGCTAGGAGTATATGAGAATATACAAGAGGTACTTAACTAAGTACTTTTTGCATAGTGAGACAATTAAAAATAATTTCAGTAAATGTTATTACTAATATAGTATGACTAGTTTTATTAGAAAGCAAAATAAACAAAGTCAGAAAAATTAAACTCTTTTCTGTGTTTGGCTCTGGCAATTAAGACTAGGAAACAAAGATTTGCATGTGTTCTTCAGCAGAGCCCTTCCTTTGCTGGTAGAAAAGAAGCTAGTGGGGGCTGATAGGATGGTTTGCCCAGAGGGCGGAGCAGGAAGGGGGCAGGGCTTATATTCAGGAGCCAAACCATCTCCCATGGCCAATCCCTAGGGCTGTGGCCACTGGACAAGTAGCTCTCCCTTTCTGGGCCTCAGTTTATTCCACACGTAAATCACGGCTAATAATGAATTACTGTAGAAAAGGGGAAACCTGTCTCCCTATGTCAGTGATTCCCACAGTCATGACCCCTTTGTGGATCATATATTAGATAGCCTGAGAATCAGATAGTCACATTATGATTCACAACAGTAGCAAAATTACAGTTAGGAAGTACCATCGAGATAATTTTATGGTTGGGGGTCACCACAACATGAGAAACTGTTAAAGTGCCGCTGTCCTCTGTCATCTTAGGGTCTTGGCTGGGACGCTGTGATTTAGAGTAACAAAGGACAGACTATCAAAAGAAGTACAGTTTCTAAGGCATGCAGCGAATACAGGCACTTGCTTGTCAACTTCAGACGGTTCAGCTTGAGGCCATTTCACTTTCTGGTGCAAATGTGACACTCTTTCAATAGGGTGCTTCAAATTTTGAGGGTTTCCCTTCTTTCCAAGTGAGCAGTATGTGTCGTGATCCTTTCTTGTGATGCTGGACTGCTGCAGCCAGTGGTCCTGGTAGTCATGTGATCACAGAGGAAGCATCCAGTACCCTGCGGTGCGCAGCATTGCTGAGCTGCAGTGTGCAATAGGTCAGGGTGTCTTCTCTGCATTTCCAACTCACAGTGGAGCAATGGGCTCCAACTGTCTGGTAAATCACAAGCTCTTGAATGTGAACCTGAGCAACTCTGAAGGGTAAATGGACCCTGAACCCTGGAACATCTAAACAAAAGAGCAGAAATGTTCAGAGAACTGATGACACAGAAAATAACTGAACTTATCAGGTAGTAAATGCATGGAGAACTAATAGAAAAACAGGCTAATTAGGAAAAGTGTATCAGGTAAATTCCTGTTGTGTCTGTGAGATGGTCGGTGGTAAAGGTTCAAAGTTGTCTCTAGGAATTAACTCATGTACTTCCCGGTGGACAGAGACACGAGCAAATGGGCACCCTGGTTTTAGGCAAACAGTAGGGTGGAGAGCTCTTCCTTTGATCTCAATTAGTTAACTTCAAAACAGTCTTTGTGCCCAAGTTGCATGTTTTGCTCCTTTGTAACTGGTAGGACTAATGGGTTTGATACACAAGAGAGACTTGAACAGGACCTAGCACTATCTAACCATTAGCTGCTCTTGTTTGCTTTTTTTCAACACTTTCATCATCCTTACCATGAGCCTGTGGTAGTAGTCACCCAGTTTTCCTTAACACATACATGCGCGCGTGCGCGCGCCTCACCCACGTCTCCTCTTCAGTAGCAGAAAGGCTGCCAGCCTGCAAGATGGGAGTGTGTCCCTGAAGTTGCATCTGACACAACCATTCTTGGTCCAGTTCCCAGATTTGGGTTTTCCAAGGTGAAGGACAATGCAGGGCTGAGAGAGTGCTGCATCTTAGCAGTTACCAACGAGCACCTTGTCGGCATGTGACACCAGAAGAGGAGATGGGAGGGGAGGGCAGACAGCCAGGGTGTCTCAGTGGTTGAAAGTCTACATCCTGAGATAGAGGAGAACAGAGAAATGGCAAACTTACTGGTACGTGATATTCTGCAAGTTACTAAGTCCCCTGAGCCTCTGTTTCTTCATCTTTAAATGAGGTCAGTGATCCTGTTTGTCCCATGGAATTGGGTGAGAATTAGTGGGAGAGTGCTTGTCTTTGGATCAGTCTCTGAGTTCATAACCAGCCACATGGTGGCTGCTATTGGGTGATTCAGAGATAATGCTCCCTGTTGGGAGAGGGTACAATGGCTAGCGAGTATTCATGATATCCTTGTGTGTTAGCTGGGGTGATTTTGGAGGCATATAAACACATTTGTTAAGGGCTCGAGACCTGTGCTCTTGTCTAGCTTGTCCTACTGAGCTAAGTGACCTTGGGCAAATCAGTCTGCCAAGTTGTCTTGCTTTAGTCAGTTTTCTACTGTTGTAGCAGAATCCTCAGACTGGACCATTTGTAAAGAAACGAGATTTATTTAGCTCACAGTATTCGAGACAGAAAAGTTCAAGATGAGATTGCTACACCTGGTGAGAGCCTCATGGTACCTCCAAGCATGGTGGATGCCATCACACATCAGGAGAGTGGGGTACGAGTGCCTGAAGACAAGATAGATACAAGAGCTGATCTTAACAGCCTGCTCTTTCAAGAGCTAACTCAGTCCTGCGTGAGTGAGGACCCACTCATTCATGAGGGACAGGATTAATCCATTCATGAAGTTTCTGTCCCAAAAGCCTATTAGGCTCTACCTACCAACACTGCCCAGGGAGGAATTACTCTTCACCACAGGTTTTGGTGGGGACTAACCATGCTCAAGCCATGACAATCCCCCAGGAAAACAGAGCCATGGAGTAGGAGTGTAACAGTGTGGGGGTTCTGTACTGCACAGACATCTCCTCCCATGCCCTTCCCCAGTGGGACACAGATAGCTTACGAACACCCACAGACCTAAACTCCTCCAACAGACTTAAACCCTGTGTTCATTTTGTGTGGGCTCTGTGTGCCAGATTCTAGGCAAGGCAGTGAGAACAGAGATCTCAGCTTTTTTTCTGGAAGTGCCTAACGGGAAATACTGTGTAGTTGCATTGTTGGAGGCAGCAATGGGTGCTGGAACAGCAGTACAGGGAACGATCAGACTGATTAGAGAACTCTGAGAAATTGATAATAGAGGTAGGATATGTGTGGCAAGGAGGAACTGGGGAAGAAATGTACGAGAAATGGCTAGTACAGAGCCCCGAGGGTACAGTACAGTGAGACTAAACATCTCTCCTAGTGGGAGTGTTTAGGTCATTGGGACATTTGTGTCGCTATGATCAAAGGCCTCACAGAAAAGTGAGAGGGAAGACTTGACCCAGGGTTTCAGAGCTTTTATTCCATCAGCATGGAAAAGGCAGGGTAGAACCTAGTAGCTCGAAACATTGCAGCCAGGAAGCAGAGAAGAGAGAGAGAAGCCCAGGACAAGATACAGTCCCCAAGGATATATCCCCTCATCATGGACTTCCTCCAGCTAGGCATCTGTCTCCTCCACAACCTCTCAAAATAATGTCATCAGCTGAGGACCAAACATTCAACCTTTGTTCCTATGGAGGGCATTTCACTTCAAACTATGAGGGAACTTCCCTTATTAGAGAAAAAAATAAAAGGCATTTTTTGGTGTGGAAAATGATCTAGGAGAGGTTCCTATCATGTTAGCTCCTAAAGTGTTTGAAAGGACTTCGAATTCCACTTGGTGGGGGCAGGGCATGAAAAGGGTCAGAAAGACTTCACAGACTGTCAGGTGGAGAGTGACAGAGGCCACAGAAGAGTTGCATCTGTCTAGGGACTGTGACTGTGGGGTTAAAAGAAGCAACTGAATCTGACTGTTTTAGGTTGGTGGTGGCTACATGGAGGAGGGGAGGGGAGAAGCATGCAGATCCTTGAATTGCCGGCCTGTGTGACTGAGTAGGGTCATTACCGAGGTGGAGCTGGAGAAGGAGGGGTGAGGCAGGACATCGGGAGCTCCATTTGGACCCATTCATTGGGATGCTTTTTAGCCATGCCTCGTCTGCTTTCCCAAGTGCATTTGCTAACTTCTTCATTAGGCCAGCACCTGGCCTTTAGGAGCATTGCCAATTGGTCATTTGCCCTGCCCTAGGCAGGGGGCTCCTGGCCAGCAATTGAAGGTGTAGGATTGAAGGCCGAGTAGGCCCAGTCTGGCTCATCAGGTGTGTTCTCTGTGAGTGTGCCTCCATCTGTCTACCTCTCTCTGTCTTTGTCTTTCTATGTATGTCTCTTCTTGCCTATGTCTACTTTTCTATGTCTGTGTTTCTTTCTCTCTCTCTCCATGTCTACCTATCTACCAATCTATCTATAGATATGGATATAAATATATAGGTATATCTTCTCTGTGTGTTGAAACAGACAAATAGGCACACATTATACGTATGTGTGTATTGTGTCCTCTGGCAGAAGCATCATGCAAATTTCCAAGGTGACTGGTATTTTCTCATCACATTTTTTGCATTTGTAGGGACATTGCAAGCCACAAGGTCCCTTTGTCTCTAACAAGAAGGCTACTTGTTGACTTATTCAGCAGGCGGAAAGGTCCTACCTAGTTTCCAGATTGTGGCAGAAAAGCATCTCATTGGCTTTTCCCTGTCTGCTGCTGTCTCCGGTTCAACAAGTCCAAGGCCACATGTGCTACCAGACTTGGTACCTTAGTGCTCAGAGTCAAGCTCAGGACCTTTGCTTCAAATCCACAATGATGAGTGGATGCAGAGGGCACCATAGCAAGCAGCTTTAGATCAAACTGGTAACTGGTGAGTAGCACCAGGATCTTCCCAGAGGAGGCAGTGAGGCCAGAGACCATGAACAGAATAAATTCCTGAAGAAAATGGGAGAAGCATAGGGAAGGGCATGCTAGAAAAGGGAAAGCAGTCATGAAACCACTGTGTGAGGGACAGAGTACAAGGACAGGGCCTTGAAGCACCTCTGTATAAATGGCCAAGCTCAACTTGAGCACCTGAGAAGCCAGATTTCCAAGGGGACTAGGGTACCATGGTGTGGTGGAATGCCCATGGACCATGGCCTCAATCCTGCCAGGGCTTGAATCCTAATGCTAGGACCAGGCAGGTGACTAGATGGTCAGGATTGTGGCCACCAGAGCTGGGAGGGGTGGCTTTGGAATGTAGCTCTGACAATTAGAGTTCAACACTGTGAGTAGTAATCTCACCTGACTCATAGGCTAGAAGATGGGTGATTTGAGTGTAATGGTCAGAGTCTGGCAAGCCGAGTGACCTTATGATCTCTGGCCCTTGGTTTTTACATCAGTAAAATGGAGGTGATAGCATTTCCTGGCCTGGGTTGTTGGGAAGGAAAGTCCCCTCTTTTGGACCATCTCAACAGAACCGGGATCTTAAGCCCAATAAATAGCCAACTCCATCGTCACCATATTCATAACCACTTTTATGATTACCATCCCCATCATCAGGGTCTTATTATACTTATGACTATAAGTCATCCAATATTAGTTTCTTCTGTTGTTACAAATACCCTGACAAAAGCAACTTAAGGCTTACACTGGCTCACAGTTTGAGTGTGTGGTCCATCGAGGCAAAGGAGGCAGCAGAAGCAGGAGACGGTAGATCATATGGCATCCACAGTCAGGAAGCAGCGAGAGAGGGAGGCTGGTGCTCAGCTCATCTTCCCAGCCCAGGGAACAGTGCTGCCTACATTGAAGGTGGGTCTTCCCACCTCAATTAACGCAATCGAGAAAGTCTCTTGAAGACATTCGCAGAGACTTGTTTCCGGAAGATGGCCCATCCAGTTGACAAGGTTCACTATCATGGTCCTTAACCTGTGAAAAATCCCTGTTTTGTTTTGTGACTGTTTTTCTTTACAATGATTGAAAAGTGATGCTCTCAATGCTGAGCTGAGGCAGTGAGCTTCAATTTCCAGATAGCAGTGCTCTTGACAGTCCCCTGACACATGAAAGGCCAGCAGCTCTCTCTCCTCTGGGGCTGGCCACTTTGGCATCTCATTGACAGCCTCTGGCAGCCAGACAGTGGTCTGGAGGAGTGTTTCCCCAAATCAGATTTGTAGACTAACTGCAGTGAATCCTTTGTAAAGTGCCATGGTTCATCCTGCTTGTCAACTGGGTTCAGAATCACTCAGGATACACACCTTGAGGCATTCCACGGAGACATTTCCAGAGAGGTTTCACAGAAGAGGGTCGACTGCCCACCCTGAATGTGGGCGGCACCATTTCGTGGACTGAGGAAAAAGAGAAAGTAAATGAGGCACCAACATCCATCCTTCTATGATCCACACTGGGACTCGGTGTGGCCAGCCACCTCATAGTCCTGCTCCCAAGCTTTGCCCACCATGGGAATTTTGGTAGCGACCTTCAGATGAGGAGG